>NC_080175.1:76959523-77295344 GCF_950295315.1 Erinaceus europaeus
CAGAAGGCAGACCTTCCCTTCCACTTTCTATAACCCACAATGACCTTGGGTCCATACTCCCAGAGGGATAATGAATAGGAAAGCTATCAGGGGAGGGGTGGGATATAGAGATCTGGTGGTGGGAACTGTGTGGAGTTGTACCCCTCCTATCCTATGGTTTTGTTAATGTCTCCTTTTTTAAATGAATGAATGAATGAATGAATGAATGAATGAATAGTGAGCTGGCTGTATTTTCTAGATTGGAGATTATTTCTTCTGAATATGTGATGTGTGAATCTATTTCCTAAGCCTTATACTTGGGCATGGATTGCAGTTAGAGTGTCTTTTACTCCCTGGAGTTCTATTTGAAAATTTTCTTTCATGCTTCCTAACTGCTTAGTGAGTTCTGAGTGAAGTTCTTCTTTCAAGATTTGAAGAGTCTTAGTGAACTCTGTTATAAGTTCCTCTCTTGTGTGTTTTAATTCTATAGTAAAATGCTCTTTCAATTCTTGTTTAAATTCTTGGAGAGTCCTCATAATGAGTTTTCTGTAGTCTGACTCTGAGTGTCTTTCTAAATCTGTAATTCCTTGCATTTCCTGTTTCATTTCTGTCTGGCTGATAACGCACGGTTAACTGTTTAGTTCTGTTTCTCTGCTTGTGCATTTTTTGTGCTGGTTATTGATGGACAGCAGGTGGTGCTATTATGGTCTTTAGGTATCTCTTGTTTGTATGATTTTTGGAGAGTGGGATGGCATGTGTGTGTGTGGAGGGTGGGGGGGGGGTTGCTTTAGGCTGTCTTGTAGTCACAAATGCCCTGTTTTATGTTGTGTCCTTGCCTTAAATTCAGAAGGCTAAAACCTCCCTGAGTGAAAGATTGAGAGGTTTTAAGCCCCTGTCTCTTTTCTTCTGGCACTAGGAACAATGTTACTTCCTTGCTGCACTTCAAGTGAAATTTTCAAAATGGTGCAGCTCAGCCATGGACCCGCATTGCCAGAGCTGATTTGACTGCTGCTCTTCAACCTGTGTCCCTGCCCCTTTTCACTCCAGCTGCATGTGAGCACCTACCTGAGGTTGTAGTACTTTCAGCTGTAGATTATGACTTGAGTTGGGTCTCTTGCTGTATTTATTTGTTGTTTTGGAAGAAGAGGTGATTCAGTCCCAGTTGTTCCACCACCACCCCTCCCTGTGTATCTTTTTTCTATGCATCTCTCTCTCGTTAAAATAAATACAATATTAAAAGAAGAGAGAGAAGGAAAGAGACACCTGCAGCCTTACTTCACCACTTGTGAAGCTTTCCCCCTGTAGGTGGGGACTAAGGGCTGAAGCTGGGTCCTTGAGCATTGTGATGTGAGTGTTTAACCAGGTGTGCCACCGCCTGACCCGACCTGAATTTTCTTGATCATGACAGAAATATTTATATGTAATATGTTGCTCAATGATGGGCCACATATGTGATAGTAGTCCCAACAGGGTGTAACATACAGCCTGGGTTTGTGTGATGCTATGCCATCATGGTTTGTATGACTATACCCTGTGGTATTATCAAATGGCTAAGTCACATAAAGACATTTCTCAGACAGTGCTCTGTCATTAGACTATGTGTGTGTGTGTGTGTATGTGTGTATGTGTGTGTTGGGTAAATAGTTTATATTATTTGAGAACTTGACACATTTCATTTAAGTTATCAAGCTTATTTTCTTTCTTGCTTTCTTTTTTTTTAAAAGACTATTTATTAATGAGAAATATAGGAGAAGAGAGAGAAAGAACCAGACATCACTCTGGTACATGTGCTACTAGGGATTGAACTCAGGACCTCATGCTTGAGAATCCAATGCTTTAGCCACTGTACCATCCGCTGGACCACTCTAGCTTTTTTTCTTAACAGGAAAATAATAAAGAACAGAACTCAAATTAAGAAAGGAAGAAAAAAGAAAAAAAAAGTCAATGAAACAAACATTTGGTTTCTTGGAAGATTAATGGAAATGGAACTGATAAATATTTAGTAAGACTGACAAATTAAAAAAGAGAGACGACACAAATTCCTAATACATAGAGTCCAAGAGGGTTTTCTTTCTTTCTTTTTTTTCTTTTTCTTTTTTTTTTCTTTTGAGAACTGTTCAGCTCTGGCTTGTCGGTGGTGGTGTTGGGGATTGAAGCTGAGACTTTGGAGCTTTAGGCTTGAATCTTTTTTGCATAACCATTATGCTAGCTCCTCCCCTCAAAAGAGGGACTATATAGACACTGCACACAGCAAAGATGTAATAAGGATAATAAGAGAGTACTACAAATAAATATAGAGATCAGCAGAGTAAATTACAATATTCTAGTCTGCTATATTCTTGAGTGAGAAGTTAGATTGTTAATTTGAGATTGCTTCTTTTCTGATCTATGCATTTAGTCATATAAATTTCCCTTTTAGCACGGCTTATCCGACTCCATCAATTTTAATATATTTTTGTTTTCATTCATTTCAAATTTTTGACCTCCTATGAGAATTTCTCTTTAACTCAGTAATTACTTATAAGTTCCCAAGTGTTTGGAGGTTTCTCCTATTATTGGGTGGGAATTTGATTGTAGTCGGTTAGAGAATACACTTTGAGTGATCTGAATTCTTTAAGATGTGCTCTGGGCTGGGTGGTGGTACAACTGGTTAAGTGCACACATTATCATGGCCAAATACCTAGGTTTGATCCCCCCTCCCTGCCTGCAGTGTGGGGACACTTCACAAGGGATGAAACAGGCCTGCAGGTGTCTATCTTTCTCTCTCTATCTCCCCTCCCCTCTCAATTTCTCTCTGTCCTTTCAAATATAATAGAAAGGAAAGAGAGGGAAAAAAAAAAAGGAAAATATAGTCACTAGGAGTGGTGGATTTGTGATGCTGGCACTGAGCCCCAGTGATAACCCTGAAGACAATTGAGAGGAAAAATATGTATAGATTAGATCCAGTCTTTGTTGATTAATCTCAGCAGTGTAATCCCCAAGATTACTTATATATAAATTGTGAACAGGGATTTTTGCCTTACTTTATGTTAAGCCATTTTCCCTTTTGTTTCTTTTGTGCCTACACTGAATTGTCTTGATACCGTAACAGGAGCAGAGAAGCCGCAACGCCATGATGCTGACAGTGGCAAGACTAGTACTTCAGCTGTGCTCTTCATAGCTTCAGAAACTTATGCAGAATGATAGGTCGTAGCAACTTTTTTTTTTTTAAGTTTATAATTTCTTTTTATTCCTTTATCAATTTGCAGTTTGTCCTTAAAAGCTATAACTAGGGGCTGGGTGGCAGCACACCTGGTTGAGCATACATTTTATAATGTGCAACGACCCAGGTTTGAGTACCCGGTCCTCACTCTCTGAAGGGAGGCTGGGTCAGTCTACTCTGCCACTGGAGGAAGAGGAGTCCTGAAATGAGTGCAACCTAGAATATTCCTAGCCGTGACTATGACCTGAGAGCTTGTCCAGAGATTATACAGGCTTCTGCGCTAAATGTGGATATGTATAGACCCTGGGTCAGATTGATGTGGTAAATAATTAACTGTATTTATATATTTTCTTCAAGTTTGGGAGTTGATCTCTGCCTTAACCCAGCTATCTATCCCTATTCTCAACTCTGCCTATATCCCAGATAATATTTTTAGCCCACATACATGTTAATTTTCCAGGTCAGGAAAAAAAAATCAGGAGAATCATGGGCCCCATGATTTTATACCTAAAATAGACTCCCTAGACTCTTACCACTCTAAAAATCCCTATTCCAGGGGCCAGGTGGTGGCTCACCTGGTTGAGCGAACATGTTACAATGTGCAAGGACCCAGGTTTGAGTCCCTAGTCCCCACCTGCAGGGGGAAAGCTTTGCAAGTGGTGAATCCATGTTGCAAGTGCCTCTCTATCTCTCTCATTCTCTATCTCCCCTTCCCTATCAATTTCTGGCGGTCTCTATCAAATAAATAAAGATTAAAAAAACACCTATTCTACCTGCTCTATTCCTACTTCCTGGTTCCTATTTATTAAACATTTTGTCCTGCCTCATAACTTACTGCCTTTCAGCCACCAAACTGCAGACGCTACTATGACTCCATATTGAATTCCCTGAAAAGACCTCACCAATGTGCTCTTGGGACCTCACTTCCCCAGAGTCCTGCCCCACTAGGGAAAGAGAAACAGGCTGGGGGTATGTATTGACCTGCCAAAGCCCAGGTCCAGCAGAGAAACAGTTACAGAAGCCAGACCTCCTACCTTCTGCATCTCAAAAAGAATTTTGGTTCCATCTCCAAAAGGGGGAGCAATGTTAGGGGAAGATGACTAGAGGGCTCTGAACTCAGACTCCATCAGGACATGGAGAGATAAGAAGAAAAAAAGGAAAGACATTCAGAAGTAGTAAGAGGTGTAGTTGTGACTTCTTGAAAGAGAAGGCAGAACTATAGAAAAAAATGCAAAAAAAAAAAAAAGATAATATAGATATTTATAGAAATAATAGCTAATCCATATCTGTGACCTTGGGAGAACCATTGCAGTTTCCAACGGAGGAAATGGGACACAGAACTCTGGTGGTGGGAACATTGTGGAATTGTTCCCGTTATTCTGTAAATCACTAATTATATATATGTATATATGTGTGTGTGTGTGTGTGTGTGTGTGTATGTATATATATATACACATATATATAAAATTTCAAATGTCTCACAAAAAATGCTTTAATAAATTCATCTTGTTTATTTTGTTGCTGTTGTGCCTTCAAACACTAGCAGGAAAAGCATCAGTTTTGAATCTGACTTGGTTGAATGCTAAACAACACAAGTATTGGCATTTAATAAAATAAGAAGCAGGACTAAGTGAAGCAGAGAATCTCTGCTATTCACTCCCAGCTTTGGATATTCTAGCTGTGTGAATGCAGACTTGTTATGTAATGTCTTCTAAACATGAGATCCCACATGCTTCAGATGAAGGTAACTAATCCTCCACTGGGTAAGAATTATACTAAATATGCTCAGGGATGTATTGGATATACATTAAATATCAAGTGACTTTGTTTGGCTTCATTTTCAACTTGAGCACCACTCAGCTCTCACTTGTTGGTACTGAAGATAGAGCCTGGATTTCTTGCATGAAAGGCTTTTGCACTGCTACTGTACTGTCTCTCGAGTACTGTTGGGAGACTTGAGTCAAACGACTTTCCCAAGTTTTAATTTTACTTGACTTGGCTTGTCTACTTAAAAAAACACAACAATAGAAAGTCTGAGCAGAGAAATAAAGCAGAAGGGTGGAGAAAGGAATGCTGAGCATTTATGCTGAAGAGGAGACTACGGATTTGTCACCTAGTAGCCAACATTTGAATCCTGGGATTGCCAAGGGGGCTCTAATAGGAGGGAGTGCAGCATCGTGCACCATGTCTTTGTCACTGGGAATGGCTTCCTAAGGATTTACAGGCTTCACAGATGAATAGCTCTGCTATTTCTAGTGTCCTTTCTTAACCAGCGGCGTGTCCTACAGAGTTATGTGAGGAGGCCCTTATGTTTGGAACTGCTGGCTGAGCTACAAATTTAGTTAAATTAGTTGACACAAAGCAATTTTGGTTGAACCCAATAGGCCTAACGAAATGTAAAACCATCCCAACAATGAGACTGTTCATTTCACTTGGGGGTGGGCATGAATGCCATAGTAGCCTCCCCCCACTATACACACAGATTGTCTAATGACACCTCTGGGTATGCTGGTCTCCAAATTAGTGCTTTCCTGAATGATAAAGGAGTACTAGGAAGTACTGAATGGCTAACCCCTAGGGAGCCACTCTGCAAATTACTGCCTCCAGAAAGCAATTGCTTCTCAGGGATGCCAAGCCATAGCAAGGATATTTTGGGGGGCCACCCACAGTCATTTAGGGTGTTTAAGAACACAAGGTCCTCCACAAAAGCTTTAGTGGATATATGAGTCTCTCCATGTCTATAGATGTCTGGGCCCAGGTAAGTGTGATCTTGAGTAGGAAAGCAGTGAATTCATCCCATCGTCAGTCATTCTGGTCCCAGCATGCTGGGAAATTTGCACCCACAGTGACACCCCATCCCAGTTAACTATGGAAGGAAGTCAAAGAAGAGGGAAAGGCATTGGGGCATTTATTTTTCTGCATTTGCCTTTTTGTTGTTTGTTTGTTTTAAAATCTGTTTCAGGGACAACAGGCCTTCTTAAACATGAACTATTTGTTAAAGTCTGATGTTGGCTTTTGTAGACTGGTCTAGCCAAGAGTTATTTTAGTCCAAATGCGAGTGATGTTGGGGGGGGGGGTTGAGGAGAAGGTGGGACTGGGGTGAGGTAAGACATCTGCAGAGCCCAACAACCGTTACCAAGGCCTACGCAGGCTCTGCCCCTACCTGCCAAACGGTAAACAAAGCTGCTGGGAGAACTCAGGCGAGCTGAACACCTTGGTCAAACACTAAGCAAACCACCACCAGGTGTGCTTGCAGAACAGACTCTCCATCAGCGTCCTGTCATGCAGAAAATGTTTATCCAATTTGTCAAGATAATCTTTTCTCAAATAAGCCTTGGGCCTACTCCTTGGAATAGCCTGAATTTCGTCGGTATAATGTAACTCTATTTTTTTCACCCATTTTTCCTTTAATCGCTGTGTCAACGTTTCCTTGGCTTTAAGCAAACTGAAAGTAATTATATCATTCTTAAGTGAGTAATCTTTTGACTGGGTTAGCTGATTCGTGAGTTACTCTAAAATTCTTCTAAACTGCGCAGTCCTTTTCCAAACACATTTTCTTAGATGTTTCACAAAGTTCGGCTCTTAGATGACCCAAGGACTGTTTATTCTGTCACGTTTTGTGGCTGTACCAGGACTATATCAGGATATTTGAAAAGAGGTTGAGTGTAGAAATTTGAGAGTGGGGGACAAAATGTAACTTCACCTACTAATTTAGGTCTCTCTTGGAAGAAGTACAGTCATTGTAAAGAACCTGAAGCTTCATGCTGGAAGAACATTTGATTAGTGCTTTGAATCACGGCATAATATTAAAGGCTGGGCTTGAGGGATTTAAAAGCATCCACTTCTTTCATTTCGTTATATAATTTGCTATTTGACACACTGCGTGCAATTGTTTTGCTTAAAAAAACGTAAACACTCAAGGTTACCACATTTTCCTTCTTTCTTCTCATTGACATACTTGCACAGAACTCATACATTTAAAAATAGAAAGCTCAGCCATCTGGCTATTTAATGGTTTCTATTTTTGTTTCTCTGCATCCACAAACTCTGTTGAGTCTGAAAATCCCTATGTTCTGCCCTATATGTAATTGTGTATATGCACACACACACTTCCTCATTTAAATTTAGCCATTATGAATATGCGTTTGTTTTACTTGTGATAGTGGGGACACTAACCTTGCTTGATCTATGCAGATTAGTCAAATCTGCATTCCATCTGGACTCTAAAGATCATTACCCAAAGTCAAGGGGACACCAAATCAAAGGCACTGCTCATTAATCTATATCCATCCATGTTTGCTCAGAAGTTACATTCGTGCAAGTAGGCTCTTTGCCTTGGCTTTGAAGAAAAAGAGATCTGCCCAACTTGTGGGAACTTTAGAGCTCATTTGTTTCATCCTCTTTGCTTTAGACCTGAGGAAGTTAAGAGTCCAGAGGTGGGCAGAGAGCTGTTCAAGGTCATATAGCTAATTAAAATCAGTGTTGCCTATATAACCCAAGTCTGTTGACTTCAAATGCATTGCTCATCTACATGAAACGAGATACAAGCTGTTGAAGACATTTTTATGATGCTCACAAATGTTTAGTTTAACAACACTTATCATACATTTGAGCTTTTGTTATATATTGGATTATATTTACAAGCAAGACTGAAATGCCTTAATGACTGAAGAAAAGATTTCCTCACCCCTCAGGTGCCAGTGACCCTCAAACATTATTGCATGCATGAATGAACTGGTTAAAAAGGCAGATTCCTCAAGAGAATAGGAAGACAAGCCACAGGCTGGGAGAAAATATTTGCAGAAGATAAATCTGATAAAGGACTGTTATCCAAAATATACAAAGGACTCTTAAAATGGAGTGAAAAGAAAATGAACAGCCAATTAAAAATGGGCAAAGGACCTAGACAGACATCTCACCGATGAAACTAAATGGATAGTAAGCTTATGAACAGATGTTTAACGTCGCTTGTTACCAGGGAATTGCAAATCAGAGCAAGGAGAAGTCTCTACACAGGCATTGGAAGGGTCAAAATGGCAAAGAGTAACCACAGCAAATGCGGGCAAGGATGTGGAGCAACCGGAACTCTCATTTAGCTCTGGGGAGAAAGGCAAGATGATACCACTACCTTAGGAGACAGCTTGGTAGTACCTCACAAAACTATATAGAATCTTACTATATGACCCAGCAATCATAGAGTACTTATCCAGACGATATAATTTTAGAAAAAACTTACTATGTTCCCTGTATTTACCCCAAGGACTTCAAAAATTTAAGTTCACATGAAAACATAGACATGAATATTCGCTTTAGTGGCATTATTTATAAAGCCCCAAACTAGAAACAACAGAAATATTTCTTCGGAGGTAAGTGGAGAAACAAACTGTGGTACATCTTCACAATGGAGCATTATTCAGCACTAAAAAAAATGACCTACCAAGCCACGGGAACACATGAAGAGACTGTAAATATGTATTGTTAAGAAAAAAAAAAACTGGGTGGGGGAAGACAGCATCGTTGTTATGCAAACAGACTCCTGCCTGAGGCTCCAAAATCCCAGGTTCAATCCCCCACACCACCATAAGCCAGAGCTGAGCAGTGCTCCAGTGTATCTCTCTCTCTCTCTCTCCCCACCTCTCTCAAAAATAAAAATAAATAAATAGAAGAGAGAAAGGAAGCAACCTGAAAGAAGCTACTGTGTGACTCCAGCTACATGCCATTCTGGAAAAGGCAACACAATGGAAATAATCAAAAGATGAGTGATTGCTAGGGGCTAACAGGGAGGGAGAGATAAACAGAGCGCAGAGGGGTTGTGGTGCAGCAAAACTGTTCTATATGTAAGCTGTAATGGTAGATACGTATTATTCTATTTTTGTCTAAACCCACAGAGTGTATACCACCAAGAGGGAAATGGTGGCCTTTGGATACTCAGGGTGATGGATGGAGATCTGGGGCCTGTGACTTATGTATCTGTGTGGTAAGCGTGTCAGCAGTGGGAGAAGATACAGGTGTGTGGGAGGACAGAAAGTACTGGAGACTCTGCTTTCCATGCAGTTTTGTTGGGAAGTTGAAACGGCTCAAGAAAATAAAAGTAAAGGGAGTTGGGCAGTAGTGCAGTGGGTTAAGCACACATGGCGCAAAGCGCAAGGACCAGCTTTAGGATCCTGGTTGAGCCCCGGCTCCCCACCTGCAGGGGAGTCGCTTCACAAGTAGTGAAGCAGGTTTGCAGGTGTCTGTATTTCTCTCCCCCATCTCTGTCTTCCCCTCCTCTCTCCATTTCTCTCTGTTCTATCCAACAATGACGACATCAATAACAACAACAATAAAATAAATAAACATATAAAATAAAATTGCATCCACAAAAAAAAAGTAAAAATATCCATCAATTAAAAAAGGTAGAGGCCTGACTAGATGCTGGTGTACCTGGTTGAACATACATGTGATTATAAGCAAGGACCCAGGTTCAAGCATCGCATCCAGTGGCCCCCACCTGGTGGGGCAAGCTTCACCAGCAGTGAAGCAGTGCTACAGGTGTATCTCTTTCTCTCTCCCTTTTTCTTCTCTTCTCTCTCTCCCTTGCTTCCTTCCTTCCTTTCTTTTTTTCTTCCTTTCTTCTTCAATGTTTTATTTATTTTACTATAGAGAAAAAGACAAACCAGAGCATGGTTCAGCACTGTTTTATGGTGGCATTAGGGATTGAACCTGGGACCTCAGAGCCTCAGAGCCTCAGAACTATGATGTTGTCTTCCCAGTCCCTCTTTCTTTTCCTCTCTCCTCTCAATTTCTGTCTGTCCTAGCCAAACTGAATTAAAGAAAAAAAAAAAAAGGTGGTCAGGTGGTAGCACAGCAGGGTAAGCGCATATGGCAGGAAGCACAAGGACCAGCATAAGGATCCCAGTTCGAGCTCCTGGCTCCCCACATGCAGGTAGGTCACTTCACAAAAGGTGAAGCAGGTCTGCAGGTGTCTGTCTCTCTCTCCCCCTCTTCTATTTCTCTGTCCTATCCAACAGTAACAACAGCAATAGTAACAATATCAACAACAACAACAACAAAATGGGAAAAATGGCCTCCAGGACCAGTGGGTTTGTAGTGCACATACTGAGCTCCAGTGATAACCCTGGAGGCAAAAAAAAAAGTCTCCCTTTTTCTAGCTCTCTCATTAAAAAGAAGTATATATATATATATATATATATATATATATATATATAGAGAGAGAGAGAGAGAGAGAGAGAGAGACAGAGGTCTGCTCAGCTCACTTGCTCTGGCCAATGCTGACTTGGCTTCTTCTGGAATGAGACTCTGAAATCTGCATTTTGTGCAGTCACCGATGAGGGAAGTCGACTTTAGGAAACCTGGTCTTTGCCCGCACGCCTGCTGAGGACACAGCTCACAGATGAAGGAGGACCAGGTGTTTGTTCAGTTTGCAGACAAACGCTCATTTTCAGCAACTGCTCTCACCAACTTTCCCACTTTGTAATTAAGGAGGTTAAAGCAAAGGTGAGACGGTTCTGAAAGGAGGCCACACACTAGATGGGACTGTAGTGTGGTCATTTCCTTCTTTCTGCTGGAGGTGACGAGCCTTTCTGCCAGAGTGAGGAACTTTTCTGTGGAACAGATGGCCCAGGTCTGTCTTGGTTGGCTGCACCTTCTTCTGGCCTTCTCTTTCTTGACCTGTGATAAGATAGCAAAGCCTTCCGCTGAGCAGTTGCCTGCTGTGAGAGAGAGACTAAGACAAAAGGTTTTTTTTTTTTTTTTTTAGATTTTATTTATTTATGAGAAAGACAGCAGGAGGAGAGAGAGAAAAAGAACCAGACATCACTCTGGCACATGTGCTGCTGGGGATCGAACTTAGGACCTCATGCTTGAGAGTCCAAAGCTTTATCACTGCCACTTCGACCATAAGACAAAAGTATTTGTAAAAAAAATATTCAATCCTAATAAGAGTCGGGCAGTAGCGCAGCGGGTTAAGCGCACGTATTGAGAAGCACAAGGACCAGCTCAAGGATCCTGGTTCGAGCCCTGGGCTGTCTACCTGCAGGGGAGTCACTTCACAAGCGGTGAAGCAGGTCTTCAGGTGTCTATCTTTCTCTTCCTGTCTCTGTCTTCCCCTCCTCTCTCCATTTCTCTCTGTCCTATTACATATTGGGGTGCGCACACGGCACTTTTCCAGGCAGTGTGGCATATCAGTGAGCTAAGTCCATGCACCTAGGGGCCTTAGTTCTCTCTTTCAGAGGTTTCACATTTATTTAGTGCCAACTTTGTGCCTGGGACTTCACAGGTGTCAATTTGTTTAACTTTTCTAGCAGCGTGAGTTAGGCAGTTCACTATCCCTGGGCACAGATCTACAGAGAGGTGATGAAGTTTTGCTGAGGTCTTGATCTTCAAGAAGACTATGGTTGAGTGCCCTCACAGGGCATCACTTCCCTCTTTCTGGGTTCTTGGGTATTGAGTGCCCAAGCAACAGTCTGAATTTAGCATGAATCAGCAGCATTCAGTGATTCATGAGGAGAGCAGGGAGGCCAATGTTGATCAAATACAGGCTTTATGCCAGAGACTCTGTTGACAACTTTTAATTTGTGACCTTGTTGAAGGGTCACAGCAGTTATCAGTGAAAAGTTGCAGAGCAGGGCTCACTTAGTGCACTGCTTTGCCATGTGCAGGACACAGGGTCAAGCCCATCGCCCACCTCAACACAGGAAGTTCGGCTGCTGTGGTCAAATGACAAATCACAATAGGACAGTGGAGTAGATAGAAATAAATAGTTGATGAAGTTGATTCTATCACTGGGTATCCCAGTCCCTCGGAAGTGTAGAGAGACATGTTCAGGATAAAAGACTTTTATCCTGAAAAAAATATAATGTTACAATATATAATGTTCAGGAAAAAATATATAATATTCATAGTTTTTATTTGATTTTTATTGAGTGAAAAATACAGAGAGAGGGAGAGAGAGAAACCAGAGCACTGCTCAACTCTGCCTTATAGTGGTACTGGGAATTCAACTTGGACTTCAGAGCCTCAGGCATGAAAATCTTTTGTAGAACCATTATTCTATCTCCAGCCCAAAATATGTCTTTATAATTTTATTTATTTATTTACTTACTTATTTATTTATGGAGCTAGGGTTTCATGTATTCATGATTTTACTACTCTTGGGTTAAATTTTTCGTTCAGATAAAGATAAAGAAACAGTGAAATGAGGGAAAGACATTACAGTATGGGAGCTTCCTCTAGTGCAGACACTCCCACAGTTCAGGACTTGAACATGGGTCATGCATGGTAAGAATGCATTACACTCAGTAAGCGACCTCTCGGTCCCTTGTCTGTATCTATGTATGTGTGCTCACGCATGCACATGTATCTTTACATGCAAACCTACATGTGCATACATACATTTACAGAGTGAGGGGGAGCCATAAGGGATCAAATGTTAAAATACATTTTTTATTGGAAGTTATTTATTTATTTATCCTCTTTTTTTTAAAAAAAAATTTTTCCCTTTCGTTGCCCTTGTTTATCGTTGTTGTTGTAGTTATTACTGTTGTTGTTATTGCTGTCGTTGTTGTTGCATAGGACAGAGAGAAATGGAGAGAGGAGGGGAAGACAGATTGGGGTTGAGAAAGACAGACAACTGCAGACCTGCTTCACCACCTGTGAAATGAACCCCCTGCAGGTGGGGAGCCCGGAGCTCAAACCGGGATCCTGATGCTGGTCCGTGTGCTTTCCGTCATGTGTGCTTTCCGTCATGTGTGCTTTCCGTCATGTGTGCTTTCCGTCATGTGTGCTTTCCGTCATGTGTGCTTAACCCGCTGTGCCACAGCCTGGCTCTTTTTATTCTCTTTTTTTTTTCTCGCCTCCAAAGTTATTGCTGGGTCAGCACTATAAATTCACAGCTCCTGGCAGCCTTTTTTCTTTCTCTTCTTTTTTTTCTCCTTTCTTTCTTCCTTTCCTTCCTTCCTTCTCCCTCCCTCCCTCTCTCCCCTCCTTCCTTCCTTCCTTTCTTCCTTCCTTCCTTTTTTTATTTTTATCTGACAGGACAAAGAGAAGTTGAGAGGGGAAGGGAGATAGAGAGGAAGAGAGAAAGAGAGACACCTGGGGACCTGTTTCACCGCTCACTAAGCGTCCTCCTTGCAGGTGGGGAATGGGGTTCAAACACAGATCTTTGTACTTGGTGATATGTGTGCTTAACTGAGTGCACCACTGCCCAGCTCCCTTTGAAGGAGATTATTAATGAAAAATGAGAGAAAGAGACCCAGACTATTACTTGGAAACATGGAAACAGAGTTGGCAGTCAGCTGAGGTCAAGAACAAACACCTCATCACAGACCCCTGCGAGCGTCAACCCGGCTTTGACCTAGCACGTTATGATTGGGCTCTCCTCAATCGCTATCGAACAGGCCATGGCCGGTGCGCCGCTATGTTCCATCGCTGGGGAGCCAGAGACGACCCGAACTGCCCCTGCGGCTCCAGACAGACTATGACCCACATAGTCAACGACTGCCACCTCTCCAGATTCAAAGGAGGTCTCGAAACTTGACATCAGGCTCAACCTGACGCTGTTGACTGGCTACGGAAGAAGGGCAGACGCTAGAAGAAGAAGCTTGGAAACATGCAGTGGTGGGAATGAAACCCAAGGCAATCTATGCAAGTCCTGCATTCTGTCACTGAATCACCTTCTCAGATGCAAGTGATTGGTCTTAATAGACTTAGTAAGTGGCTCTGGGTGAGGGCAATATAAGTGATTTTTTATTTTTACAAAATTAATTAATTAATCTGATAGGATAGAGAGAAGTTGAGATGGGAAGGGGAGAAGGACAGGGGAGGGTAAAGCAGCACTGCTTAATGGCTTGTGAAGTTGGGCACAGGGCTTGTAAAGGGTTCATGCATTCACTCAACCAGGTGAACCATTATCCAGCCCCTTATATGAATGCTTTTTGTTTTTGAGATTATTTTTTAACTTTACTTATTTATTCCCTTTTGTTGCCCTTGTTATTTATCGTCATTGTTGTTATTGCCGTCGTTGTTGTTGGATAGGACAGAGAGAAAAGAAGAGGGGACAGAGGGAGGGAGAGAAAGACAGACACTTGCAGACCTGCTTCACCACCTGTGAAGCGACTCCTCTGCAGGTGGGGAGCTGGGGACTCGAACTGGGATCCTTACTCTAGTCCTTGTGCTTTGCACCATGTGCACTTAACCAGCTGCACTACTGCCCGGCTCCCATGAATGCTTCTTATACTATTATTTACCTATTTTTGTAAGTGTGAAAATTATTACCAAATGCAAAATTCAAGATTTGTGCATATATATATATATTTAAAACCCCTGATTCATCTCAATTCTGGGCTGGTTCTTACTGATTCAATGACATCACCCGTGTTTGCACAGCTTCCTAGGTGGAACTACCTTCCCATCTTGGCTATTTGGGGTTTCAGAGCTCCTATCTCTGTATTTTTCCCTAACAGTTTATAATGTGTTCTAGTCTTTTTATTCTGAAAAGGAACATAGGCCCCCAACAAAGGTCAGGAGGATAGAGATAAGCACTAAACAGACATCAAAACACCCTTTTCAGGATTGGGGAGACAGCATAATGTTTCTGCAAAACATTTTCATGCCTGAGGCTTTATGGTTGCAGGTTCACCTCCCCAGCACCACCATAAACTAGAGCTGAGCAGTGCTCTGGTCTCTCCCCCCCTCATAAAAAATAAAAAACAAGGATTCCGGTTTGAGCCCCCGGCTCCCCACCTGCAGGGGGTCACTTCACAAGCGATGAAGCAGGTCTGCAGGTGTCTGTCTTTCTCTCCCCCTTTCTGTCTTCCCCTCCTCTCCATTTCTCTCTGTCCTATCCAACAACAATGACATCAATAACAACAACAATAATAACCACAACAATAAAACAACAAGGGCAACAAAAGGGAATAAATAAATTTAAAAAAATAAAAATAAAACCAAAATGTTTAACAAATAAACACCATTTTCAACCTGAAGTTCAAAGGTCAAGGGTGAGGGGGTAGATAGCATAATGGTTATGCAAAGAGTCTCTCATGCCTGAGGCTCCCAAATCTCAGGTTCAGTCCCCCACACCACCATAAACTAGAGCTGAGCAGTGCTCTTGTAAAGAAAAAAAAATAATCCAATATAGGTTGTCAGGCAGCTAGGAGGTGGTGCAGGGAATAAGTGTAGAATTCTCAAGCCTGAGGTCTTGAGTTCCATCCCCTGCATCGCATTTGCGAGAGATACTTTCTCTCCCTCCTTCATTAAAAATAAAAAAGTAGGGGCCGGGTGGTGGTGCACCTGGTTGAACACACGTACTACAATACGCAAGGATCTGGGTTCGAGCCACTGGTTCCCACTTGCAGGGGGAAGCTTTGCGAGTGGTGAAGCAGTGCTGCAGGTGTCTCTCTGTGTCTCTCTCTCTATCACTCCCTTCCCTCTTGATTTCTGTCTCTATCCAATAAATAAAGATAATAAAAAATTTTAAAAATAAGTAATTAAATAAAGACAAATGTAAAAATAAGTGAAGGTGGAGAGAGAGGCTGCTCTCAGAGTGCCCCTTCCACCTCCACCATAGATCTGGTCGGTCCATGTGACCACACCTCTGGGTGGAGAATCCGTGGAGCAGGCAGTGCTGGGGCTTGCAGCCTGCCCTTGGCACCGGGTGACATCACAGCAGTCCTTAAGCAGGTCTCTGCTTAGAGCTTTTTCAAGCTGCCAAAACCCAAGGGCTGGAAGCACCAACCCTCTCGGTGTTCAGCTGCCACTACCCCCTAATTGCTCAGGGACACTTCCGCATGGCAGGGCAGTGAGCTTGTTTTTTTGCCATGGAAATGAAAACACAGCACCAGCCATCCAGGAGAAAGATAAATGCCAACTCACCTGAGGCGCCCCAGACCTTTCATTTCGAGGAGTGTTTGCAAAGTGCTGTAAGCACACGCTGACTTGTCAGTTTTTCATTGGAGTCACTCACATCTCACATTTGCCCTGGGACTTGGGCAGAAGTTCCCATTTCTCTTACTGCAGTAATAGGCACATTAGTCCATCCATCCCCTGCCATTGTGGGAAATTCTTCTTCATCTTCTTTTTCTTCTTTTTTTTTTTTTAGTTGAAATTCTTTTACAGCTGACAGACTGTAGAGGTCATCTATTTTAATTCTGTCCTTGTACAAGTGAGGAAGTGAAAAGTCCCTGAAGGTCTAATGATCAGGTGACTTGTCTAAAGTCTTAATGGGCTGGACGAAGTACAACCAGAAGCCAGGTCTCCTGGCTCCCAGAGTAGGCTTTACCAGTGCCCCACCCCCGAGTCTCTTTAAATTCTTAGCCCTCTTTTTTTTTTTTTCTGGAAACTTCTGTACATGAGTCTTATGGGTAACGACAGCAGAAAAGGGGTGGCGGGGGTGGGGTGGGTTTGACTCCAAGTGTCTCCCCACTGGCACTGAAGAAATAATCTGGGTAGGATGTCTCAGCTTGATGTCTTGACTAGAATCTTCCAAAAACCCAGGAGGATATGAACAGACCTGGTATTTTACAAGACCTGGAACAGGTTGCTGTTTGTTCACGGGATCCTTTCAGAGAAAGCCAGTTTGCCTCCTGAAAGAGAAAAAAATAATAAAGTTCTAAACTGACAGGGATAGTTGAGATTACTATTCTTTTCTTTTCTTTTCTTTTTTGGTGCTCTCTGTAATGTTTTCATTTATTCCCAAATCATATAAAACTTGAGCATGTTGAGCAATCAGGTGAAAATCACATGCAAACAGAGTCTAAGTACTGATAAGAATCCTAAAGGTAAACAGTGAATTCCTACTAATGGCTAAGTCACTATGGTAAGATCCAGTCTAAATACACACACCCTTGGTTAAATAGGGTTTCATTAGCTCAAGTTACAGTGGCTGAGGGAAATTTTTCCTTTATACTTGTCAAGTGAAATTAATTATATATCATCCATCAATCACTCCTGCCATGGGACATCTATTGAGAATACTGAAGATTCCAGTGGGGCTGTCCAACCTGTCCCCTCTTTTCTCTCCCCACCCTGCCAGGAACACGCTGGCAGTACTTTGGTGTCCATAGCTAAAAGCCCCTGAGATGTTCTGAGAAGTCACAGCTATGGTTTTCACTGATAACCTGTAAAAACTTTTCCTCTTACAAAATCTGACACCTGGTGTGTGCTTCAAGTTACCAACAAATATTTGACTTTGCAGAAGGCATCCTGGATGGCACAGCAAATTAGATTCCTGCAAATTTTGGCTAAAGCTGTTTCCATTGGCTAGATAATGCAAAAATTTAGAAACTGTTAAGAGCAGAGGAAATTAATGAAATAGTTATGCAGTATTCAATTTGCTTTACAACATCTATTCATATCCTCACCAATCCATTAGCTAATTGTTAGAATTTGCTAACCTTTATTTCATTTATTTACTAATACTAGCATTATTATTGTTGTTGTTGTTTGCCTCCAGGGTTATTGCTGGGGCTTGGTGCTGGCACTATGATTCCACTGCTCCTGGTGGTGATTTTTCCATTTTATTGGATAGGCCAGAGAGAAATTGAAAGAGGAGGGGGAGACAGAGAGAGGGAGAGGAAGAGAGACACCTACAGATTTGCTTGCAATGCATCCCCCTGCCCGTGGGAAATTGGAGGCTTGAACCTGGATCCTTGGACAGGTCCTTGAGCTTAGTACTATGTGTGCTTAACTGGGTGCACCACCACTTACCCTTGCTTATTTTTATTTATTTATTTTTTAATCAGAGCATTGCTCAGTTCTGTCTTATGTTGGAGCTAGGGATTGAAACTGGCAACCCAAAAGCTTCAGGAATGACAATCTTCTTTACATAACCACTGTTCTATCTCCCCTGTCCCAACTGTTAGAATGCTAACAATTAATTAGTTAATCCAATGAAAGAGAAGAAACCAAATCATTGCTCTTGTCACATGAGGTGACAGAGATGATACTCAGAGTCTCAGCCCTTCAAGGCATGAACTTACCACGTCTCTAGTCACTGCTGTGAGAAGTTTAATGTCCTTCCTTTCACCTGTTTTCCTTTCGTTTCCTCTCTGCACTCACACTTACAAAATGCAACACATGCATGATAGAATAGCGCACCTGGATAATGTGTTGTTTTGCAATATGTACACCCCACTGCACTGAATGAAGCTTTGATGTTCTGGTCTTTCTCTCTCTACCTCTCTGTCTCTCTGTCTCTGACTAAAATAAAAAATCAATGAATGCACGTGTAGTACAGAAAATACAAATGAATATGTCAGATAGCTCAGTTGGGAGAGCATTAGACTGAAGAAGAAAATACAAATGAGAAGAAAACATAAAAATCAACCATTAACTTATGTATTGTGGCATAATCAACCTGCCTAATCTTTTTCATTTCATTCATTTTTCACTGTTCTAATCATATTATAAAACTGATTTTTAATGGTTTTTATGATTCCTGATCCCCCCCCTTTTTTTAACAGAGCACTCTCTGTTCAGCTCTGGTTTCCGATGGTGCCAGGGACTGAACCTGCGACCTGTGGTGCCTCAGACAAGAAAGGCTGTTTTAGCATAACCACTGTGCTGTCTCTCCACCCCTTAACTGCTCTTTTAAAATGACACCTATAGGGGCCGGTTGATGGCGCACCTGGTTAAGCGCACATGTTACAATATGCAAGGACCTGGGTTCAAACCCCCAGTCCCCACCTGCAGGGGGGAAGCTTCACAAGTGGTGAAGCAGTGCTGCGGGTGTCTCTCTGTCTCTCACCCTCTCTATCCCTCCCTTCCTTCTCTATCCCTCCCTTACCTCTCTATCCCTCCCTGTGTTGATGCAATATGCCAGTGACCGTGGACGGAAGCCCCGACACAGTGGTGATGATGTCAGCCTTGGCGACAGAAGGCTGACAGAGTGTGCAGTGATCTGCGCAGGCGCATGGTGGACTGTAGGTGAATCCAGACTGTGCTGGTGTGCAAAGCACTGTGGGTAGGCTGAATAGGCTTAAAAGGACAGCAGCCGGAACTCTGGCTCCCCTTGGCTGTGGCTTCTTCTCCTGGTCAGATGCATTTCGGTGGAGATGCTCCAGGCGTCCATCCGCCATGTCTACTTCTCCTGAGAACTGAGCACATGTGACTCTGCTAGCCGGTAAACTTTTAGACCCCTCTACAGCCATGAGCACCCTTTACCAGAGCTTATAATTCTTTATCTTATGGGACTAAACTTTGATAACTATATTCAGACTTTATAGACCTAGCGTACGCTTAACCCTTGATGATAATTGCTTATTTTGCCATTTACCTGTTTCACCCTAATAAACTGTGTCGATTAAACTTCTGTTCCCAGCTCCCACAGTGAATCCTTCTACGTGCCTCAAGCAGCAGCAGCCCTGACCCCCAAACCAATTTTTAAGTTAATTTACAACACCTCCCCTCTCGATTTCTGACAGTCTCTATCCAGTAAATAAATAAAGATATTTAAAAAAAGAAGAAAACGACACCTACATAATATAAAAATCAATTTGTTATGAAAGAGCTACCTCTACATATTTAAAACCAAATAGTTGACGGTTATTTTACTTATAGTTTAATAGATATTTATGTCGTAGTTGTCTATTTAGCAGTTATTCTGTTGGTGGGATAATTTGTCTTTTTCACTGCTGACTTCACTTCTCTGGGCTGACTTTTCAGGTAGAAAGAGGCAAAGAGGGAGTCGGGCACAGTGGTTTAAGCGCAGGTGGCACAAGGCACAAGGACCGGCGTAAAGATCCCAGTTCGAGCCCCAGACTCCCCACCTGCAGGGGAGTCGCTTCACAGGTGGTGAAGCAGGTCTGCAGATGTCTGCCTTTCTCTCTTCTCTCTGGCTTCCCCTCTCTCCATTTCTCTCTGTCCTATCCAACAACAATGACATCAACTACAACAACAATAACTACCACAACAATAAAAAACAACAAGGGCAACAAAAGGGAAAATAAATAAATAAATAAATAAATAAAAGAAAGAAGCAAAGAGAGAGAGGGAAAGACTACATCACTGAAGTTTTTCCTGTACGGGAGAGGTTGGCCTTGAACCTGGTTACATGGCAACAGCAGGTAAATAAATAAATCTTCCCAGGCTTTTATTTTGCCAGCACCTAAATGATTTGATTTAATTAGATTTTATTATCTTTATTTATTTATTGGATAGAGATAGCCAGAAATTGAGGGGGTAGGGGGTGGTAGAGATGGGAGCAAGACAGAGAGATACCTGCTGCACTGCTTCACCACTCACAAAGCTTTCCCCCTGCAGGTGGGGACTGGAGGCTTGAACCCAGGTCCTTGCGCATTGTGACATGTGTGCTCAACCAGGTGCACCACCACCCATCCCCTAATTAGATTTTTATATTTGATATTTTTCCCTTTTCACGCATGATATTTCATTCACACGCACTTAGCATATTTATTTACTTCTACTAAAAGAGAGAGGCAGGGAGAGAGTGAAAGAGACTACAACACTGGGAGTTGGGCGGTAGCACAGCGGGTTAAGTGCAGGTGGTGGCACAAAGCGCAAGGACTGGCATAAGGATCCTGGTTCAGCCCAGTCTCCACACCTGCAGGGGAGTCACTTCATAGGCAGTGAAGCAGGTCTGCAGGTGCCTACGTTTCTCTCCCCCCTCCGTCTTCCCCTCCTCTCTCTATTTCTCTCTGTCCTGTCCAACAACAACAATAATAACTACAACAAAGGCAACAAAAGGAAAAAATAAATAATAAAAAAAAAATTTTAAAAAGGAGAGATTACAGCACTGAAGCTTCCTCCCGTGCAGTGAGGGTCGGGCCGGACCTGGATCACACACATGGCAAAGTAATGCACTCTTCAGTTGAGCTATTCCTCTGGCCCCATGCTTATCATTGTCAGACAGTAGCACTGACATTTAAAATAAAAGTGCATTTATATATTTTAAAAATTATTGGGGTGGCGGTAGATAGCATAATGGTTATGCAAAGAGACTCTCATGCCTGAGGTTCCAAAGTCCCAGGTTTAATCCCCTGCACCACCATAAGCCAGAGCTGAGCACAGCTCTTGTTAAAAATTTTTTTAAAAAATTTCTTTTTTAAAAATTATCTTTGGGAGTTGGGCGGTAGCACAGCAGTTAAACGCAGGTGCTGCAAAGCACAAGGACTGGTGTAAGGATCCCAGTTTGAGCCCCCGGCTCCCCACCTGCAGGGGAATCACTTCACAGGTGGTGAAGCAGGTCTGCAGGTGTCTGTCTTTCTCTCCCCCTCTCTGTCTTCCCCTCTTCTCTCCATTTCTTTCTGTCCTATCCAACAATGACAACATCGACAACAGTAACTACAACAATAAAACAACAAGGGCAACAAAAAGGGAAAATGAATAAATAAATATTAAAAATATCTTTATTTATTTATTGGATAGAGACTGCCAGAAATTAGAGGTGGGGGAGATAGAGAAGGACAGAGACACCTGAAACACTGCTTCACCACTTGCAAAACTTTCCCTCTGTAGGTGAGGACTGGGGGGCTCAAACCTGGGTCCTTATGCACTGTAATGTGTGTGCTTAACCAGGTGCACCACCACCTGCGCTCCCCCACCATTCTTGAGTGTCTAATATGCACCAGTTTGTATACTAGGCTTTTGGGCTACAACAATGAGTAAATAATTCACAGTTATCTACTTTCTTGGAGCTTAAATTCTGGTGGAGACGAACAAGAAACAGTCCATGCTGAATTAAAAATACGGAACCTTGGGACTGAAGAGGTAGCACAGTAAACAGGGCACTGAATTCAGAAGCATGAGGACTTGAGTACAATCCCCAGTGTCCCATGTGCTAAAGTGATGCTCTGGTCCCTATCTATCTATCTATCTATCTATCTATCTATCTATCTATCATCTATCATACTGTATTAATGAAGAAAATCTTTTTAAAAATATAGTATCTTTAGAAAAATAAAGATTGTGAAATTAGTATCCATGACTAATTCTTATGAATGTCTATTAAGAATATCTATTTCGGGAGTCGGGCTCTAGCGCAGCGGGTTAAGCGCAGGTGGTGCAAAGCACAAGGACCGGCATAAGGATCCCGGTTCGAGCCCCGGCTCCCCACCTGCAGGGGAGTCACTTCACAGGCGGTGAAGCAGGTCTGCAGGTGTCTATCTTTCTCTCCTCCTCTGTCTTCCCCTCCTCTCTCCATTTCCCTCTGTCCTATCCAACAACGATGACAACAACAATAATAACTACAACAATAAAACAACAAGGGCAACAAAAGGGAATAAATAAATAAATAAAAAAGAATATCTATTTCAGGTGGTTAGGATATAACGGTGAACATAATATCACCCTTACTACCTTTTGGTGTCTGTCTCCAAGAAGGCATTTGGGGAAACTGTGAGGTGGCTTAGCAGGCAGGGAACCCACCTTCTACCTTCCACATCTCATAGGATGGTGCTCTGGTGTCTATCTAAATTATTATCATTATTCTTTTTTAAATTTAATTAATTTATTTTGTTGGATAGGACAGAGAGAAATAAAGAGAGAAGGGGAAGACTGAGAGGGGGAGAGAAAGATAGACAACTATAGACATGCTTCACCACCTGTGAAGCGACTTCCCTGCAGGTGGGGAGCCAGGGGTTCTAACTGGGATCTTTACACTGCTGGTCCTTGCGCTTTGTTTCACCTGCACTTAACCCACTGTGCTACCTACTGCCCGACTCCCTTATTGTCATTATTCTTAAAGAGGACATTTAGGGGCCCTGGGAAATTATTATTCCTAAATGGATATGTGTCCTGTTACCCCAATAGATGAGTATGAAATAAAATGAAAGGTACTTGCAAGAGCTTTGGAGGTTTTAAAGTGAGATGCTGAATGGGAGAGTTGTACTAGTGTTCTTAGCAATGGAGCCAGTGATCCGCAGTATTTCTGAAACAAGGTGACAATAGTGTCTAAGAATAATAGCTGGTGGACAGGTGGTGACACTGTCTACTGTGCGGGGAGCATTTAGTCAAGGACATGACCACAGGTTAAAACTTACCTTTCCTAGAGGTAGAGTCTCTGAGTCATAAAACCTTGTGACAATAATATTTTAGTAGCACTTAATTATTTATTCTGTTACTGTTTCAGCCTACTAAAATTTCTTTAATATTATCTTTATTTATTGGATAGAGACAGCCAGAAATCGAGAAGGTAGGGGGAGATAGAGAGGGAGAGAGACAGAGAGACACCTGCAGCACTGCTTCACCACTTGCAAAGCTTTCCCCTTGCAGGTGGGGACGAGGGCTCAGACCCCTGCACATTGTAACACGTGTGCTCAACCAGGTGCGCCACTGCCTAGCCCCTTCACCCTACTATTTCTTAAAGTTAAAAAAAAAAAAAAAAACTTTGCTGATTCTCACTCTATGTGCAGTTGCACTGGTTCTTTTTTTTTTTTGCACTGGTTCTTGAACTGGGTTTAGCATCAGTTGGTTTAGGAAATTGGTAAATATACCAGAGCCTTATCCTATCTCCTGTTCTTTCTATTGGCTATTCGTTTGAAAATCAATAACATTTGTTAAAATTGGCAATTTCCACCCTTGGCAATCTTCCCTCCTCTCCACAAAGTGATACCAGAGATCAAACTCAGGAATTTACATCTGAAGGTCTGACACTTGGTCCACTGTGCCACCTCCTGGACCATGGTTTTCAGAGCTTAACCGTATTTTGAGATTAATCCCATGGTTTCTTTCACTCAGAACATTTATTTATTTGCCAGAGCACTGCTCAGCTCTCGCTTATGGTAGTGCAGGGGACTGATCCTAAGTCCTTAGAGCCTCAGGCTTGAGAGTCTTTTTGCATAACCATTTTGCTCTCTACCCCCTCCCTCAGAACTTTTTTTTTTTTAACCTAACACTATTGGGTAGCTTGTGCAGAACTGCCAAGTTAGTTAGAGTCTGAGCCCTTCCACTGAATACAGGTCTTGTGACTGGCCCACTGTTCTGGGGCTTCTGAGCACAGGGGTGTCCCTGAGACTCGGAGTGTTGGTGGCACACAGCCACCCTCTCTTGGGTTAGAGCAAGTGTGATTTTCCAGAGAAAACTGCCCTTCAGCATGTCTAACATTGCCTTACCTAACCACAAAAGTACTCTGTGTGTCTGATAACAGTGTAGTCTATGAAGTGGCCTCCACGATAAGCTTTTCAAGCACTGTAAAACTCCCAGCGGAACACAACAGAATTTAAAAATGAATCACTCCAAACTGAGGTGCTCTCATTTCCTATAGAATAGCATTGCCCCCCCCCCCCACATCCCCACCAGGCCTTTCCTTCTTCAGTCTCCAGTTCCAAATGACAGGTCTTCCTTGTTTCATTATATAGATAGTTTTTATTTATTTATTTATTGTTAATGAAAGGGAGAGATAGAAAGAGATACCAGAGCACTGCTTAGCTCTGGCTCACAGTGGTGCTGGGGATTAAACCTGGGACCTCAGAAGCTCAGACATGAAAGTCATTTGCAGGAAGAACCTTTATGCTGTCTCCCTAGCCCTTCATTCACACTCTGATTGGGTTCTGTATATATGTAGTATAACTGATACAGTTCTAAGATGGCATTTATTAATATGCTGTTTCTTTTTATCCTGCAGAAAAGACAAAAGTAGTTAGTAGTACTTAGAAACTCTTGTCCTAAGAGAACGCATGACTTCTCAGGAAAGTTTTTGGTTTCCTGGAGCCTCAGTTATGAAAGTATTCCTGAAATGTCTACTATGTGTCCTTCCTTTTAGAACTGATTTATGTCCTTTCTTTCTTTCTTTCTTTCTTTCTTTCTTTCTTTCTTTCTTCCTTTCTTTCCTACTTTCTTGCTTTCTTCTTGGTTTTTCTTTTTAATTTAATTTATTTATTATTGGATAGAGACAGAGAGAAGTTGAGAGGCGAGAAGAAGATAAGGAGAAACAGAGAGACACCTGCAGCCAGGCTCCACCACTTGTGAAACTTTCCCCCTGCAGGTAGGGACCAGTGGCTCGAACCTGGGTCCTTGAACACTATAGTGTATGCACTTAACCAGGTACATCATTGCCTGGCTCCTAGAATTGATTTCTCTGTGATTAAGAGCGATGTTGTACAAGATTTGCATCAATCTCTCCAATCACAGAGGAGTAGCTAAGAGGTCGTGGTATGTATACACAGTGGAGTACTATCCAGCTGTGAGAAGACAAAGAGCCGGTGTCTCTAGCTACAACACAGATAGAGGGAGTCATGTTAAATGAACTAAGCCAGGAGAAGAATGGCAAATACAGATGGTCTCACTCACTGGTGGGATTTAAGGCACAAAGGGAAAATGCAGGATGTAATACTAATAACCTGTGGCCTATTTCAGCAGATCCAAGGATTTAGAAGGAAGAGGCAGGCTGGTGATGAAAGGGGCTCAGGGCCCAGTCCCCTATTGAGGATGATAATAGTTTGGAGGTTGGTAAGAGGTGCTGACACGTATCTTGGGGAGATATTCCCTCGTGGCAATGGCATACTCATGAGACAACATTTTCTCAATAAAGATAAAATAATAAAATGAGGGAGTCGGGCGGTAGCACAAGCAGGTTAAGTACACGTGGTGCCAAGCACAAGGACTGGCTTAAGGATATCAGTTCGAGCCCCTGGCTCCCCACCTGCAGGGGAGTCACTTCACAGGCAGTGAAGCAGGTCTGCAGGTGTCTATCTTTCTCTCCCCTTCTCTGTTTTCCCCTCTCCTCTCCATTTCTTTCTGTCCTATCCAACAACAATTGCATCAATGGCAACTATAATGACAACAAGGGCAACAAAATGGGGAAAAAATGGCCTCCAGGAGCAGTGGATTTATAGTGCAGGCACTGAGCTCCAGCACTAATCTTGGAGGCAAAAAAAAAAAAGTTTTAAAAATTTTTATTTATTTTGGATAGAGACAGAGGAAAAGAGAAAAACTGAGAGGGAAGGAGGAGATGGGCGTGGAAGGGGTGCTGTGGGAAGAGACACTTACAAGCACCGTTTCGTCACTTTGAAGATTCTCCTTGCAGGTGAGGACTGGGGGCTTGAACTCAGGTCCTTGTGCACTGTAATATGTGCAATCAACCAGGTGTACCACCACCTCCTCCCCCCTCTTTAAAAAGATTTACTTATTTACTGAGGAGAAAGAGGAGGAAGGGGAAGGGAGAACCAGAGCATCACTCTGGTACATGTGATGCCAGGGATTGAACTCAGGATCTCATGCTTGAGAGTTCAACAATTTATCCACTGTGCATCTCTCAGACCACTCTTAGAGCACTTCTTTTAAGGTAATATCCTATAGTGGTTCAAACATATGCAAAGAATTTTAAGCACACTATTTTAGTAATAGTAATAAATAACCATGCACCTAAATAATAAGCAATTGAGAGAAGATAATTATGCCTGTGGAACTTGATAAGAAAATTAGGTTCTGGTATATACTGAAATACTGTTATGGCATAAAAATGAGTTTTGATGTCTAAAAAGATGCATGTTAGTGTGCATTGCTTGTTTACTAATGTATGTGGACAGTAATGTCCTTTCCCTTCCTTGCCTAGAAATCTAGAAATAAGAAACTAGGGATGGGGAAGATGGTATAATGGTTCTATAAAAGACTTTCATAGTCCCAGATTTAGTCACCCAATTGCCAGCACCACCATAAGCCAGAGCTAAGCAATGTTCTAGGAAAAAAAAAAAAGAACAAAAGAAAAGAAAAATATGTGATGCTACTAGTGATTAATTTTGGTGTGTATATTTTCTCCCTTTCTCCTTCCCTCTCTCTCTTTCTTTTCCTTTTTTTTCCCCCTACAGGTGGAGACCAGGGGTTCAAACCAGGGGTGGAGACCAGGGTCCTTATACACTGTAATGTGCACTCAACCAGGTGTGCCACCACCTGGCTCCCAGCATGAGTCTTTTGCATAACAATTATGCTTTCCTATCTCCCCCATCCCACATTCTTTTCTTAAAAGGTGAATTTTCAAAAAGAGATTTTATCTCTTACACACACACACACACACACACACACACACACACACACACACACACACACACGAGAGACAGACAGACAGAGAGAAAGAGGCCAGAGCACTACTCTAGTACATGCTATGTCAGGACAAAACTTCAGGCAGGCTGAAGTTCAGTGCTCTATCAGTTGAGCTACTAACACCACCTACCCCCAAGTGATTCCAAAAAATAAAATAAAATAAAAATAAAATAAAAAGAAAAAACATGGAATATAACTTAGTGGTTAGGCAGAGAGACTTTCATACCTGAGGTTCCAAAGTCCCAGGTTCAGTCCCCCTCACCACCATAAGCCAAAACTGAGCAGAGCTCTGGCAAAATAAATAAACCCTCAGAGATAACACACACACACACACACACACACACACACACGCGCGCGCACACACACACACACACACACACACACACACACACCTGATTCTCTAACTGGGGTTTACACTTAGGCAAGGTCAGTGTGAGGTCAGCCTGAGACACATAAGGTTAGTTTAATGCAAAAGGCTAGGTTGGTTGGAGGGGAATATTTCCAACTGGAGAGTTCTGGTTCCAAGGAGAAGTTAAAACGAATGGGAATGCAGATTTCTGCTAAAGAGGTGATAAGAGCCTTCTTATCTTCAGTTAGTTCTCAGACAGGACTGAGCCTTTGGGCTGGAAAATGAACAACCAGCCCTTCAACTCTCCCACCTTCCATTTCCCTTCTACCTGTGTGAACTGGATACTTGTCCTTTGGGCTGATTGAGAGTTAAGTTCTTCTCACTTTATTAAGGTCAGGAGGCCATAAACTGGACGAAGGCTGGACTCATCATGTTCAGACTTCAGCAAGCAGTTCTTTAATAACATAGTTCCCGGGGCTGGTAGTGATGCACCTGGTTGAGCGCATATGTTACAATGCGCAAGGACCTGGGTTCAAGCCCTCAGTCCCCACCTGCAGAAGGAAAGCTTTGCAAGTGGTGAAACAGTGCTTCAGGTGTCTGTCTCTATCAACCCCTCCCCTTTAGATTTCTGGCTGTTTCTATCAAAGATGACACAAAATAAACAAACAAACAAATAAATAGAAAACAAAAATTACATAGTTCCTGACCCAACAGCTGACCCTGGAAGCAGCTCAGTGAATAGAGCCTTTGACTCTCAAGCATGAGGTCCCATGTTTGAGCCCTAGCATTGCATGTGCCAGAATGATGCTCTGCTTTGGCTCTTTCTCTGTCATGTTGGTAAATACTATTACAAAGATTTTTTTAAAAATACATTTATTTACTAATGAGAATGATAGGAGAAAAGAGAAAAAAACAAACATTCTGGTACATGTGTTGCAGGGGATCAAACTCAGGACTTCATGCCTGAGAATGGTTTATTCACTGCTCCAACTGCAGGACAAGTTTTTTTTTTTTTTTAATTTATTTATTTACTTATTGGATAGAAGCCAGAAATCAAGTGGGATGGGGGAGATAGAGAGGGAGAGAGACAGAGGGACATCTGCAGCACTGCTTCACCACTCATGAAGCTTTCCCCCTGCAGGTGGTGACCAGGGACTCAAACCTGGGTCTTTGGGCATTGTAACATGTGCGCTCAACCAGGTGCGCCACCATCCAGTCCCCACAAGTTTTTTTTTTTTGGCAGCTGGTTGTATCAATTTCTTTCTCTCTTTTTTTATGGGGTGGGGAAGGTTAATGGTTTGCAGTAAATGCAATTGTTGGTGCATGTGCAAAATTCCTCAGTTTTCTGCAAAACACTCTCAGCCCCAGCCTCGGTCCTTCTCTACCATGATGCATCAGGACTTGAAAGCCCCCCAGCCCGCACCTGGCCCCACCCCCAGTCCTTTACTTGAGTGCAGTCTGCCATTATCACTTTCCTAGTTTCCCCTTATTTCTCTACTTAGCAAATGAAGAACACTTTTCTGGAGTCAGGTTCCAGTGAACTTGCCAGCATTGTGTTGTCTTGTTGCCCTGACTGTGAGTCAATACTTGAGCCTTGTCAGGACCCTTGACCCAAGCTAGAACCCAACCTACCATTGCCTTTTGAATAAAGCCCAAATTTTGGATTTTACAATGTTCACTGAATTTCTGTCAGTGGTAGCTCTGAATATGGCAGAGGGATTAGTCTGGGATCCACACAGAGATCAAGTCTTTGCTCTCCCACTGGGAACTCTGACCTTGAATAGAGTAGTTACTTTGGGAATAAGAATGAGAGCTACCAGTAGGTAGTTAATAAGTTATTTCCTTAGCACCTTTCCGGGAAACCTGGCTAAACGATGGCTATTGTCATTATTATTTATTTAACCAGTCTCAGTTAATTGCAATACATTTAAATTTGCCACCCGGAAGTAGGGAACAAGAAAAAATGAAATGGTTGGTTATAGAAAAATAGATATAAGGGAAAAATATCCTGCTGAAAACACACACACACACACACACACACACACACACATGCACGCGCTGGAAAGTCAGGGAATTTTTACATAGAAAAACATAGAGGGTGGGGAGGGGTTAGATAGCATAATATTTATGCAAAGAGACTCTCATGCCCGGGGCTCTGAAGTCCCTGGTTCAGTTCCCCACACCACCATAAACCAGAGCTGAGCAGTACGCTGGTAAAAAACAAACAAACAAACAAACAAAAAACCATGGAGGGCTGAGAAGACAGTTTAATGGTTATGCAAAAAGACTCAAGGCTGAGACACCAAAGTTTCCCAGCAGCATCATAAGGCAGAGCTGAGCAGTGCTCCGGGAAAAACAAAAACAAAACGAAACAGGCACACAGAGGAAAATATGTTGTGACTTTCCTGACAATTATATCTAAGTCTACAGTGTCTATAACTAAGTCTGTATCTAAATCTGCGTCTAACTACATCTGTATCAAGAGAGGAGGAGAGAGAGAAGCACATCATTCTAGTACATGTCACACCAGGGATCGAACTTAGGACCTCAAGCCTGTAAGTCTAGTGCTTCTGCCATTTCTCCTCCTCTCAGACTACCATACATATATTCAGTTTTTAAAACCAGAGCACTGCTCAGCCGCTCTGCTCTGGATTATGGTGGTACAGGAGACTGAAGGCAGGGCCTCTGAGCCTCACACATGAAAGACTTTTGCATCAACAAGATGCTGTTTCCCAGCCCCTCCCCCACATGTGCATGCCTTGTTTGTTTTTAGAGTAACAGAAATCTAGCGGGAAGGGGAGGATGGAGAGAAAGAAATCTGCAGCACTGCTTCACAGTGTGAGTGGGGGCTTGAACCTGGCAACTTGTGTGCTCAATCAGGTATGCTACTACCCAGTGCTCAAATATATAAAAGTATATATAATGGTTCATTGTGGAGGTAGAGAGATAGATAGATAGATAGATAGATAGATAGATAGATAGATAGATAGATAGATAGATAGATAGATAGATAGAGAGACACCAGGGCTGCACTCTGGCGTAGTGGTTGGGGATCATTCGAATTCGGGACAACACACATATAAGTCCAACGTACTACCATTGCGCCACCTCCCGGGCCACCAGAGAACAAATCTTAAACTAAGAAGGTGTAGGGGCCTGAGCAGTGGCACACACACTGTGCCCCTAGTCTCCACTTACAGGTGGGAAGCTTCACGAGAGGTGAAGTAGTACTGCAGGTGTTTCTCTCTTTCCTTCTCTATCTTTTCATCACCCCCATTCCCTCTATCCTATTAGATAAAAGGGGAAAAATAATAATATAGGGTTGGGGAAGACAATATAATTGTTCTGCAAAAGACTCTCATGCCCAGGCCTCCAAGACCCCAGGTTCAGTCCCCAGCACCACCATAAGCCAGAGCTGAGTAGTGCTCTGGTCTCTGTATGTGTGTATCTTTGTCTCTGTATCTCTCTCATTAAAATAAAGAAAATATTTAAAAATATAAATTAAATGATTCTTAAAAAATCGAAGTTGGAATTAAAGAGTCAAGGACTCTGAATGCTTTGATGAACGACTTCAAGTTGATGGCATAAATGAAGACTTGACTGTCCGTTTCCCACCCTGCCTCCTGAGGCAGCCTGACCTGACCCTCCCGGCTGGGGTCAGCTTCTCCGTCCTCCTGCCCAGGGCTGGCTTTCAGCCTTCACTCTCAGAGGGTCCCTCCCTGCCTGCCCCTTTATCGTCCTAACTTGCACCTGAGGCTGTCTGCTCTCCTTTCCCAGCAGCTTGTCCTCCTTCCTCTCCGAGGCTTCTCCAGCCTGTGAAAACATCACTGTCCTCCTGTGGCCACACTGGTTTACACCCCGTTTCCAAACTAAGGATCCTAAATCTTTGCCCCTTTCTCTCCAGCTGATCCCACCTATGTGTGTAGTTGCCGAGGCTGAGCTTTCTGAGAGACAGGTCTGAGGATTTCACTGCCTTGCGTAAGACTCATCAGTGGCGCTCACAGCTGAGAATGAAAGGCTAATCCTGGGGCATGGCACACACAGCACACATGCCCCTCCTCCCCTTTCTCCTTCTCCACCTTCTCCTTCTCCTCTTTCTCTTCCTTTTTCTCCTCCTCCTTCTCCTCCTTTTTCTTCTCCTCCTCCTTCTCCTTTCTCTGCCCCTTTTCTTTCTTTTCTAAAAAGATTTATTTTATTTTTATTTTTCATTGGCTAAGACAGAGAAATTGAGAGGGGGAGAGGAATAGAGAGGGAGAGAGACAGAGAGACACCTGCAACCCTGCTTCACCACTTGCAAAGCTTTCCCCCTGCAGGTGGGGACCAGGGGCTTGAACCTGGGTCCTCGTGCACTGTAATGTGTGCGCTCAACCAGGGGCACCCACCTCTTGGCCCCACCCCTCTTTTCTCTTTCTTTTTATTACCTTTCATTTAAAGTAAGGTTTTATTTTAAACATTTATTTATTTACTATCGGATAAAGAAAGAGAGAAATTGCGAGGGCAGGGACAGATAGATAGATAGAGACAGAGAGACACCTGCAGCTCTGCTTCACCACTTGTGAAGCTTTCCCCCTGCAGATGGGGACCAGGGGCTTGAACCTGGGTCCTCGTGCACTGTAATGTGTGCGCTCATCCAGGTGTGTCACTACTTGGCCTCACAGAGTAAGGTTTTATAGTGTGTTTATTTCAAGGATTTGACCCATTATATAAAACATTTCAAAATGATGTGATATTATTGTTATTTCTTTAACATTTTAAAAAATATTAATTTTTTTGGATAGAGACAGTCAGAAATCAAGAGGGAAGTGGGTGATAGAGAGGCACCTGCAGCCCTGCTTCACCATTTGCAAACCTTTTCCTCTGTGGGGATGGGGGAGAGGACTGGGGCCTTGGCCGCAGGTCCTTACACATTGTAATATGTGTACTCAACTTGTTCTCTTTAACATTTTGAAATCAGTAATATAATATTGATTTACAAAATTATAAAATAACAAGATTATAATTCCGTATGGTTCTGTCCCCATTCCCTCCAGTGGAAACTGCAGTAGTTCTCCCAAGGTCACAGATATGACTTGACTATTATTTATGTGCAAATGTATATATATCTACAGAATATATAACTTAAGAAATTTTTAAATTAATTAGTTTATTCCCTGTGTTGCTTTATTGTTGTAGTTATTATTGTTGTTGTTATTGATGTCATTGTTGTTGGATAAGACAGAGAGAAATGGAGAGGAGGGGAAGACAGAGAGGAGGAGAGAAAGATAGACACCTACAGACCTGCCTCACCACCTGTGAAGCAACTCCCCTGCAGGTGGGGAGCCTGAGCTCGAACTGGGATCCTTACGCCGGTCCTTGCGCTTTGTGCCACCTGCGCTTAACCCGTTGAGCTGCTGCCCAACTCCCAGAATATATAGCTTCCCACCCCCCCATGGTCCTGCCTACTTTTTCTTTATTACTACTTTGGAGTGTCCTTCCTTTTTTTTTTCTTTCTTCTTCCTGGGTCCTGATGGAATTGAGGTTCAGAGCCCTCAAGTCGTCTTCCCCTAAGATCTACAAGGCTTGGAGTTTGGGTCAAAATCCCCCCCCCCCTTTTTTTTTTTTTTGCCTCCAGGGTTATCGCTGGGTCTTTGTGCCAGCACTAGGAATCCACTGCTCCTGGAGGTATTTTTTCCCTTTTGTTGCCCTTGTTTGTTGTTTTGTTGTTGTTTTTATTGCTGTTGTTGTTGGATAGGACAGAGAGAAGTGGAGAGAAGAGGGGAAGACAGAGAGGGGGAGAGAAAGAGACACCTGCAGACCTGCTTCACGGCCTGTGAAGCAAACCCCCTGCAGATGGGGAGCCGGGGCTTGAGCCCAGATCCTTCAGGGGTGTGTGCTTAACCCACTGCACTACTTCCAGGCCTCTCCCCTCTTTCTATCTCCCTCCCTCCATTTCTCCGTCTCCTATCCATCCATCCATCCATCCTTCTTTCCTTTCCTTCCTCCCTTCCTTCCTTCCTTTCCTTTCTCCCTTCCTCCTTCCCTTCCTCCCTTCCTCCTTCCCTTCCTTCCTTCCATCCTTCCTTCCATCCTTCCCTTCCTTCCTTCCATCTTTTCTTCCTTCCTTCCTTTCCTTCCTCCCTTCCTCCTTCCCTTCCATCCTTCCATCCTTCCATCCTTTCCTCCCTCCCTTCCTCCCTCCCTTCCTTCCTTCCTTCTTTCCTTCCTTTCTTTCCTTCCTCCCTTCCTCTTTCCCTTCTGTTGTTAAAGTTCGTAAGGCTCTAGCCGGCCGGGCTAGCTTCACGGCGGGTAACAGAGACGCGGAGACAACGGCTGGGCAGGGCAGCTGTATTTCTTTATTCAGGAACAACGATTCATAAACTAAGACAAACTAATCACCAAACAGAACTCTGCTGTCTCTTTGCGGCGGCGCAAGCACTCTCTAACTCCAGAACCCAGGAACCCTCTCTCTCGAACTCTGCAACTCTTCAACTCTCGAACTCTGAAACTCTTCCACTCTTGAACTCTGAAACTCTTCCACTGTGGAACTCTCTCTTACTTACTCTGCAACTCAGGAACCCTGGAACTCTCGGACTCAGGAACCCTCTCTCGGGGTTCCTTGGGGCGGGGCCAAGCAGGCCCGCGAAATTAACAGGACTCATCCAATTCTCTTGGCGGGGGAGGGCTAGAACAAACCAATGTAAAGCATACGACACCCTTCCTTCCTTCCTTCCTCCCTCCCTCCCTCCCTCCCTCCCTTCCTTCCTTCCTTCCTTTTCTTCCTCCCTTCCTCCCTTCCTTACTTCCATCCTTCCTTCCTTCCATCCTTCCATCCTTCCTCCCTCCCTCCCTTCCTTCCTTCCTTCCTTTCCTTCCTCCCTTCCTCCCTTCCTTACTTCCATCCTTCCTTCCTTCCATCCTTCCATCCTTCCTCCCTCCCTCCCTCCCTCCCTCCCTTCCTTCCTTCCTTTCCTTCCTCCCTTCCTCCCTTCCTTACTTCCATCCTTCCTTCCTTCCATCCTTCCATCCTTCCTTCCTCCCTCCCTCCCTCCCTTCCTTCCTTCTCTCTCATTCTTTCTTAAGATTATTCATTTTGGATAGAGACTACGAGAAGTTGAGAAGGAAAGGGAGAGAGAGAGAGAGAGAGAGAGAGAGAGAGATATGCAGCCCTCCTTCACTGCTGGTAGTTTCCCTCCTGCAGGTGAGGACTGGAAGCTTGAACCTGGGTCCTTGCATATTAGGTGACATGGGCACTTTAAGGGGGTTGCCACTGTCAGGGACCCACCGTCCTTATTCTATCCACTCACTTAATGGTCAGTCTTCACGTCTGGATGATGAACAGTAGGAGGGAAGAGCACTGTGGTTGTTGTTTACTGTGGTCCCCAGTGTCTAATTAGTGCTCGGTGCACCCAGCATCAGAATGAACGTAGTGAATTAGCTCTCTCTGCATTTACTGAAGTCCTCCAATTTTCCAGAGTTGTTAAAAAATATATGCACATGCAACATGAAGACATGCTTACTCTGAAAGAAATCCAAACAATCTTGAATATTTGAATGCAAATATATGTTCCTTTTTATTTTACCTCTGACCTTGTCTTGCCAACATTTTAGTGGGTATCTTCCCCCCCCTTTTAAAATGCACTTAATTGAGGAAATGTTGATTTACAGGATTGCTTTTGTCATAGGTGTGCAGTTCTGCATCTCCCCATGATAGATGTCAGTACTCCTTTTGTTATTTATACTTCACACACAGGTATAAAAATACACAATACGTCCCTCATTCCCAAATCCATGTTGAGTATTTTTCAGAGAGATGGGATAGTATCATATGTGATATTCTACGCTTTTTATTTCTGATTTTACAAAATATTTTTTGAAGATTATGCTTTAGTTCTTGCATAGATATATACCTATTGTCTCATTAAAAACAAGCAAACGGGGCCAGGATGGTGGCACATCTGGTTTATCCGCACATGTTACAAAGCCGAAGGACCCAGGTTTGAGCCCCTGGTCTCCACTTGTAGGAGGAAATCTTCATGAGTGGTAGAGTAGGGTTGTAGGTGTCTCTCTCCTTCTTTATCATGTCCTTCCCTCTCAGTTTCTGGCTGTGTCTATCCAGTAAATATATAAATATAGAGGCCGGGTGGTGGCACACCTGGTTGAGTGCACATGTTACAATATGCAAGGACCCAGGTTCAAGCCTCCAGTCCCCACCCGCAGGGGGAAAGCTTCATGAGTGGTGAAGCAGTGTTGCAGGTCTCTCTCTGTCTTTCACCCTCTCTTAACTCCCCATTCCCTCTCGATTTCTGACTGTCTCTATCTAATAAATAAATATAATTTTTAAAAAAATTGAAAAAAATAAAGATAATAAAATAAAATTAAAAAACAAAACAACTTAAGTGTCAAAACTTTAATGTAGTAGAGAGGCATCTGGGGGGCCAGGTGGTGGCACACCTGGTTGAACACACATGTTACAATGCCCAATGACCTGGGTTCAAGCCCCCTGCTCCCCACCTGCAGGGGGAAAGCTTTGCAAGTGGTGAAGCAGTGCTGCAGGTGTCTCTCTCTCTCCCTCTCCCTCTCTACTCCCCCTTCCCTCTCAGTTTCTGACTGTCTCTATCCAATTAACAAATGAAGATAATACAAAAAAAAAACAATAAAAAGGAGAGATATTTGGTATTTGAAAGTGGAGCAAGCTCCAAGTTCATGTGAAGAATAGCTTATGATATATAAAAGAAACATAATTATAAATTGATTAATTGACAGATTCACAACTGGAAATTACATCTCTTCCTCTCAGAAATCCATAAGATAATTAGATATAAGTGAGATATAAAATGTGCACTGTACTTATGAAGAAAGACTCTTAGACACAACAGAATAGCTATGATTTTTCAAGTGCATATAGATATTTACCAAAAATAGCCACCTATTGGAGAAGGAATGAAAAGTTCTCAAATTCCCAAGAATTTGACATACATCCTCAGACAATAAGTATAAACAGTATATAGTGATGAAAATCCATTTGATTTAGAAACTAGTCTATTGTATAGTAATTCATAGGTTATATAAGAAATTTCCAAGGAAATCATTCAAGTCTTGAAAATTACATGGGGGAGGGTTGCTGCGTGGTAGCAGACTCAGTGGAACCCTGCTTCAAGGCCCCAGTCCCCACCTGCAGGGAGTAAGCTTTATGAGCGGTGAAGCATACTGCAGGTCTCTCTCTCTCTCTTTCTTTCTTTCTTTCTTTCTTTCTTTCTTTCTTTCTTTCTTTCTTTTTCTCTTTCTTTTTTTATCTCCAGGGTTATTGTTGGGGCTTGGTGCCTGCACGACGAATCCACTGCTCTTAGAGGCTACTTTTTTCCCTGTTGTTGTCTGTATTGTTTTGTTGTGGTTATTATTATTGTTGTTATTGATGTCATTGTTGTTGGATAGGACAGAGAGAAAGTGAGAGAGGAGGGGAAGACAGAGAGGGGGAGAGAAAGATAGACACCTGCAGATCTACTTCACCACTTGTGAAAAGTGGTGAGCTGGGGGCTGAACCAGGATCCTAATGTGCGCTTAACCCGCTATGCTACTACCAGACACCCTCTCTCTCCTTTTCTATCTACCCTTTCACTCTTGATTTCTCCTTGTCTATGTTGAATAAATAAGTACATAATAATAGTAACAATAAAAACGGTAAATTAAAAAAAAAGAAAAAAGTTACCTTTCCAACACTACACAGAACACAGTGAAATAGCTTTTGATGCACTTGCTACAAAACAAGGGTCAATGGCTAACTTTGTGCTGCTGGAGACCTTGGGGAAGACGCAGAGGGTCTGTGACCAGAGTGAGGGTCTGTGCCCGTGAGGAGCCGTGTTAGCTGGTGAGAGCCTTCACTAGCTCAGGGGAGAGGCTGTGCTGTGAACACTAGAGGCTATTCTCACATTCAGCTGGGAGCACTCCACATGGCAGGGGTGTACCTGGCGGCTTATTAAGTTCCCACTGGTAGACTGACTTTGTGTGCTCATCTTGTGCTCATAAATGCCAGTGTAGCTGCAGAACAGGTTTCTCAAGTTGAATTGCTGGCTCATAGAATGTGTGTATCTTTGATTTCCCCCACCCCACTTCTCAGATATTTCTTCACGTACTTCTTAGTGGGATTATTACATGTTTTTTTTTTTTTTCTGTGTGTGTATGTGTTTTTAAATGTTTCAAATATCAAGCTGGCCCTTGGAAGATCTTCAAGTAGTGGACAATTTATCTTTTTTAAAAAAATATTATTTGTGTATTTTTTTAGATAGAAACAGAAAGATCAAGAGGGAAGTGGGAGATAGAGGAGAAAGAGAGACACTTGTAGCACTGCTCTGACACTTGTGATACTTCTTCCCTGTAGGTGGGGACTAGGGGCTTGAAGCTGAGTCCTTGAACATTTTAACATGTGTTCTCAACCAGATGTGCCACCACCCAGTCCCGGGGGGAATTTATTTTGATATCGCTTTGACCCCTTTAGAATTATACTGGCAGTCTGCCCTTCCTCCACTGCTCTACCTGGAAGCACCCACTTCATAAGATTGATAACTTTTTTAAAAAATATTTTCTTTTTTTTTTTTTTGCCTCCAGGGTTATGACTGGGGCTTGGTGCTGGCACTACGAATCCACTGTTCCTGGTGGCCATTTTCCCCCTTTTTTGTATAAGATAGAACAGAGAGAAATTGATAGAGGAGGAGGCAGAGAGGGGGAGAGAAAGACAGACACCTGCACACTTGCTTTACTGCTCATGAAGCAACCTCCTGGCAGGCAGGGAACCAGGGGCTCGAATGGGAGTCCTGGGAACCTTGCACAGGTCCTTGATTTTCATACTTTGTATGCTTAACCCAGTGTGCCACAGCCTGACCCCCTGTTTCTTAAATATATACATATTATTTTAATGACAGAAATACAGAGGGAACTCTGATACACATAGAGGGAGATACACATAGGAGACCAGAGCTCTGGCTTATGGTGGTGCTGCAGATTGAACTTGGGAACTTTAGTGCCTCAGACATGAACATTTTCTTTGCAGAACTGCCAGTCTGTCTCCCTAGTACTGACTGATAACTTAGTATTTTTATTTATTGGATTGAGACAGCCAGAAATGGAGAGGAAGAGGGAGGTAGAGAGGGAGGGAGAGAATCAGAGAGAGCTGCAGTTCAGTAGCACTACTTGCAAAGGTTTTCACTTCAGGTGGGTACAGAGGACTTGCACACTGGTCCTTGGGCATTAAAACATGTGCGTTCAACCAGCTGTGCTCCCGGCCTCCTTTTCTCTTACTTTTTAGCATCCCACAGTGTACACTTTCACTGCCCTAACTCACTCCGTTGTTTCCTTCCTTCCTTCCTTCCTTCCTTCCTTCCTTCCTTCCTTCCTTCTTCCCTTCCTTCAGCTGGGGTTCGGTGCCTACACTACAAAGCCACTGCTCCTGTGGACATTTTTTTTTTCCCCAATAGGATACAGAGAAATTGAGAGAGGAGGGGAAGATAGAGAGGGAGAGAGACAGATAGACACTGGCAGACCTGTTTCACCACTTATGGAGACCCCCTTGAAGGTGGGGAGCCAGGATTCTTGTGTGGTCCCTGAGTTTTTGTACTATGTACGCTTAACCCAGTGCACCACCGCCCAGCCCCTCTTTCACTCCTCTTTCTCTCTCTGTGTCTCTCTCCCTCCTTCCTTCCTTCCCTCCCTGCCTCCCTTCTTTCCTTCCCTCCCCTTTCTTTCTCTCCCTCATTCCCTTCCTTCAGTCCCTTTATTTTTTTCTTAAATTTTATTTATTGTAAGGAGAAACAGAAACCCCAGAGCACTGCTCAGTTCTGACTTATGGTAGTATTGATTGAACCTGAGGCCTTTACGATGAATGTAGTTTTTTTTTTTTTTTAGATAGACAGATAGAGACCATAGCACCATAGCCTTCCTATGTGCCATGGCATTCTCATACAGTGAGAGGGCTCAGATCTGAGCCACACACATGGCAAAGCATGAATCCTACCTGGCGAACTATCTCTCTGTCCTACAGTTCTAGTCTATAAAAAAGTTGGTATGTAAATAACCAAGGATATTAGTGATTTTTAGAATTAGTGAGCAAGGGGCTGGAAGAGAACTCGCCTGGTAGAAAGAACACTTCATCATGCGCGAGGATCTGGGTTTGAGTCCCCCAGCTAGCTAGAAGCACCTGCATGAGGAAGCGTCCTGATTGGTGGCACAGTGTTGTGACGTTTCTCCCTCCTCTCTCCCTATCACTTTATCTTCCTCTCTGTCTCTGACTCTCTGTCTGAAAAGAAGAGTGTGCCGAGAGTGGTGGAATTACTAGCAGTAAGCGAGGTTAAAAAAAAAAAGTGAGCAAATCTACCAGAAAAACCAAAAATAACTTAAAGCAACCATCTCTGGGGATTGCAGCTGATATTTAAGAGGAAGTATAACAAATTGTGCTTTTCAGGGCTTGGCAAAATAGCCCACATATAAAGCATGCTGCTTTTCCATGTGTATGACCCAGGTTCAAGCCCAGCTCCCACCACACTGAAGGAAGCTTCAGTGCTGTTCCCCACCCCGCCCCCCGTGTGTGTTTCTGCCTCTTTGTCTTTCTATTTGAAAATCAAGTCATCCTGGAGTAGTGAAGCATTGGTGATAACAGAACAGACACACAAACAAAAAAATTCAAACAACCAACAAACTTGTGCTTTTGTTCTGTGATTTTTTTTTTCCCCCCTCCCCCAGAGCCCTGCTCAGCTCTGGTTTTTGTGGTGCTGGGGATTGAACCTGGGACCTTGGAACCTTAGGCATAAATGTCTTTTTGCATAATATTATGCTTTCTCACCGGGCCTGTTCTGTAATTTTTCAACTGTTCACATGTTTATTCTACATGTATTATTTTGAGAAGAGCACATTTTGAAACAAAAAGCTTTATGTTAAAAAAGGAGATATATTTATCACTTCATTTAAGAATATTTTCACGTGGTCTGGAAGGTGGCACAGTGATAAAGCTTTGGACTCTCAAGCCCGAGGTCCGAGTTCGATCCCCAGCAACACATGTGCCAGAGTGATGTCTGGTTCTTTCTCTCTCCTCATGTCTTTCTCATAAATAAACAAACAAAAATCTTTAAAAAAATAATATTTTAACTTTAATAAATAAGAGGCAAGACATAAATCCTATCTTTGTGCCTGACACAGAGGATTGTTTTTATTGTGTGATACCACCCTAGTTACCTCTCTGTCTAGCTGGTCGCAGAAGCCTTTAGCAGGGATGCTGAGAATCAGAGAACTCAAGCTCCCCCTCAGTCCCAGAGCCAGTGAGTGGCATAGCTGGGGCCAGAGATCATCTGCTTCTAGAATTTATTCTCTAAAGACTCAGCTGACTCTGCTTTCTGCCCTGAGCTCTTTCCAGGGGGTTCTGACCTGAATGGAGGGACACTGCTGACCCAGTGGATCAGCATTTTATCTGGTGGTGAATTCTGTGTCCTACAAAACTACAAAATAGGTTACCTTCTTCAGAGTAGCCTACTCAAGATGGGGTAATAAAAGTACTTTAATACAGGTTAGAATTCATATCCAGAATATCTACACCCTTTTTAAATTTTTTTGCAGCCTCCCACATTTACAATTTCACCAACTTCATTCAGAGAGAGGGAGAGAGGGAAATAGACTGAGACAGAGACAGAGACAAAGGGAGACACGCATGATAGCAAGGGAGTATTCTTCAGTGCCATAGCACCTCCCATGTGCTAGGGAGTTTGAATATGGATTGCTCCCTAAGCAGTGAGCTATCTCTGTAGCCCTACACACACACACACACACACACACACACACACACACACACACACACACACACACACGACCATATGACAGAGAGAGAGAGAGAGAGAGCAACCACAACACTGAAACTCCCTTCAGTGTGATGGAGGCAGGTCTTGAACCTGGGCCACACACCTGGAACACATCATACTATCCAAGTGAGCTATTTCTCTGGCCCACATTTTAAACTTAAAAAAAAAATTTATTGTATTAATTTTATTTATTGGTTAGAGACAGCCAGAAATTGAGAGGGAAGGGGGTGATAGAGAAGAAGAGACAGAGAGACACCTGCAGCTCTGCTTAAACACTTGCAAAGCTTTCCCCCTGCAGGTGGGTATGGGGGGGGATGGTGGGGGTGGATGGGGGGCTCGAACCCAGGTCCTTCCACATTGTAACATGTGCACTTATGCGCCACCACTCAGCCCCATTTTTAACTTTTTTTTTGTGGTTTTCAACATTATATTTCTTTTTAAAAATTAATTAATTTTTATTTTAACTTTTTAATTAAGTGTTGCAAAAGTCGCACAAAGAATTCTCATATACCTTTTACCCAGATTCACCAGTTGTTAATGTTTTGCAAAATTTTTTTCCCTAAGTGTTTTTCCCCAAAAAATGTTCAAAAGAAGTTCTAGCCATCTTCGTGCCTCTTTATCTCTGCACACTTCAACCTGTAAAACCTATACTAAGCAAAAGACCATTTTCATACACAATCACAACAGTTCTCAAGCTCAGGGAAGTTAGCATGTATTAAATAGTCTTATAACATAGCGGGGGGGGGGTGTCGGGTGGTAGAGCAGCGGGTTAAGCGCACATGGAGCAAAGCGCAAGGACAGGCGTAGGGAGCAGGAGGCAGGGGGAGCAGGTCTGCAGGTGTCTATCTCTTCCCCTCTCTGTCTCCTCTCCTCTCTCGGTTTCTCTCTGTTCTATCCAACAACAGCAGTGATAACAATAACAATAATGACAACAACAAGGGGAACAAAATGGGGGAAAAAAAGCCTCCAGGAGCAGTGGGTTCATAGTGCAGGCCCTGAGCCCCAGCAATAACCCTGGAGGCAAACAAAACAAAACAAAACAAAACAACATGAAGAAAGGCTGATGCTCTAGCACTTGGGCTACTTTACTTTGAAGAAAAAAAAATTCCAAAGACTTCAGTTTCTTCTCTGGTCATAGAAGAAGAAAAAGAGAGCTGGAGTTAAAATGAAGCATGTCCAAAAATCCTGTCCAGTACTGGAGGGACTGAACAAAATGAGTAAACAGCAACCAGACAAGTTTTGAAAGGCTTTTCCCCTTGGAATTTTTTTTTTTTTAAGGTAGGAAGAAACTGTCTCCTTTATAATCTGTCAGTTCTGAAAGCCTGTTAAATGATTTTATTTTGTGGGTGTCTTACTTGCACGATGTTGTCTTTTCTTTGCCATTATCTTTGGCAAATGCTTGGCTGACAGTCTTTTTCATCTTAGAAGTGTTCTAAACATAATATGACTGTTTATGTAATGTCTTGCGCACTTCAGAAGATAATGACCAGAAGGGACTGTTTACCTCTTATCCAAGCACGTAGCTTACTCAGCCTTAGACTTTCTGAGAACCTACATTGATTTGTCAGTTGGGAGTTGGATTAGCACTTGTGAGTTTTTATTCTTTCTCTTCTGAAATGATGTGACTCTGTCACCCATAGTCCTCAGCATTGACGTTTCACCTCCATGGGTTCAGCTTCTCAAATACAAGAGTTTTCCTGGGAAACCTATGAGGTGGCTGCAAAATTGTGAAATAGTGGGAATGATATTTTTAAAAATTTATTTTTTGGATAGACAGAAATTGAGAGGGGAGTGGGAGATATAGAGGTATGGAGAAAAAGAGACACCTGTAGACTGTCGAATGTAAAACATTAATTTCCCAATAAAGAAATAAAAAAATTAAAAAAATAAAACAGCTTCATTTTTATTTATTTATCTTTAATTTTAATTTAGGTAACTGTGGCTTGTAGCACTGTATATGATTTAAGGAGTAGCTTTTACTGTAAAGAGTTGCAAAAGTCCTATAAAGAATCCCTGTGTACCTTCCTTCCAGGAACAGTGACTATTAATATTTGCCTAGTTCATTTTATTTTATTTTTTTCTCTTAAAAATTTTTTCCCCCTGAAATGTTCAAGAACAAGTTCTGGCCATCTCCATACCTTTTTATCTCTGTGTACTTCAGCATGTAATACCTCTTCAGATGCAAGTTATCACCAACGTACCACTAAACCCTCTACCATTCACTGAAGACCGTCTAAGCCCTCTTCCACGCCATGCCTCTGCTCCCTCTGCTAACCCCAGATCTGCAGTCTCTAGTCAAGGGTTTCTTCCTTCATCACCCCCCCATTGCCTCACCTCTACCCCTTTGCTACCAGAGCACTGCTTAGTTTTGGCTTATGGTCCTGTCTCAGAGGTGAAAGTCTTTTGCATAACAATTAAAGCTATCTTCCTGGCCAATAAGCTATCTTCTTGGTCAATGTTTTTGTTTGGTTTGCCTAAAATAGTTTTTAAAAAAATATTTATTTACTCCCTTTTTGTTGCCCTTGTTTTATTGTTGTAGTTATTATTGTTGTCTGTCTTCGTTGTTGGATAGGACAGAGAGAAATGGAGAGAAGAGGGAAAGACAGAGAGGAGGAAAGAAAGATAGAAACCTGCAGACCTGCTTCACTGCCTGTGAAGCGACTCCCCGTGAAGCGACTCCCCTGCAGGTGGGGAGCTGAGGGTCCTTATGCCGGTCCTTGCACTTTGCGCCATGTGCGCTTAACCTGCTGTGCTACCACCTGACTCCCCTACAATAGTTTTTAAGAGCTTAAAACATTGTGAGTTTATGATATGCAGTGGAAAGAAAAAGTAGGCTATTAGATAGTATTTATACTGAGACCCCAACTATGTAAAGATGCATAGTTATGGAGAAAAGTTTTGGGCTATAGACAAAAATGTTCTCACTGGGATGTGATTCTTTCATTTCTTTATCAGTTCATTTACTTTTTTCCGGCTTTATTGAGGAATACTGAACAAATAAAAGCTATATGAATTTAAGGTATACCACATCATGCTTTGATCTAAATTTTCTCTACTATTAATGTTTTGAATTTTCCAGAATTCACTTTCTGAGGGCTGGGGAGATAGCAAGTGGCTATGAAGAAGGCTTTCATTCCTGAGGCTTTAAGGTCATAGGTTCAACCCCCAGCACTACCATAAGCCAGAGCTGAGCAGAATCAACTTTCTTTCTTTCTTTTTAAAATTTATTTATTTTTCCTTTTGTTGACCCTGTTGTTTTTTATTGTTGTTGTAGTTATTGATGTCGTTCGTTGTTAGATAGGACAGAGAGAAATGGAGAGAGGAGGGGAAGAGAAAGGTAGACACCTACAGACCTGCTTCACCGCCTGTGAAACGACTCCCCTGCAGGTGAGGAGCCAGGGCTCCTGGAGCTGGGATCCTTAATGCAGGTCCTTGCGTTTCGCGCCAAATGCGCTTAACCCACTGTGCTACCGCTGGACTCCCCAGAATCAAATTTTCTTAGGAGATACCAGTCATCTCGATCATGAAGCAGAACAGGACAAAAATAAAAACATCAATAACTATGATCAGGAGGAAGCAGGACCCCTCATTGTCTGGTCTCTGAAGAGGCTGGGGAGTCTCAACTTTGTGCCTGCATTGCCCCCTGGTTTGGCTCTGTGTGAGCACTATGGGAATGGCTGTGCCACAGCCAACTCCTGGATTCTCTAAAAAAAAAATAATTTCACTTCCTTCTTTATTTTGAAACAGGAAGGTTGTGGCTGCCCTGGGAATATGTGTCATTTCAGCACTCCAGTTGGCTCTGGCTCCTGAATTGTTGCAGGCTGTTTGTCTGGTAATCTCCTTGTCTGTGTGAGTTGTCAGGGGTAACAGGAGGCAGCTGATTACTTAATTGTTTAAGGCCGGAAACCAGCCTCTTTCATTAGTTCCCATCGAGATCTTGAGAGTAGTCAGTGTTTGACCTATCCAGGATTTCTATCCTTTCTGATTCCATATATATGATTTTTTTCCTTGACACATTCATCAAGACTTTAGCTTGGTGAGTTATAGTATTAGCTGTATATTAAAAACAAATAGTAATTTCTCTATAGTTTATAATAGATAGTTTAATGCAGGCAAATTAAACTGTCTTGTTGTTATTGAGATGCAATTCACGGGGGGGGGGTGTGTGTGTTGGTGCATTGGGTTAAGCATACATAGTATAAAGTGCCAGGACCCACACAAGGATCCCAGTTCAAGCCTCACAAGCGATGAAGCAGGTCTACAGGTGTCTATCATTCTACCTCCCCCTTCCTTCTCAATTTCTCTCTGACCCCCAGCAATAAACCTGAAGGCAAAAAAAGATGCAATTCAGCCCCCCCCAAAGTGACATAGTGGGTTCCTTGTTTTCTGTGTTGTTCACATGTGATGACTGATTGGGGTGGGAGTTCTTGAATAACAAAGAAGTGAGAATACTTTATGTTCATTTCATAGCAAGCAGAGTCTGTTTTTGAAATATTAGCTCATTTTATTTTTATGTACTTATTAATTTAGTTATTGGATAGAGACAGAAAGAATCAAGAGGGGAGGGGGAGAAAGACAGAGACACCTGCTGCACTGCTCCCCCACTTGTGAGGTTCCCCCTCTGCAGGTTGGGTCTGGGGGCTTGAACCTGGGTCCTTGTACATTGTAGCTTGTGTACTCTACTAGTACACTACTGCTGGTTTCCTGAGTCTGCTTTTTCTTTTTATTTATAAAAAGGAAACACTGACAAAAAATATAGGATAAGAGGGGTACAACTCCACATAATTCCCATCACTAGAACTCCGTATCCCATCCCCTCCCTGATAACTTTCCTATTCTTTATCCCTCTGGGAGCATGGACCCAGAATCATTATGGGGTGCAGAAGGTGGAAGGTCTGGCTTCTGTAATTGCTTCCCTGCTGAACATGGGCATTGACAGGTCGATCCATACTCCCAGCCTCTCTCTCTTTCCCTAGTGGGTCAGGGCTCTGGGGAAGCGGAGCTCCAGGACACATTGGCGGGGTTGTCTGGCCAGGGAAGTCTGGTTGGCATCATGGCAGCATCTGGAACCTGGTGGGTGAAAAGAGTTAACATACAAAGCCAAACAAATTGTTAACTAATCATGAACCTAAAGGCTGGAGTAGCCATATGAAGAGTTGGGGGGTCTCCGTTTTGTTGATTGTTAGTAGGCCTATTTTAGTTATATTATTTTAGTCATATCCCAAAGAGCCCATGACTATACTAGTTTGTAAGTAGTCTAGAGCATTGGTTGTAACTGGGAAGCACAGTTAAACCTGATGTCCAAATTCAGTTATTTGTATGGGTAGTAAAATTTTGAGTCATTTAATTTGCCTTTAGAAAATATTATTTCCCTCCCAGAACCCTGAGTTGGGTATTTCCAATACAGGTTATGAGAACTTAATGCCAAAGTAACCTGTTGAAAAGGGAAACATCAATGTAATTGCTGGTTGTTTTGTCTATCCAGTGTGAGTGGAGAAGTTGGCATGATTTTATTTTTCACTTAGTTGACAGTTTTTGTTTTGTTTTGTTAGATTTCTTTGGACTTAAATGATGTGTTGATTTGGTATTGTGTGATTCTATTTCAATTCCACAATACCTCTGGGACTGGTAGCCAAAAAAAAAAAAAAAAAAAAATCAAGTGAAGAGTGAAAAGGGTAATTAAACTGAAAGCCAAGATACTTTGTAATTTTGCCACCAACTAGTTACGTGACCTTGGGCAGGTCATTTCAGCTCCTGGGGCCTCTATTTCCATAAGTGTAATGTGAGGAGGTTGGGCAAGACAAATCCTTAGGTGCTGGGCTAGTCTTAGCTCTTGAATTTGCAAACTGGAGGGTTTCCATTGTGTAAGGCTTAATGGGTTATTAACATTTGTTGTTGGCTCCCGGGAAAGAAGCAAGAGTTTTGGAGTTGAATTTATTTATTTTTGTTTTTTACCAGAACACTGCCCAGCTGTCTTACAGTGGGGCTGGTGGTTGAACTTGGGAATTCAAATGCATAGTCACTATGCTGATTCATAGCCTGGATTTAATATTTCTTTTGCATGTTTTTTTCTTCACCTGAGCACTGCTCAGCTTTGGTTTATGATGGTGCTGGGGATTGAATGTGGGATCTCAGAGACTCAGGCATGAGAGTTGTTCACATAATCATTATGCTGTCTCCATAGGTACTTTATGGAGGTGCATTATTTATTTATTTATTTGTCTATTTATTCATTTATTTATATTTTACACCAGAGCACTGTTCAGCTCTGGTTTATAGTGGTGCTGGGGGTTGAACCCGGGAACTGAAAGCCTCAGGCCTGAGAGTTTTTTGGAGAGCCCTTATGCTATTTCTTTAGCCCCTGGAGTTGATTGTTATAACCAAATTAGTTTCTGACAAAATTTTTTATTTAAAAAGCTCTCCCATGGGGCCAGACGGTGGCGCACCTGGTTAAGCACACACATTACAGTGCACAAGCCTCCAGTCCCCACTTGGCAGGAGGGGAAGCTTCATGAGTGGTGAAGCAGGGCTGCAGGTGTCTCTCTGTCTCTCTCCATCTTTATCTCCCCCTCTCCTCTCAACTTCTCTCTGTCTCTATCCAATAATAAATCTATAAAATATTTTTTAGAAAGCTCTCCCTTATTTTTTTTATTACAACTTGAATCATGTTGGTTAAACAACAGCTAGGAAATACAAGTCAGAGACGAAAATTCAAATCATATATAATTCTAATATCACCATAGAGATAAACTAACGCCAGATTTATAAAGATCAGTTAAACAAAGTCACTTCTGATATAATGTTTGTTCTAAAATGTAAATTGGCTCCAACACAATTAGTATCATCAGGGAGTAATTTGAGTAGGTTTGCATATATCATTTCTTTCAATGAAACACAAGGTGAGCCAGAAATATGTGCCCTACTGCTTGAGCTTCTTAGGAATACACACAATGCTTGTACATGCACAACCCATTCCACATACTCAAAAGGACAACGAGTCGCAGACGAGAGCATCTCACTTTACCATCTGTGGCCCCTTTTCTTATAACCCACCTACAAGCACCTCACCATAACCAGAACCCACAGCCTCAATATCTGGCTGCACCAACGCCTCCCTTGTAATTTTGAATTTTCCCCTCTTTTTCTTAGTCCATGTATGCTGTTCCTTTCTGTCCTCTGTTCATTTTTTAATTTAATGTTTTTAAAATCTTTTCATTTATTTATTATTGGATAGAGACAGAGAGAAATTGAGAGGGGAGAGGGAGATAGAGAGGGAAAGGGAGACACCTGCAGCCCTTCTTCACCACTTGTGAAGCTTCCCCCTGCAGTTGGGGACCAGGAGCTTGAACCCGGGTCTTTGAGCACTGAACTGTGTGCATTTAACCTGGAACACCACTGCCTGTCACACCTCCTCTGTTCACTTTTCTCTCTTTGTTTCACCTTTCTTTTACTACTATCTCCTTCTCCTCCTGCTCTTTGCCTCTATCTATCATCTATCTCCACTTTTTAAATTTTTATTTATTTCTTATTATTTTACAAAAGCATTCTCACTTCTGGCTTACAGTGGTGCATGGTGCTGGGGATTGAACTTGGGATTTTGGAGCCTCAGGCATGAAAGTCTTTTTTTTTTTTTTTTTAAATAAATGGGAACATTGACAAGACCACAGGAGAAGAGGGGTACATATCCAATCCCCTCCTCTGATAGCTTCCCTATTCTTTACCACTCTGGGAGTATGGACCCAGGGTCATTGTGGGGTGCAGAAGGTGGAAGGTCTGGCTTCTGTAACTGCTTCTCTGATGAACATCTTTTACAGAACCATTATGTTGTCTCCCCTAGTCCTGAATGTCTTTAAAAGGATTAACTTATATTATGCTAAATTTCCTTCAAAAGTGTCCCACCAGCTTATGTCCTCACTTCATTTTAGTTGAGTTGGGGGTCTCACACCTTTATCATTTCATTGCTTCTGGGCCATTTTAATTAATTTGTTTGTTTTTCATTCTGAGAGAGCAGCACTGGAGAACATTTGGCCTGAGGCCCCCTGTGTGACCCAGGAAATCAAATCATCTGGCCTGACTCTGCCAAAAGGGACTCAACATTTAATAAATCTAGGAGTTTTCTTTTTCTCTTTCTTTTTTTCTTTCTTTCTTTCTTTCTTTCTTTCTTTCTTTCTTTCTCTCTTTCTATCTTTCTTTCTCTCTCTCTTTCTCTCTTTCTTTCTTTTATTTTTGAGAAAGATGTAGAGACAGAGAAACACCAAAGCACTGCTCAGCTCTGGCTTATGGTGGGGCAGGGGATTGAACCTGGGGCTTTGGAGCCTCAGGCATGAAAGTCTGTTTGCATGACCATTATGCTATCTCCCCTGCCAAAGGGCTCTTTTCATAGTAACATTGAGTGCTAACTTTTAAGTCAATAATTTCATATAGCTGGAGAGTGATGTAAATATCCAAAGAGAACTTAACAGCAAGAAGGTTCTTGCTTGATGTAACTTTTTTTTTTTTTTAAAGCCAGATAGGAAATGTTTTACTTAAATCTCATCTGAGACGAAAACACTAGAAGATGACATCCCAAATATCTATATGACTTGGTAGTTCAAGGCTTGGTAAAACCAACTAACTTACTAAGTAACAAAACTGAAAGGACATAACTTTAAATACTGTTGTGGTCAAAGACACTGAATTATAAGTGAACTGTTTTCCCTTAAAATAAATCACAACTGGGGAGCGGGGTGATGGCACAAGTGATAAAGCACACAGGTTACAGAGCATGAGGACTAGGGTTCAAGCCCCTGGTCCTCCCCTGCTGGGGGAAAGCTTCACAAGTGGTAAAACAATGCTGAAGCTCTCCCTCTCCCTCCCTTCTCCCCCCTCTGTCTGACCTTTTCCTCTCAATTTCTGTCTCTATACAAAACAAATTATTAAACAAACAAATAAACATCACAACCTGGAGGGAATACTACTATGAAGATTTTCTCCTGTGAATAGTTTAGCTTCTTAGAATAAAAGCATATAGAGGGCTGGTGAAATAGCTCACTTGCATAATATGCTGCTTTGTCATGTGTGTGACCCAGGGTTGCGCCCAACCCACACTACACTGAGGGAAGCTTCAGTGCTGTGGTCTCTTTCACTTTGCCTCTGCCTAACACATGTACTTGGGTACACATACACAGAGAGAGAGAGAGCGAGGGAGAGGGAGAGGGAGAGGGAGAGAGCAGGTAGAGGTTTCTCTTCTGACTCCCATTTTGTTTGGAGCAGAACCCTGACACAATAATGACATATGACAGAACCCTGTCCCCCCTGATGATAAGGAAACAAAAACACCTTCATATTCATTTATAGGTAAATAAATTTAATTCTGGGATTCTCCACCCATTAATCTGAATGACTGGCTTAACCTTGGGTTTTGGCACTCGTACATGGGGTAAGCCTTTCCTCCCCTCAAGCAGAGACAGAGCCCCCATGGCTGTCCCCCCTACCTTCCTTGCATTCTTCAGCTGTCTGGGTCTTGCTGGAACTGGCACTACCTCCTCTGGCAGAAGGAGGCTGCCATGGGCTTTGGCACTGTCTCCAAGGTGAGCTGTGTCTGACTGCAGGTCTCACAGAGGAAGCTTTGAAGAGCTGGCAGAACCCATCCTTTGCTTTCTTTGCAGGATGATGAAGATGCTAATACTGGGGCAGTTGAAAGCAAGCTCTGAAGGGTTTTATTCAAAGAATGTGCTCAGAAGACAATGCTATTAATGATCCTTGGCCAAGTCCAAGCTTCTTAATATTCTGAGTACCTTAGAATAGTTCCTTAGCACTTGTCTAATTTGAAGTAATTTATTCTGTTAATATTTTGGTTTTACACTGCCAGGAACTCTGGGCATATGGCATTCCCCTAAGACACGAGGGGAGAAGCCATTGTGGGTGATCATCAGGAATGCATATTCATTAATATGTTTAACATCTTGGCTAAGATGAAATTCTAAGCCACGAGTCCCAGTGGCTTCCCAGGCATGTATAGATAGGTTAAGGGACACTTCTCCACAATTGCTATATTTATTCTGATCATGTGATGACTCCCACAACTTCTCTGAGTCTTGGCTTTGTGCACAATGATGCTTGCTAAAAATCGAGACCTGGACTCTACCTGAGCGCTGATAATTTTTTTTTTTTTCCTCCAGGGTTATTGCCAGGGCTCGGTGCCTGCACCACGAATCCACTGCTCCTGGAGGCCATTTTTCCCCTTTTGTTACCCTGGTTGTTGTACCATTGTTGTGGTTATTATTATCATCGCTATTGATGTCATTGTTGTTGGATAGGACAGAGAGAAATGGAGAGAGGAGGGGAAGACAGAGAGGGGGAGAGAAAGATAGACACCTACAGACCTGCTTCACCGCCTGTGAAGTGACTTCCCTGCAGGTGGGGAGCCGGGGGCTCGAACCAGGATCCTTATGATGGTCCTTGCGCTTTGTGCAATGTGCACATTACCTGCTGCCCTACCGCCCGACCGACCCATGATAATCTGTTTTGTAAAAGGCTCCCTCAGATAAGTCATAGTGCTAAGTTTGGGCAGCATTACAGTTTTGAATCTTGAGTGGAAAGTGATGTCTTCAGGCTGATCTCGTCCACCAGGAATGAAAAAAAAGTGTTTGAACTGTCACATCTTCTCCACACGTGGATTATCACTGTGTATGAATCCTGTGAGAGAAACTGCATGGTCTTTATAAATTTTTTCCTCAGGAAGAAGGAAGCTAAATGCTTGTTCCTTCACAGGGGTTTCTATTCCAAATGCAGAGCTCAGAATTGTGTAGGAGGCCATTCATTAACATCTGGGGTTGGAATGCGTGAAGACAACTGATAACACCAACAGAATCCAATTACCCTTTACATATTTACAACTCACTCTGCCCCATTCCCTCTGTCAGACGCATGGGTCTCTAAGAGGACAGATGAGTCACAGCAGAATGACCTGTGGCAGTCCTGAGGAGCAAAAAAAAAAAAAAAAAGACTTTTCACTTACTGTAGAGTTAAAATTCCTGACTGGAAGATACTGCTTAATGAAGTTTAGAAATTCACTGGCGTCTTCTGTCCTAAAATAGACACAATTGGGAGCTCAGCGAGTATCCTGCTGGCTTCTTTCTCTCTGCAGTAACTTCCCAACTCACCCAGGAGTGAGTGTGTGACTGTGTCAGCATCCAGCCTTACTTAGACTCCAATTAACTGATCAGAACAGACAAGCCACAACAACAACAATGAAAAGTTTAAGAAACAAAACTCAAAACTGGTCAAGCAAGGGCCGGAGAGATAGCTTCCCAGACAGGGTGTGCTCCTTGACTTGCGTTTGCCTGGGGTTTGAGTCCTAGCTCCAGGAGGAGGTCTGGTGCTGTGCTATTGGTCTCCTAAACCGTACATGTGCAAAGCCCCTCCTCTGTCAAAAAAAAAAAAAATAGCCAGTCAGACTGCTGGACACATTTTGGTTTTCAGTCTGTCACTGTTGCATCAAATTGATCAAAACAGCTGTCACTCATATGAATTAAAGGCAGTGGAGTTTTTCCCTTCTCCCTTCCATATTTTCTGCAGACTTCACCACCTCCCTGCAGAGGATCTCTGCCCATCTCTCTCAATCTAGCCCTGGAGCCAAGTTCCCTCAGCACGTGCTCTTCATACATTTTCACCTTTATCCCTCAGATTTCATTTTTTTTCGTATCTTTCACTACAAAAAAATTTTCCTTCTTCCAGTGCTAGAAGGAAGGGAGGGAGGAAGAAAGAAAGGAAATAAAAAGGGAGTTGGGCTGGTAGCGCAGCGGGTTAACCGCACGTGTCGTGAAGCGCAAGGACTGACACACTTGGACAGTGTGCTTCTTTGCCATGTAGGTGACCCAGATTCGAGCTCAGTCGCACCACTTTCAAGAAAGCTTTGGTGTTATAATTTCTTTATCTTTTTTTTTTTTTTAATTTTGCCTCCAGGGTTATCACTAGGGCTCAGTGCCTGCACTATAAATCCACTGCTGCTGGTGGCCTTTTTTTTTTTTTTCCAGTTTATTAGATAGGACAGAAAGAATTGAGAGGGGAGGGGAAGATAGACACCTGCAGACCTGCTTCACTGATTGTGAAGCCACCCCTTGCAGGTGAGGAGCTGGAGAACCAGGATCGTGCACAGGTCCTTGTGCTTCATACTATGTACGCCTAACCCAGTGCAGCACCACCCAACTGCCCTATTTAGCTCTGTCTCTATCTAAAAAGAGAAAAAGAAAAATAAAAGAAGAAGGAAAGATGGAGGGTGCAGAGGGAGGCTGAAGGAGAAGAAAGGACTGGCTAGAAAGAGCACTGGACCAGGAGTCCTTGCTGTACAAGGAACCAACTGTGCCATTGGGGGCCAGAAGCCAACTCTGTAGGCCTTAATTTTATTTCTCCTAGGATGCAGTCTGACCCATGTTTCCACTCTAACCTGCTCTATTATTGTGATGTTCACGGGACTGGAACCCATAACTCCTGGCCCCCTGTTCTGGGCTCTATCTGCCCCACTAGAAAGATGCACAGGTGATTCTAAGAAGACAAGGGGAATGGTAGGAAACTATCTGTCCTGGAGTCCGCCATGCAGGCAGAAGCTGCTTCAGCAAAGCTGGTGAAGCTTCAGCTGCAGTGCTTCACAGGCAGAGGCTCCTCCGAGCTGCTAGAGCTCACGGCTGCGCAGTCACTGGGCCCAGCTACAGAAAACTGGCAGAAGTGAGCTGCTCTTGCTTCCTTTTATTTAAAAAGAGCCAAAACCTCAGGCCCACAGCACCTGTATCCCTTCCTAGATGCAAGGATGAATTTCTTCTGTTTCCTTTCTTTTTTTAAAAAAATTTTTATATTTATTTAGTCCCTTTTGTTGCCCTTGTTGTTTTATTATTGTTGTTGTTGATGTCGTTGTTGTTGGATAGGACAGAGAGAAATGGAGAGAGGAGGGGAATACAGGGAGGGGAAGAGAAAGACAGACACCTGCAGACCTGCTTCACCGCCTGTGAAGCGACTTCCCTGCAGATGGGGAGCCGGGGGCTCTAACCGTGATTCTTATGCCGGTCCTTGCGCTTTGTACCACGTGAGCTTAACTCACTGCGCTCCCACCCGACTCCCAATTCTTCTCTTCTTATGTCTCCCTTGAGCTGTGCCTTCTTGGGAAAATAACTGTCATTTCTGGTGGTTGGTTTTTTTCCTTTGTACAAACACAAACTTTGAGTTAGTAAACCAAGAAATAGCTTTCATTTCTAATATGTACAGTATTTAAAATTCCCTCTTTCATCTTGATGGTCATTCTGCTCTTCAATGACTTGTGTCATTACTCTGGTGTCCAGCACAGGGCTTGCCAAGTGCTCTGAATGGAATGTATATACTTTACAACTAAGGCTTCAAGGCGGGGCAGTGAGAAGAATGACTTTCCCATCTGTTCATTACTGACCTCTTTGTCTTTGTTAATTTGATGGTTGTCAGAGAAACACAGGGTGGAAAGGGCCCTGAGAGGGCACTCAGGACTCCATCATCTCATTATACACATGAAGAAACAGGGACTCAGAGACTCTCCAAGGCTGTCTTACAAACATTAATCAGAAAAAGTTGCAACTTATGTCCCCTGATTCTCAGGCTGATGTTTTCCCCTCTACATTATTCTCAATCATTGGATTGCTTGTAAGTAGTTACTATGGTCTCATAAAGTGCATGTAAGTAGCTACTTAATGCCCATAAACGCTCAGTTCTAACAAAACTGCTTCCGGAAGATTAAGTAAGGCACCTTGTCCACAAAACAGACCAAAGTTGGGATTCTGACGGGGTGGGACCTAAGTGAAGGCTATTCTTGTTTATAAGTGAAGCCACTGGGATGCATTGGATCGACCTTCTCGTGGTGCATCCTGTGAGTACCCATTCATTGGGGAAACTGACAATCCTTCCTAGCCGACTGAATCCACATGGATCCCAGTCACTTTCAAAGCCAGCAACAAGCAGCTCCTGACAGCTTTCAACCTGACCTGTTGACTGGCTACAGAAGAAGGGCAAACGCTAGAAGAAGTGAAGCCACTGTTGTTTGAATATTGAAATCAAAATAAAAACATGACAGCTTATTCACACATCTCCTTATCCTTAAATATTTATTTGTAATTTAATAGAGATATATAAAATTATGAGATAACAGGGTTATAATTCTGCACTGTTCTCACCACCAGAGCTCTTGTGTCTCCATTCCCTCCACTGCAAACTGCAGTGCTTCTCTCAAGCTCTCAAATATGGGTTGACTATTATGTCTATAACTATAGTTATATGTATTTGTCCATTTTTTTATGGTTCTGCCTTTTCTTCCTTGCTCAGTCACACCTACACCTGTTACTATTTCTGAATGTTCTTTATTATGTATATCTATTTATTTTGGCCCTCTTTTCTATGCCTGCATTCAATTTCTTCTTTTTTTTTTCCTTCTCTCTACACCTTATGCCTTTGTGAGGTTATTTTTAAATTTGATTTAATTAAAATTTTTTATTGGGGGATTAATACAGTTATTGGTCCATGTGTAAAGTTTTTCAGCTTTCTGCAAAATACTCTCACCTCCAGCCTAGGTCCTCCTCCATCATCAAGCACCAGGACCTGAAGGCCCCCACCCTTCCACCAGAGTCCTTTACTTTGATACAATACACCAAATTCAGCCCAAGTTCTGCTTTGTGTTTTCCTTTTTGTTCTTATTTCTCAACTTCTGATCTTGAGTGAGATCACCCCAGATTCATCCTTTTCTGGCTTATCTCACTTAACATGATTCTTTCAACTCCATCCAAGATGATGTGAAGAAAGTGGGTTAATTATTCTTAACAGCCAAGTAGTATTCTATTGTGTATATATATACCACAACTTTCTCAGTCACTCATCTACCCCTATGCCTCCCCCCAACCCCAATCTTTTCAGTGGATATAATTTTTTCATTTGTTGAGATCTTGGTAGAAAGATCTAGGTTCCAATTCAGGTTTTATGAATCGATTTCATTTATTGGCTGACTGATTTTCACCAAGGTTATTGCTGGGGCTCGGTGCCGGCACTATGAATCTACTGCTCCCAGTGATCATTTTCCCCCTCTTTCTGTTTTTATTTGATACAACAGAGAGAAATTGAGAGGGGAGAGTAAGGGAGGTGGGGAGAGACACCTGCAGAACTGCTTAACCTCTTGTGAAGTTTCCCTCCTGCAGGTGGGGATGGGGCTTGAACCCAGGTACTCACACATGGTAACTTGTGTGCTCAACCAGGTGTGCCACTACCCGGTCTGTGAATTGATGTGTCATATTCTTTTTGCTACCTCACAGCCACTTGAAGAAAACACATCCTTCAGGTCCTTAGACAACATTCACGGGAGGGATACCTTTTACTAGCTCCTCAGGTAGGAAGAGTTAATGTACAGAGCTATGTTGAGTCTGGGTAGGACTACAGGAAAAGTCAAGGATTGTGTGTGTACCAAGGGAGGGAAGTTCACACATGAGAGTTGGCTGTGGGCTGGCATGGGTTCTCTTTGCCATCAGTCACACTAACATTGACTTAGTTTGGGCTCCACTGAGTAGAGACTGTTGATTGACTCATTTATCACTATGAGGACAAATGCCTTTGCCACTAGCTCCTCTGGCCCTCTCTTTGTCTAAGTAAACCATGTTTCTCTGTCCAATATGTGCATTCTTTCCCTCTCCTTTTGTAGGAATAGATTTTGCCAAGGATAGGTCTTTAAAAGAGTCATACTTTCCCTGCATGATCTGAAAGGACAATAATTCACCATTCGACCATTAGCCTTGGGTCAAGAACTCTTTGAAAGGGTATGGGCATTTTCTCATCATCACTTCCTTAAGTTGACTAGAACTAAGAGAACTAGACTTGGCCTTGGGTTGGTGTTTTCTTTCCTGCTGCGATAATGAGATGGCATTTTTTCCCCAGTTTGTGCCTTATTTACATTCTGGGTATGTTTTCTTGATTTTCATTAGCAGATTTTTTTCCTTTTTGTTTTCCCAGTAGAAACATTGTCATTTCAGTGTTGATTTTTCTCACTACATCAAATTCCTACCTAGCTTATATTAGGTGCACAGGCGGTTAGATGTTTGGGATGAGTTTTTAAACAATTACTGATGATAGAATCAAAAGGGTGGTAAGAGTTAAGATTATACTATCTCCCAAAACCCCTTCATGAAGGTAAGACTAATTTCTATATGTTTACAGTGGGTTTCCTTTCCTTTTCTTACTTAGTTTAAATTTTATTTCATTATTATTGGATAAAGACAGAGTAATAGGCAGGGAGGGGAGAGGAGAGAGAGAGAGAGAGAGAGAGAGATTTGCAGCTCTTCTTCATCAATTCTGAAGCTTTCTCCAAGCAGGTGGGGGCCAGGGGCTTCAGTCTGGGTCTTTGTGCATTGTAGTGTGTGTGCTTAACCAGGTGTGCCATCACCTGTTACCCCCCTTCCTTCCTTCCTTCCTTCCTTCCTTCCTTCCTTCCTTCCTTCCTTCCTGTCTCTCTGCCCCTCTCACTTTCTCTTTTCTTTTCTTTTTTTTTTCTTTTTCTTTTTTCCAGAGCCCTACTCAGCTCTGGTTTATGGTGGAGCTGGGGATTGAACCTGGGACTTTGAAGCCTCAGGCATGAAATGATTTATGCATAACCATTATCCTATCGCTCCTGTCCAAATAGCCAGTGCTATTTCTTTTCTTTTTTAAAAAATTACAATATTCATCTATTTTTAAAATTTATTTTTTTCCCTTTTGTTGTCTTTGTTTTTTATTGATGTTGTAGTTATTGTTGTTGTTATTGATGTCATTGTTAGATAGGACAGAGAGAAATGAAGAGAGTAGGGGAAGACAGAGAGGGGGAGAGAAAGACAGACACCTGCAGACCTGCTTCACCACCTGTGAAGCAACTTGCCTGCAGGTGGGGAGCCGGGGGCTTGAACCAGGATTTTTACGCCTGTCCTTGCATTTCGCGCTACGTGCGCTTTGTGCCACGTGCACTCAACCCACTGTGCTACCACCCAACTCCCACCAGTGTTATTTCTTTATACATGACCTGGGTACTTTTTTGGAGCTCAATATTAGTCAGAAAGATGCTTGGTGAATATCAGATATGAGGAATGAGTGGCTGTCAAATCCATGGGGATTATTTTTTTCCAGGCTTGCTGAAACCTGAACAAGCCCAGTGCTTTCATGACTGACAAGCTATCACCAGATACTTACATGTCTCTTCTCCCCACTCCAGAAGGCTGCCTCACTCTCAGACCCACCAGACTTTCCAGGCTACTTAGTTCTGAGTAACATTAGATATGGCCCATTTGCTGACTAATCTGAGGGAGAACCATATATTTTCTAAACTGTTTACTTGAGACTAGCCTGACATTTATCTAGACTGCTAAGCAGAGTCTGACAATGACGGTGTGGATGGATATAAGCAGAGAAGGTGTAGTAAGTGTCACCCTCACTGTTTCATTTGATTATTTAATTTCCCTGTCTCCTTGATTATTCTATGAGGAAGGCAGAGCCAGGTTTGAATTTACCTGATTTTATAGTCTGTATTCTTTACCCTAAATTATACTCCTTCCCCCTGGACTCCCAGAATCCTCCCTGACCTCATTCCCATCAACTGATACATTTGATTTTCTCCTTTCCAACCTCCTTCTAGTAATGTTGAACTGTTCCTCTGAGTCTTAAGCAGAACCAACAATGTTCAACTGATGGTAAGCACTAAGAGTTAGCTTTCAGAAGCTACCCCATCGTAGAGGTGAGGAATCTGAGAGCAAAGAGGTTATGTCACTTGTTCCATTTTTGCACAATTAGCAAGTGGTTTCACCGATATTTACTTATGCCATTTCTGTTAGTGTTTTAGTAGTGGTTTGCAAAGTGATAAGATTACAGAGGTCTAGTTTCCCCACCTCCAACCATGTAGTTCTTATAAAATCTCGGTGATATTTAGGTTGATTTCCTCCTTCCTTCCTTCCTTCCTTCCTTCCTTCCTTCCTTCCTTCCTTCCTTCCTTTCTTTCTTTCTTTCTTTCTTTCTTTTTGCCTCCAAAGTTATTGCTAGGGCTCAGTGTTGGCACTGTGAATCCACTGCTCCTGGTGGCCATTTTTCATTTTTAAAAAAATTTATCTATTTTTCCTTTTGTTGCCCTTGTTGTTTTTATTGTTGCTGTAGTTATTATTGTTGTTGTTGTTGATGTCGTCATTGTTAGATAGGACAGAAAGAAATGGAGAGGAGGGGAAGACAGAGAGGGGGAGAGAAAGACAGAAACCTGCAGACCTGCTTCACCGCCTGTGAAGCGACTCCCCTGCAGGTGGGGAGCTGGGGGCTCCAACTGGGATCCTTGAGCTTCATGCCATGTGTGCTTAACCCACTGCATTACCGCCCGACTTCCCCCATTTTTCTTTCTTTCAAGATTTTATTTATTTAGTGATGAGAAAGATAGGAGGAGAGAGAGAAAGAACCAGATGGCACTCTGGTACATGTGCTGCTGGGGCTTGAACTCAGGATCTCACGCTTGAGAGTCCAGCGCTCTATCCACTGTGCCACCTTCCGGACCACCCATTTTTCATTTTTATTGGATAGGACAGAGATAAGTTGAGAGGGGAGGGGGAGATAGAGAGGGAGAAAGACAGAGAGACATCTGAAGACCTGCTTCACTGCTTGTGAAGCCTCCCCCCACCCCCAAGGTGGGGAGCTGGGAGCTTGAACAACTATTCTTGCACGGGTCACTGTGCTTCCAACTGTGTGTACTTAAACAGTGTGCCACCGCCCAGCCCAGTGTTGCTTCTTTTCTTCTTTTTTAAATTTCTTTATTGGGGAATTAATGTTTTTATATTCGACAGTAAATACAATAGTTTGTACATGCATAACATTTCCCAGTTTTCCACATAACAATACAACCCCCAATAGGTCCTCTGTCATCCTTTTTGGACCTGTATTCTCCCCACCCACCCCCACCCCAGAGTCTTTTATTTTGGTGCAGTACACCAATTCTAGTTCAGGTTCTACTTGTGTTTTCTCTTCTGATCTTGTTTTTCAACTTATGCTTGAGAGTGAGATCATCCCATATTCATCTGCTTTTTTTCTCTGTCTTTTTTTGCAAGCTTGTGTGCTTTAGTTGACTATATTCTTTTAAAAATTTTTATTTATTCCCTTTTGTTGCCCTTATTGTTTTATTGTTGCAGTTATGATTGTTGTTGTTATTGATGTTGTTGTTGTTGGATAGGACAGAGAGAAATGGAGAGAGGAGGGGAAGACAGAGAGGATGAGAGAAAGATAGACACCTGCAGACCAACTTCACCGCTTATGGAGAGTTGACTGTATTCTTAAAAAAAAATTTATTTATTTATGTTAATGAGAGAAACACAGAGAAAGAGAAAGACCAGAGCACTGCTCTGAATTTGTTACCTCAGAGCCTCAGGCATGTAAGTCTTTTGCAGAACTATTATGCTATCTCCCCTGCTCTAGTTGATTATATTCTACATATGAGCAAAACCATTCGGTAGTTGGGTTCTACCTCTTTATTTATACCACTTAGCATAATTACCACTGGTTCTACGCATTTTTTCCTGAAGGGCATTTTATCTTTAATTGCAGAGTAGTATTCCATTCAATATATAGCTCATAACTATATTATTATTGTTATTATTATTATTATTTGTCACAGATCTGCTCAGCTCTGTCTTGTAGTGGTGCCAGGGATCAAACCTAGGACCTCAGAACCTCAGGCATGAAAGCCTTTTATATAACTACTTGCTATCTCCCTGTTTTAAATCAAAGCATTGTTCAACTCAGGCTTATGGTGGTGCTGGGGGTTGAACCTGAAACCTCTGATGCCTCAGGCAGGAAATTCTCTGTGCTCCTTCTGGTACCATGTCACTGGCCTTTACACGGATGTTTAAAACAAGGTCTCTTTCCAAAAACCACCATTATTTCTCCTACATACTCCTGTATTTAGCTGGATAAAAACAATGGGTTTTATCTAGCACCAACTCTTATAGTTATGGAAATAATAGTTTGGCCACTTGGAAGTAATAAGTGATTGTAACAAGAAAACTCTTCATAAAGATTAGTTTTCTTTCCCAGGGCATGACGATATAACAGTGAGGAACTTGGATTCAAGAAGTCAAGTAAAAACCTCTCAGTGTGTGTGTGTGTGTGTGTGTGTGTGTGTGTGTGTGTTATGCAAAGAGAGGAGGTTTCATGGGAGTTAGGGTACATGAATCAGTTGGGAACCAAAAGGTCATCTTGGGACTGATTGCTTAAAATGAGGCAGATTGCTTAAAATGCTTGTATTGGGAGAAGGCAAAGAAACGGAGGGCAATGACAGTGATTGAGGGAGATGCGAGGAGGAGATAAACGTAGTCATGATAAGATAGAAGCTTTCATGGCTGGCAGGACTGCCATTAACTGCATCCTTTCTGACTAGGAATTTATCACCATATATCAAATACCTAAATGATGTCTTTTTTTTTTTTTTTGCTGGGACATAATGAGAGTCAAAGGCTTAATCAGTGCTATTAAAAGTAGAGAAAATTTGGAGATGATCCATTCTAAAACAAGTTGATCAAATAGAATAGTATACGATCATTATTACTCATCTTAGGAACAGTTTTATTTTATTTAAAGACAGATTTATTTTTTGAGGTGGGGGTGGGAAGGATGGTGGATACCAGAACACTGTTTGGCCATCCATGGTACTGGGGCTTGAAGCCGGGGCCTCACACATGTGAACCATGCTCTTTACCTGATGAACATTCCACCCTGCTGAGTTAGGAATGACTTTAAACAACCCAGAGAGGAAGGCTCCTCACTGTTTGTTCAAATCTGTGTATTCCTTGCCAAGATAATGCTTAACACACAAAAAGGGCTTAATTAATATTTACTGAAGAATAAATGTAGCATTAACTGTGTGTGTGTGTTGGGGGGGGTGGTACGGTGGTGGTGGGGGGTGCAAGGAGTCACAAAAGGACACTAAATAATTTCTTGTTTTCAACAGAATTCTGACCATAGAAAAGTAAGTGAGAAATGGGCCTTCAAGTTAAATGTGCTACCCTGGATTAAATCCAGTACTAGAAAATGTCCTGTGGTGAACTGACTGTGGGGAATTTTAAATGCATCTTGCTAAGTATAAGAAGTCAGTTTGAAAAGGCAACATAATATATCATTCCAACCCCATGAAGTTTTGGGAAAAACAAGCTGAAGAGTAAAAAGATCAGTGGTTTTCAGGGATGGGATGGGTGTCCAAAGGTTAAATAGTAAAACACCAGGTGAAATAGTAACTTTTGGGGGCCAGGCAGTGACACACCTGGTTAAACACACATATCATAGTGCACAAAGATGCAGGTTCAAGCTCCTGGTCCCCACCTGCAGGGGGAAAGCTTCACGAGTGGTGAAGGAGGGCTGCAGGTATCTCTCTGTCTCTCTCCCTCTCTGTCTCCCCCTTCCCTCTCAATTTCTGGCTGGCTCTATTGAATAAATAAAAATAATTAAATAATTAAAAAATAATGTTTTTCCAGTATCAAATTAAATTATTTTAATTTAGCAATTAAATTTAGGTTATTGATTTAAGGTCATGTTACAAGATTATAGAATTTCAAGAGTATAGTTCACACACACACACACACACACACACACACACACACACACACACACACGTATAAGACTACCATGGACCATGGGTTAATGAGATTACTCTGTATGTTATGTTGGGTAAATAGCATCAAACATCTGACAAAACCCATAGAACTGTACAACATAAAGAAATAAACTTAATGAAAATTGTGAACTTTAGTTCAGAGCAGCAAATCCATGTTGGTTCTTTATTTTAACAAACATGTCACAGCCATGCAAGCTGTTAGTACTAGGAGGAGTTGGGTGCTAGGGGCAGAACAACAGGAATAAGGCAGCTTGGTGGGATCTGTACTACTAGCTCAGTTTTTCCGTGAGTCAAAATCTATATAAAAATGGCCTGTGGTCCGGGATGTGGTGCAGTGGATAAAGCATTGGATTCTCAGCCACGAGGTCCCGAGTTTGATCCCCAGCAGCACATGTACCAGAGTGATGTCTGGTTCTTTCTCTCCTCCTAGCTTTCTCATGAATAAATAAATAAATAATTTAATATATATATATTTTAAAAATGGCCTATCACTTATTTACCTGTTTGTGCCAGTGATTATTATTATTTTTAAATGATATTAGTGGAGAATTTGGTGAAACCCACATAAAGTCTGGATTTTAGTTAGTAGAGATGTACTGATATAATAGTTTTGACAGATTGTCCATGATTATACAAGACATTAACATTTTGGGGGACTATCTGAAGAGCAAGTCACGATCACTTTCTTGCTGAATTAAGATATTCAAAATGAAGTTTATTTTATTTCTTAAAAATATTCTGATTGGGGGCCGGGTGGTAGCATAGCAGGTTAAGCACATATGGCACGAAGCATAAGGACTGCCATAAGGATCCTGGTTTGAGCCCCTGGCTCTCCACCTGCAGGGCGGTCACTTCACAGGCGGTGAAGCAGGTCTTCAGGTGTCTTTATCTCCCCCTCTTTAAAAAAAAAAAAATATTTTTCCTTTTGTTCCTCTTGTTTTTTATTGTTGTTATCGATGTCTTTGTTGTTGTTGGATAGGACAGAGAGAAATGGAGAGAGGAGGGGAAGACAGAGAAAGATAGACACTTGCAGACCTGCTTCACCGCTTGGGAAGTGACCCCCCACCCCGAAGGTGGACCATTTTATTCTTTAAGGTTCCCATTGAGCATCTGGCTTACCTGATAGCGTGCTTGAGAGTCTAATGCTTAATCCACTGTACCACATCCCAGATCACACCTGATAGAGTGCTTAGTCTGTTTCATCAAAGTGGCAAGCCAGGACTACTATTCTAGTAGAGTTTGTTTCATTTGGTTGGCCAGTGAAATATTGTTTGTTGAACAAAGTGGACTCTTGCTCCAGCCCTCACCTGCCACCCTAGGTGGGTGTGATGGAATGAGGTTGGTGCCAATAGACATGAAGAATGTGACAGAGGAATTTTTTTTTTTTTTTTTTTTGCCTCCAGGGTTAACGCTGGGGTTGGGTGCCAGCATTACGAGTTCATTGCTCCTGGAGGCTGTTTTTCCCATTTTGTTGTCCTTGCTATTGTTGTTATAGCTGTTCTTATTGGTCAGGACAGAGCGAAATCGAGAGAGGAGGGGAAGACAGAGAAGAGGGGAGAAAGATAGACACCTGCAGATCTGCTTTACCATCTGCGAAGTGACCTCCCTTCAGGTGGGGAGCTGGAGGCTCGAACTAGGATCCTTACACCCGTCCCTGCCCTTTGCACCATGTGCGCTTAACCCGCTGCGCTACCCCTTACTGCCTGACACAGGGATATTTATGATGTTTTTCTTTGTGTCTGCAAGTCATTTCCACTCTGTTATGGTACGTGTGTCTGAGTTACCATGAGCAACTGGACAGGGTTCAAATTCCTGTCTGTAGAAAAGGTGAGACTGGTTTCCTTCTGCCTCTAATAAATAGGAATGGTTCTATGAGTATAGGAGTTTAGAGGTTCTTTTTTAAAAACTTTTTTATATTAATTTATTTTCCCTTTTGTTGCCCTTGTTTTAGTTATTATTGTTGTTGTTATTGATGTCGTCGTTCTTAGATAGAATAGAGAGAGATAGAGAGCGGAGGGGAAGACAAAGAGGAGGAGAGAAAGACACCTACAAACCTGCTTCACCGCCTGTGAAGCGACTCCCCTGCAGGTGGGGAGCCGGAGGCTGGAACCAGGATCGTTATGCCGGTCCTTGCGCTTTGTGCCACATGCACTTAACTCACTGTGCTACCGCCCGACTCCCGAGTCTGGCAGTAACTTTGGGGCTGGGCAGTGGAACACCTGGATGAGTGCACATGTTACAATGTGGAAGGATCCAGGTTCGAGTCCCTATCCTCCACCTGCTGGAAGAAAGCTTTGTGAGTGGTGAAGCAGGGCTGTGGATGTCCCTCTCCCTATTACCCAGTTCCCTCTCGATTTCTGGATATCTCTATTCAACAAATAAATAAAGATAATACAAAAAAAAAAAATAGAGCCTCTGAAACTGTACTGACTGTTTAGAAATGCCCCACCTGGGTTGGGGATATAGCACAAAACTTCATTCAACAGCCTTTTGTGCCTGAGGTACTAGAGGTCACAGGTTCAATCCTGGTACCACTATAAACCAGAAGTGAATAGTGCTGTGAAAAAAAAGGAAGTGATCCATGTTAACTTTAATGTTTAACATAATCTAATTAGTACCTTTCAAACATAGTAACTTTCTTTTTTTCCTTTTATCAGAGCACTGCTTAGCTTTGTTTTATGGTGATGTGGGGAATTAAACCTGGGACTTTGGAGCCTCAGGCATGAGAGTCTCTTTGCGTAACTGTTGTGCTCTCTACCCTCCACCCAAACATAGTAACTTTCCACTGGGATATCTGTCTTACTATGTTTGGGCTGGTATAACAAAATACTACAACATGGGTAGTTTGTAAACAATGGCAATTTGATTTCACAATCCTAATGGGTGAATGTTGGAGTTCAGGGTGTCATGGGCAGGTGAAGGTCCCTCTTCTGGCTCACTAACTTCTCCTCAGGCCCTAAAGTACAGCTGGTGGACGACCTGAGGGAATCTACAAGGCTTTTTGTTTTAAAACAAAATAACCCCTTTCATCTACCCCCTGTCAAAGTTTCTACCAAGTAGGGGAGATTTCAGAACATCGGTGGTGAGCATGGTGTGACCACTTTTAACAGATGTGAAAACACACACACACACACACTCTCTCTCTCTCTTAAATATATACACAGTGATGTAAATCAGTGCAACCTCAATGGTAAACTTAACAATAAGTCCCCACCTACTAATGTTACCATCTTAATGAGTTAGGATTTCAATTTGGTGGGTGGCAATTAGCTCAGTTCTGGTTTGTAGTGGTGCCAGGGATTGAACCTGGGACCTCTGGTGCCTCAAGTAAGAAAGGTTATTGCATAAACCACTGTACTATTTCCCTAGTCTCCATACCACTAATTCTTTAGCTAGTTAACCCATATGCAATGAGTCCAGGAAGATCAAACAGAAAGGATTCAAATTTGGGTTTAGCATTTTGTTAGCTATGAGCAGATCCTTACTTAAATATCAGAACCTCAGTGTTCTCATCTATCAAATGGGGATAATTCCCCATTATAGCAAATATTTAAATGGGAACTAGATTTTTGGGGTGGAGGACAGCATGGATAGTGGCTAAGCAAAAACACTTCCCTATGTGAGACTTAGAGGTCTCAGGTTCAATCCTCAGTACCATCATAAACTAGAAATGAACAGCGGTTTGGTAAAAGCAAACAAGCAAGCAAACAAATTACCTTTTTGTCAGGCAATTAGATACTTTGTCATCCACCCACCCAGCCACCCACCTACACATCCATCCAGATATCCAACAAACACTTGCTATTTGTTTCTTTGTGCAAGGCACTAAGATAAATAGGTTTATTTTGGAATGTAGAGTTGAAGAAAATGTGTTCTCAAGTAGTTTACAACATAATGAGAGAGATAAGGTCCAATCTCCATCAAATAGTACCATCCAACAAAACTTGACAAAGAAAATCTTATTTTGGTTGTCTGGTGGTAGTGCTACGGATTAAGCGCACGTGGCACAAAGAGGAAGGACCTGCTAAAGGATCCAGGTTCCAGCCCCGGCTCCTCACCTGCAGGGGAGTCACCTTCACAGGCGGTGAAGCAGGTCTGCAGGTGTCTCTCTGTCTCTCTTCCTCTGTATCTCCCCCTTCTCTCTCAATTTCTGTCTCTATCCAATAACAAATAAATAAATAAATAAAAAGATAAAAGAGAAAAAAGAAAATCTCATTTTAACAAATACCCCAGAGACCAGAAGAAGGTGATACTGGAAAGGCGGTGAGGGAGGGAAGTGGCAGTTAACAGGCATAAGAAAAAAGCAAAATTGGGGGAAGGGCAGCGGGTTAAGCGCATGTGGTGCTAAGCACAAGGACCGGCGTAAGAATTCTGGTTCAAGCCTCCCAATCTCCACCTGTAGGGAAGTCACCTCACATGCAGTGAAGCAGGTCTGCAGGTGTCTTTCTCTCCCCCTCTCTGTCTTCCCCTCCTCTCTCCATTTCTCTCTGTCCTATCCAACAACAATGACATCGATAACAAAAACAACAATAATAACTACAACAACAATAGAAAACAATAAGGGTAACAAAAGGGAAAATCAATTAAAAAATTTTAAAAAAGCAAACTTGGATCTTATGCTTGGATAGAATACAAAATTTAACATTTCCATTGTCAGAAAACTTGTAGAAAAATTTAAATTATAATAGATTTCTGGTTTTAACCACACCACTTTTTATCAGGTTAAACGTGAATGTAAACTAGCTTTGCACATACATAGGGAAATGGACTACCTTGGTTTAGTAAGTGGGATTCTGTGCTGTGTTGAAGCTGTGCAACTTCCTTAATCCAATATCTGATGAAGGAGCAAGGATAGAAGAATTAATTTACCACACACTAATTAAAGGGGGGGAGATGCACTGTATATATGGTGAAAGTCTCTGAAATGAATATTTGATAAACAATATCGGGTAAATTAAAAACCTGAAATGTTAAATTAAATGCAAATTAAAAATCTGGAATGTTAAATTAATTAAATACAGAAAACCGCATCAAATAACATTACAGGTCTTAGTTAAATCAGGGAGAAAGCGCACGCACGCACACATGTTCCCAGGCAGCACATTCTGCCAGTGTGCCCTCTTGATTCAAATGCTGGGAATAAACCAAGGTGACAGGAACTTTAGTTTTGTCCCCAAATTTGCCTGCTGCCGGCACTGCCACAGCTGGGGGATGTTCTACTTGTGACAAGTGGGGAACAGAATGGGCTTTTTTTACTCTATCCTGGAAAAAAAATGCTTGGGGATTAATTCACATCATTAAGTCTCCCCCTCCCCTCCCCTCCCCTCCCCTCCCCCTCCCCCATCTCCTCCTCCTTCCTCTCTTCCTCCTCTTTAACTTAAGCACAAGATGATCAAGATGTAACAACATTTGAGTGAGAACATATCACCTCATGTGGAGGCTGAGGGAATATGTTGGAGAATCTCCCTCCTTGAGGACCTTGTGGCTTTGGAGTGGGAGAGTGAGGGAAAGACTCAGGGTCTTTTTTTTTTTTTTTTCTGTCTTCCTCTTTGTCTTTTTTTTTTTTCTTTTTTATTTGAGAAAGGATTAATTAACAAAACCATAGGGTAGGAGGAGTTGTACACGTATCCGTAGACTCAGGGTCTTGTGGCCCCATCACCCTGCCTGGAATTTAGGCCGCACAGACGGTTATAATTGAGAGTTTCTTGAGAAAAAGTGATGCCTGGTAACCAGTATCTGCTATCCTCTGTCTCTTGATTGGACATAGGATTAACTCCAACGGGTCCTTTGAGTTTGAAATTCTGTTCCTGTCAACTGACTATTGAGCTATTCTGAGCTAGTTGCTTTTTATTCTCACCTGTTGGATAAGCTTCATAATACTGACATCTCAGTGAGCTTCTACAAGAAGAATGATTCAATTTGAGTGCTGCTTAACTTTGACGCTAAGGTCTGGAAATTAACCAGCATTCTAAAGCTGCCATACACTGCCAAAACCAGTTCTTTTTAGTTTTTCTGTGAACACTTGAGATACTTAATCTATTTCTGAGAATGGGGGGGGGTATGCTTAGTGGATGAACAACCTTATAGATAATTTTGAGCCACATTATGCCTTGCTCATCTTTCTTTTTTCTTTTTATTTTTATTTATTTATTTTTTAATGTTTTTTATTTTTTATTTATTTTTAATTTATTTCTTTATTGGGGAATTAATGTTTTACGTTCAACAGTAAATACAAAAGTTTGTACATGCATAACATTCCCCAGTTTCCCATTTAACAATACAACCCCCACTATGTCATTTATCATCCTTCATGGACCTGTATTCTCCCCACCCACCCACCCCAGAGTCTTTTACTTGGGTGCAATATGCCAATTCCATTTAAGGTTCTACTTGTGTTTTCTGTTCTGATCTTGTTTTTCAACTTCTGCCTGAGAGTGAGATCATCCCATATTCATCCTTCTGTTTCTGACTTATTTCACTCAACATGATTTTTTCAAGGTCCATCCAAGATCGGCTGAAAACGGTGAAGTCACCATTTTTTACAGTTGAGTAATATTCCATTGTGTATATATACCACAACTTGCTCAGCCATTCATCTGTTGTTGGATACCTGGGTTGCTTCCAGGTTTTGGCTATTACAAATTGTGCCGCCAAGAACATAAGTGTACACAGATCTTTTTGGATGGATGTGTTGGGTTCCTTAGGCTATATCCCCAGGAGAGGAATTGCAGGGTCATAGGGTAGGTCCATTTCTAGCCTTCGGAGAGTTCTCCAGACTGTTCTCCATAGAGGTTGGACCAATTGACATTCCCACCAGCAGTGCAGGAGGGTTCCTTTGACCCCACACCCTCTCCAGCATTTGCTGCTGTTAGCTTTTCTGATGTATGACATTCTCACAGGAGTGAAGTGATATCTCATTGTTGTCTTGATTTGCATTTCTCTGACAATCAGAGACTTGGAGCATTTTTTCATGTGTTTCTCGGCCTTTTGGATCTCTTCTGTGGTGAATATTCTGTCCAAGTCCTCCCCCCATTTTTGGATGGGGTTATTTGTTGTCTTGTTGTTGAGTCTGGCAAGCTCTTTATATATGTTGGTTATTAAACTCTTATCTGATGTATGGCATGTAAAGATCTTCTCCCATTCTGTGAGGGGTCTCTTGGTTTGGGTAGTGGTTTCTTTTGCTGTGAAGAAGCTTTTTAATTTGATGTAGTCCCATAGGTTTATACTTGCCTTAGTCTTCTTTGTAATTGGATTCGTTTCATTGAAAATGTCTTTAAAATTTATGCGGAAAAGAGTTCTGCCAATATTTTCCTCTAAGTATTTGATAGTTTGTGGTCTAACATGCAAGTCCTTGATCCACTTGGAATTTACTTTCGTATTTGGTGAAATACAGTGATTCAGTTTCATTCTTCGGCATGTTTCAACCCATTGTTTCCAACACCATTTGTTGAAGAGATTCTGCTTTCCCCATTTAATAGTCTGGGCCCCTTTGTCAAAGATTAGATGTCCATAGGTGTGGGGCCTCATTTCTGGGCTCTCAATTCTATTCCACTGGTCAGTGTGTCTGTTCATGTTCCAGTAACAAGCAGTTTTGATGACAATGGCCCTATAATACAGTTTGAGATCTGGTAGTGTGATGCCTCTGGTTCTGTTCTTTTTTCTCAAGATTGTTTTGGCAATTCTAGGTCTTTTCTGGTTCCAGATAAATATTTGTAGCATTTTTTCTATTTTCCAAAAAAATGTGCTTGGGGTCTTGATGGGGATAGCATTAAATTTGTAGATGGCTCTGGGTAATATATTCATTTTGATGATGTTAATTCTTCCAACCCATGAACATGGAATATCTTTCCACTTCTTTGTGTCTTTTTCAATTTCTTTTGAGTATTGACTCATAATGTTCAGTATACAAGTCTTTCACTTCTTTGGTTAGGTTTACTCCTAGATATTTTATTGTTTTTGTTGCTATAGTAAAAGGAATTGATTTCTGGATTTCAATTTCTTCTAACTTAGTGTTTGCATAGAGGAATGCCACTGACTTTTGAATGTTAATTTTATAGCCTGACACCTTACTGTATTGCCTGATGATTTCCAAAAGCTTCTTGCTGGATTCCTTAGGTTTTTCCATGTATACTATCATGTCATCTGCAAATAAGGAGAGTTTGACTTCTTCTCTTCCAATCTGTATCCCTTGAATTCCTTGCTCCTGCCTGATTGCTATGGCAACAACATCCAACTCTATGTTGAATAGTAATGGTGATAGTGGGCAGCCCTATCTAGTACCTGATCTGAGTGGAAATGTTTCCAGTTTTTCACCATTGAGTATGATGTTGGCTGTAGGTTTGCTATATATAGACGCCACTATCTTCAGGAATTTTCCATCTATTCCCATTTTTTGTAGTGTTTTGATCATAAAGGGATGTTGTATTTTGTCAAAGGCTTTCTCTGCGTCTATTGATATGATCATGTGGTTTTTGGTCTTGCTTTTGTTGATGTGGTGGATCACATTGATTGATTTACGTATATTAAACTAACCTTGCATGCCTGGGATAAACACCACTTGGTCATGATGAACAATCTTTTTGATATGCTGCTGTATCTGGTTGGCTAGAATTTTGTTCAATATTTTCGCATCTATGTTCATCAGAGATATTGGTCTATAGTTTTCTTTTTTGGTTGTGTCCCTGTCTGCTTTTGGTATCAGGGTGATGTTGGTATCAGAAGCTGGCAAGGGGTCTTCAATCTTCTGGAAGACTTTTAAAAGTAGAGGTATTAGTTCTTATTTGAAGGTTTTGTAGAATTCATTTGTAAAACCATCTGGTCCAGGACTTTTATTTTTGGGGAGATTTTTGATAACTGTTTCAATTTCATTACCTGTTCATGTTATCCACTTCGTCTTTACTTAGTTTTGGAAGTTGGTAGGTATCTAGGAAATCATCTATTTCTTCTAGGTTTTCTAGCTTGGTGGCATATAGTTGTTCATAGAAGCCTCGCATGATATGTTGAATTTCTGCGGTGTCTGTTGTGATATCTCCTCTTTCATTTATTATCCGATTTATTTGGGTCTTCTCCCTTTTTTTTTTTTTTTTTTGTGAGTCTGGCTAAAGGTTTGTCGATTTTGTTTACTCTTTCGAAGAACCAACATTTACTTTCGTTGATCTTTTGTATGGTTTTCCTATTCTCAATGTTATTTATTTCTGCCCTAACGTTAGTGATTTCTGTCCTTCTGGTTGCTTTAGGGTTCCTTTGTTGTTCTTCTTCTAGGTCTTGCTCATCTTTCTATTAGAGCACATATTTTGTACTGCAGTGGCATTTTTTATTCTTCCTTCCTTTCTTTTTTCCTCCCTCTCTCTTTTTCCAGAGCTCTGTTCAACTCTGGGTTTTGATGGTGCCAGAGATTGAACCTAGGATCCTGGAAGCTCTGGCATTAAAGTCTTTTGCATAACCATTATGCTATTTCCCTGGCCTTATTACAATTATTTTTTAATTTTTATTTTATTATTTTTTACTTTTGCAGTTGGTTTCAAATATAATCAAATACTTGACAGGGGTGACTTTTTTAAAAACAGTAAATTGTTTATTTCTAGAATATAGCATAGTGTTTGGCATGTGTGTTTAATAATGCTTTTGAATGAATGAGAGAACAATTAAATAAGTTAGTTAACTCAAAGAAGATTTCTGGTTCACAACTATATCACCATAACCTGTGGCTGATATGCATAAAACTGAGCCAGCTGATAATGTTGTTAGGCATATTATAAGTTACTGAAATAGGGGAAAATTATTTTTTGTCACTAGGGCTTCACTGCTCTAGACCGACTTTTTCAGGTAGCAAGAGACTGGGGGTGTCTTAGGTGTTAAGGAGATAGCATAAGGGTTATGCAAAATACTTTCATTCCTGAGACTCTAAGGTCCCATGTTTTATTCCCAGTACCATCATAAACCAGAGATGAGCAGTGCTCTGAAAAAAAAAAGGCAGAAAAGAAATATATATAGAGAGATACCACCGAGACGTTCCTCTGTGCAGTAGGGGCCAAGTTCAAACCTGGATCACATCCATATAAAAACAATCACACTGTCTAAATGAGCTATCTTGCTGATCTCAAATCAAAGATATTCTACTAAAGGTATAATGAAATAATAAAAGAAATTACAACTTCAAACAGCTGTTAGTCAGGTGCTAACAGAAGCTGATACAAGTCCCAGAGTGATGCTCTGGTTATATCTATACCTCCTCTGTCTATGTCCTCTCATAAATAAATGAATAAATAAAACAGTCTTTTTTTCTCATGAATTAAAAAAATTGTTTATAAAAAGGAAAAACTGACAAAACCCATAAGATAAAAGGGGTACAACTCCACACAATTCCCACCACCAGAACTCTGTACACTATCCTCTCCCCTGATAGCTTTTCTATTCTTTATCTCTCTGGGAATATGAACCCAGGGTCATTATGAGATGCAGAAGGTGGAAGGTCTGGCTTCTGTAATTGCTTCCCCGCTGAACATGGGCGTTGATAGGTTGATCAATACTCCCAGCCTGTCTCTCTCTTTCCCTAGTGGGGCGGGGCTCTGGGGAATCGGGCCTCCTGGACACATTGGTGGGGTTGTCTGTCCAGGCAAGTCCGGTTGGCATCATGGCAGGATCTGGAACCTGGTGACTGAAAAAGGAGTTAACATATAAAGCCAAATAAAATGTTGACTAATCATGAACCTAAAGGCTGGAGAAGTTCACAAGAAGAGTTGGGGGTTGTGTGTCTCCGTTTTGTTGATATTAGGCCTATTTTACTTATATTCCAAAAGGCCCATGACTATACTAGCTCTTTTCTTTTCTTTTTTCTTTTCTTTTCTTTTCTTTCCTTTTCTTTCCTTTCCTTTCCTTTCCTTTCCTTTCCTTTCCTTTCCTTTCCTTTCCTTTCCTTTCCTTTCCTTTCCTTTTCTTTTCTCTTCCTTTCCTTCTTTCTTTCTTTTTTTTTTTTTTTTCTGATCCTGACATCTGATACTCAGGTGGACCCAAGTTATTGTCTGGGGAGATGGTTTCACGGAAAAAGGACCAGAAAGCTGGATCAGGGAAGAAAGTAGCTCCCTAATATGGGAAAGGGGTATAAATATTATTGACTGTAACCCCATCGATTTGATGTGATCTGGGGCCCACATTCAGCTTAGGAGCCTATGTGACCTCTGTATCCCTGTAGATCTGAGCTCACATTCTGTGGTCATGAGTAGGAATGTTCCAAGCTGCCCCAATTTTAGGACCCATCTTCTTCAGGTGGAATACAGAGTATGTTGTCCAACTTCCCTTTGGAGGATGGAACATTCTCTGCCATTGTTGATCCACATGAAGGGCAAGATCCTACGGAGGCCCACAAAGGAGTCTATTCTGTTGTTTCTGATAGATGTGATCAGTAACAATGGAGAGAGGGATGTATTCAAGGTCTAGGCCCGTCATGTCTGTTTGGGAATCTCAGGACTCCCCGACTAGGGCCCCAGCTGATGGGGTGGCCTGGTAGTGACTAAAGAGTTATCATTAAAGTTTGCCATTCTCGTGCCCTTATTCAGCTTTTGCAGTCCTTGCTTTGATAAGGTTAGCTTTGGACTGACTGAGGGAAGTGTAATAGGAAGTAGGTGAGGCGGTGTCTAATTAGACACTATTTCATTAGGAACTTTTTGGTGTCTTTTTAGGTCTTTCTACTTGCTTGCTGAATATATTGACTCACTGCAGACTATTGTGTACTTTTACTTTCAGGTATATATTTTGCCCTAATTTATGGATACATGTGAACATATGCCCTATCTCATGGGACCTGGTCTATACCTAGGTTTTGGGACTTTGTTAGGAAGCGAACCACCTGAAATGGAGTTAGAGAATCCTATGAAGGTTTTGGGACTTTGTTAGGAAATGAACCACCTGGAATGGAATTAGAGAATCCTGTGAAAAGATGCATCTCACCACTATGCAGCTATCAAGAACAATGAACCCACCTTCTCTGACCCATCTTGGACAGAGCTAGAAGGAATTATGTTAAGTGAGCTAAGTCAGAAAGATAAAGATGAGTATGGGATGATCCCACTCATCAACAGAAGTTGATTAAGAAGATCTGAAAGGGAAACTAAAAGCAGGACCTGACCAAATTGTAAGTAGGGCACCAAAGTAAAAACCCTGTGGTGAGGGGTAGACATGCAGCTTCCTGGGCCAGTGGGGGGTGGGAGTGGGTGGGAGGGATGGGTCACAGTCTTTTGGTGGTGGGAATGGTGTTTATGTACACTCCTAGCAAAATGTAGACATATAAATCAGTAGTTGATTAATATGAGAGGGGGAAAATTAGTTGTATGTCTCAAAGTTTTTCAAAACACAATCTGAATCTTTTTAATATATAGACTGTGTATTTGATATGCAGACTCTCTCAAAAGCCTAGACCAAGTAGATTAGAAGCATCCAATAGCACAGCTATATACAAGATACTGGATACTGTACAGCAAACCATAACAAAAGGACTTTTCAAAGTTAACCCAATTACCAAATAATGTGATGATAACATTAACTATCCATTGTCTTTTTGAACCCTAAGAAAGCAGGAACCTCACATCTCCACTATAGAGCCCCTATTTCCCCCAGTCCTGGAACCCTTGGATAGGGCCCACTTTCCCGTATGCGTCTCCCAATCCATACCAAATAATATTGCATTCGCCGATCACAACCTAACTAATGCAACGATTGCCACCTCAACATGCTTCACCTCAGACTGTGTCCAGAGACTTCACGAATGGAATGACAACCCTTCAGCTTCATTACTTGGGTGAGACCTTTCCTTTTATAGTACACTCTAATTTCATCTCAGGTGGTTCACTTTCTAACAAAGTCCCATAACCTAGATATACACCAGTTTCTGTGAGAGAGAGCTTATGTTCACATATATCCATAAACTACTGCAAAATATATACCTGAAAGCAGAAGTACACTAGAGTTTGCAGTGAGTACCCCCCTAACACTTCCTCTCCACTATTCCAACCTTTGGGGTCCATGATTGCTCAACAATTTGTTAGGCTTCGTATGTTAACTCTCTTTTCAATCACCAGGTTCCAGATGCCACCAGGATGCTGGCCAGGCTTCCCTGGATTGAAGACTCCACCAATGTGTCCTGGCGCTCAGCTTCCCCAGAGACCCACCCTACTACGGAAAGAGAGAGGCAGACTGGGAGTATGGACCGACCAGTAAACGCCCATGTTCAGCAGGGAAGCAATTACAAAAGCCAGACCTTCTACCTTCTGCAACCCTCAATGACCCTGGGTCCATGCTCCCAGAGGGATAGAGAATGGGAAAGCTATCAGGGGAGGGGGTGGGTTATGGAGATTGGGTGGTGGGAATTGTGTGGAGTTGTACCCCTCCTATCCTATGGTTTTGTTAATTAATCCTTTCTTAAAAAAAAAAAAGAAAAAAAAAGATGCGTCTCACCTGAGTAATGTGGCTGAAGGGTTGATATTCGATGTCTCTGGACACAGTCTGAAGTGAAACATGCTGAGGTGGTACTTGTTGTGTTGACTAGGTTGGGATCAGCAGATGCAATATCATTTGGTATGAATTGAGAGAAGCATGCAGGAAAGTGAGCCCCATACTAGAGGTTCCAGGACAGGGGGAAGTATAGGCTCTATAGAGGAAGCGGGAGGTCCCTGCTGTCTTAGGGTTTAAGAAGGCAATAGAAATTTATTTCTGTAATCAAATTATTTGGCAGTTGGGTTAACTTTGAAAATCCCTTAGTTAGAATTTTCTGTATTGTACACAATATCACCATAATTTTTGTCCTTTGACATTATTTGTGTGTAGCTGTGTCTTATAGATTAATGCCACCAGTTGCTTCTTTTCTCCCTGGCTGAAGCTGAGACATGTCTCAGAGTGATGCTCTGGTTATCTCTATACCTCCTCTGCCTATTTCCTCTCATAAATAAATGAATAGATAAAAAATCTTATTTTAATTAAAAAAAGAAATTACAACCTTGTGTTATTCAGAAAAAAAAAGTGAAATTGTTGTAGGTACACTTGGAAATTTGCAAAATAAAAAGTAAAAACAAGGGCCAGGGAGATATCATAGATGTGGAACACCATACTTTCATGCGTGAAAGTCACTGAGCAGTGCTTTGGCCTCTCTTTCTATCTCTCACATAAAACCAAATAAATAAAATCTTAAAAATGCCAAGTAAGATATATATCATTGCTATGTCAGTGATTGATTGAAAACAGTTTTTGTTGGTTGGAATATTAGGACTGGAGGAAAATTGCCCAAGATAAAAGAGCTCCTGTCTTGTTTGGTTTCTGTCATCTCCTTTCAGTATACAACAATTAATAGACAGCCACACTGTCAAGAAACTCGCAGTGCAATTTCTGACTTAGATACAGGTCAGAGGGAGGTGCCTATATTAGGGAAGGCCTGCTTGGTTGACTATAGCAAAATTAAAAACTACTAAGGCTCTTTTGTTGAAACTGATAAAAGTGTCAAGATTACTGGATACATAAAACTGCTAGGGGTGAGGGTTGATTTGTTACGTGAAAAACTGAGAAATGTGCATGTATAAACTACTGTATTTTACTGTTGACTGTAAACCATTAATCCCCCAATAAATAATTAAAAATTTTTATTTATAAAAAGGAAACATTGACTAAACCATAGGATAAGAGGGGTACAACTCCACACAATTCCCACCACCAGAACTCCGTATCCTATCCCCTCCCCTGATAGCTTTCCTATTCTCTATTCCTCTGGGAATATGGACCCAAGGTCATTTTGGGGTGCAGAAGGTGGAAGCTCTGGCTTCTGTAACTGCTTTCCTGCTGAACATGGGCCTTGACAGGTCAATCCATACTCCCAGCCTGTCTTTCTCTTTCCCTAGTGGGGAAAGGCTCTTTTTTAAAAAGAAAACTGCTATGGGAAATAGGCAAAAGAGAAAGCTATCCAGTCATGAGGCAAGAACATGAACACCAACTTTCCACTGTCACACACTGGGTCCCAGGAGAAGGTGGGACAGGAACAGCCACAGGTGAAGGGAGTGAAAGGGGCGAACTTCCACCAGAGGTTTGCTTAAGTATTTCTCATACCCACAATACCTCTTGAATATACATCCTGTGCTAGTGCTGTCTGTCGTACACTCATGACATCATCCATATGCTTATTACATATGTAGCCCATAATTCCTTTTGCTTATGGTAGGTAAAGCAATGCATTCTTAACAGCAGACAATTCACAGATAAAATTGCTGGAGTTGGAGCCAGATGATAGCTCACTTAATTGAGCTCACACATTACAGTGTACAAGGACCCTGGCTCAAGTGTCCAGACCCTGCCTGTAGCAGGGAAGCTTCACAAGCAGTAAAGCAGTGCTGCAAGTGTCTGTCTCTCTCTCTCTCTCAGGCCCAAGAGTCTCTTTGTATAACCATTATGATATCTACCCCCCTCTCAATTTCTCTTTATCTCTTATCAAAAAAAAAAAAGAAAAAAAACAACAAACTTGTAGCTTAAGATGACCATTCCTTCAATATGTGCTAATGACAGAATAAGCAAATAAAACTTCTCCAGCTTAAATATTTGTAGGCTTCATGTGCACACGATCCATTGATTTTTCAAGTGTTTCAAATGGGGTTCCATCATGGGCATTGTCTTTATTATTATTATTATTATTATTATCATTATTATTGTTGTTGTTATTAATTAGTTTGGACCAGCAAGGTAGCTCACCTTGGATAATGCTATAGACATGCCCCAGGTTCCAGGCGGGCCCCTACAGTAGTGGTAGAGGCTTTGGTGTGTTGGTATTCTTCCCTTTTCCCCTCTGTCTCTGTCTTCAACAGAAACAGTTGGTTTAGAGTTCCAGTGATGACAAAAAGAAAAAAGTGAGGAGACAAGCATTGGTGCATCTGTTTAAGCACACACATTACAGTGCACAAGGTCCTTGGTTCAAGCCCCTGGTCCCCACCTGCAAGGGGAAAGCTTCATGCCTGGTGAAGCAGGACTTCAAGCATCTGTCTCTTTCCTCTCTATCTCTCCCTCTCCTCTCAATTTTCTTCTGTTTCTATCCAATAATAAATAAATAAATATATTTAAATAAACTTATTTAATGAGATTGAAATAGAGCAATGCTCCAGCATGTGTGATGTGGGGATTGAACCTGGAGCTTCACCTGTGTAAGTCGTATGCTCTACTCTCTGAGAAGCTTCTCCAGTCACATGACATAATCTTCACAGATGCATAGGGGTGACATTCTAAGGGGAGGGCTCAGAGGCTCTTTGGAAGGGATGCTCATTTGAACTGAGTCTTCAAGGAGAGAAGAGACAAGACTTAGAATGAAAAGCAGAAGCAAATGGTGGGAGACAGGAAAAGGAGGGGGACCCAGGTAGGTTTCTGCTGAGATTCGTCAGTAACACAGGAATGGGTGAGGAAGGTGTGGGCTAAAGACTAGCCTCTGAGCTCTTTCTTGGGGCTGTGAGCAGTGAGTCTTTAACTGCAGCTGGGAGTCTATCTGAATCCACAGAAGAGGGTAGCTTGAGAGTAGGAGACAGCTGTGGAGTCTCATTCTCTTACCATCTGATGTTCCATGTTGGATGTTGGTTGGTTAAACAGCTGGGTTTTTTGGACTGGAGCATTTCTGTGTTGCCTCTCCCTAACAGCTAGGACTTCCTTATATCATAGCCAGGTTGTAGGGGTGAGTTTTCCAGAAGAACCAAGGGGTTTTATATATATTTATTACCAGAGCAATGATCAGCTCTGGTTTATGATGGTGTGGGGGATTGAACCTGAGAATTTCAGAGCCTCAGACACAAGAGTCTCTTACATAACTGTTATACTATCTACTCTCCCAGGTTATATTCAGCTTTTAAAAAGTATTCATTTATTTCCTTTTGTTGCCCTTGTTTTTATTGTTGTAGTTATTTTTGCTATTGTTATTGATGTCATCATTGTTGGACAAGACAGAGAGAAATGGAGAGAGGAGGGAAAGAGAGGGAAAGAAAGACATCTGCAGACCTGCTTCACCACCTGTGAAATGACTCCCCAGCAGGTGGGGAGCTGGGGTTCAAACCTTATGCTGGTTCTTGTGCTTTGCGTCACAAGCGCTTAACCGCTGCGCTACCGCCTGACTCCTTATATTCAATTTAAAGCTAGTTTCAGAAGTCACACACTGAATCACTTTTGCAATAGATAAAAACTGAAATTTAAGCTCCCTGGAGGTGATACAGTGATTAAAGCATTGGATTCTCAATCTTGAGGTCCTGAGTTTGATCCTCTGTATCACATGTACCAGAAACCTGGATCAGGGAAGAAAGTAGCTCCCTAATATGGGAAAGGTGTATAAATATTATTGACTGTAACCCCCATCGATTTGATGTGATTGGGGGCCCACATTCAGCTTAGGAGCCTATGTGACCTCTGCATCCCTGTAGATCTGAGCTCACATTCTGTGGTCATGAGTAGGAACATTCCAAGCTGCCTCAATATCAGAACCCATCTTCCTCAGGTGTAGCATAAAGTATGTCGTCCAGCCTTTAAGGGAATGGAGCAAAAACACCACTTTTTTTTTTTTTCCATGCCACTAGAAGTTGGCTGTGATTTATTTTTTTCTAGCCAGCTGTGGGAATCTGAGCCATCAGAAGGCTCTAATTTCAGTCTGATTTTTTTTCCATTAAGCAATAGTGGTTGCTTGTGAGCAGTTCAATATCCTGTAGTCCCTGCGTTAACAGGTTAAGCACCCAGATCTACTTTCCTACCACCACGTGCTTTACTGAGTAACTACCAGTTTGGTTCCAGCCATCACTAAGTAGGGCTTTTTGAGTTCTGAGACTCTCTCCCTCAACCCTTTTCCACCTACTAACCACACATGTCAACACTCACCTGTGGCTTAGGGAGCTTCTAAAGAGATCCTGGTTGTGTTTTATTGAGCTTTATTGAGTTTTTAGGTAATCTGAAAACTTTTCTAGCTGATTAGGGAGAGGGAAGTGAGACTACTGTTACTCTATAGCTGTACCTCTGGACACCCCCCCCCCCTTTCCACCTTTTGACAGGAAGAACAACAGTTGGTCATAACAAGAAAATGTAGATGTGAGGTAATGTTGCAGTCATTTTTAGAAAATATGGTTGAGTAAATAGAGTTCCTACAAATAGACAACAGAGTCCCTATGAGAAATCTAGAGAAAGAGAGAGAGAGAGAGGGAGGAAGAGAGAGAGAGAGATTTCCATAGGGAGCTTGATATACATCAAGCTAAAACACTTCATCAGAGAAGACAGTGTGGAGACTGGTTTATGAATCAGGAGACATGAGTGTGGTCTTGGTTTTATCATTATGTAGCCCTTGGGAGTTGGGAACATTATATAACACTTTCAGCCTTTGGCTTTCTCCCTTGTAAATAAGGAGGTTGAACAAGATGACTTTTTTGTTGTTGTTGTTGTTATTGGATAGAGACAGAAAGAAATTGAGAGAGAAGGGGGAGATAGAGAGGAAAAGAGACAGAGAAACACCTGCAGACCTGCTTAACCACCTGTGAAGTGACTTCCTTGCAGGTGGGAAGCCGGGGGCTTAAACTGGGTTTCTAACTGGTCCTTGCTCTTTGCGCTACCACCCTACTCCCAACAAGATGACTTCTAATGTTAAACATAGATAAAGCCAAATTGCACTGAGCCCATATATCCCAAATTGCTGCACTTTCTGCATTAACCTGAGATAATTTCTCATCTTCACTGTGAACAAGATCAAATGATGTTTGATGGAACAAGATTGGGGTCAAGTCTAGTGTCAAAATGACACACTTACAACCAAGATAGATTTGAAATTTACTTTGAGAAAGTAGCCAAGTCTAAGGTTCAGATTTATGGAGCTTTAAGAAAAGTTCATCAACGTAATATAGACATATATACCAGTGTTAAAGCAGTAATTTAAATTAACTTAGGCATTTTCAAATAATTTCAAATCAGTTTTCAAGCTCATCTAGCTAGGTTATGAAGTCAGATTCAGTTTCATTCTAATCAGACAAAATTGTGCCATTTGTGAGAAAAGGCACAGATGAATAAGTAATAACTGCATTTACAGTTTTCAAAAAAATCATTCAACTTATCTCAGGCAGTAAGCAACAAGAGTCTATGTTTTTGTATTAAGATATTACCTGAGGCTAATGTTTAAACTGAGAAAAACTGTTTAAGAATTAAACTTGATTCAATTCTTTAGTGAAAGGTGAAGAACATAGACATGATGGGCTAACTATAAATATCACACATACATGTATTTTTTATAGATATGTAACATATATGCATATATGTACTGGTCTGAATATAGTACACATCTAGATAGGATATTCACTGAAAGTTCAAATGACATGGGATTTAAGAGACAATCCAGAGTGTACAATCAGTGTGGTAAGCAATCTAAGAACGTTATCTCAGGATAATAAATCCTCTAGAGATTAGACGAGAGACATAACTACTGTCTTAACAGCAAGTGCAAACATAGGCAGTCACAAATATTCACAATTAAATACTTATCATAATTAGTATTAATCCTTTGGTCTTCTTGTATCTTTAGTACTAACCCAATTATTATTTTATTTCTTTATTGGGAATTAATGTTTTACATTTGACAGTAAATACAATAGTTTGTACATGCATGACATTTCTTAGTTTTCCATATAAGAAAACAACCCCCACTAGGTCCTCTGTCATCCTTCTTGGACTTGTATTCTTCCCCCCACCCCCAAGAGGCTTTTACTTTGGTTCAATACACCAATTCTAGTTCAGGTTCTACTTGTGTTTTCTCTTCTGCTCTTATTTTTCAACTTTTACCGGAGAGTGAGATCATCCCATATTCATCCTTCTGTTTCTGACTTATTTCACTCAACATGCTTTTTTTCAAGGTCCATCCAAGATCGGCTGAAAATGGTGAAGTCACCATTTTTTATAGCTAAGTAGTATTCCATTGTGTATATAGACCACAACTTGCTCAGCCACTCGTTTGTTGCTGGACACCTGGGTTGCTTCCAGGTTTTGGCTATTACAAATTGTGCTGCCAAGAACATATGTGTACACAGATCTTTTTGGATGGGTGTGTTGGGTTCCTTAGGATATATCTCCAGGAGAGGAATTGCTGGATCATAGGGTAGGTCCATTTCTAGCCTTCTGAGAGTTCTCCAGACTGTTCTCCACAGAGGTTGCTAACCCAATTATTTTATTTTCAATATTTTATTAAAAGAGCAGTGCTCTGCTTAACTCTGGCTGACGGTGGTGCTGGGGATTGAACCTGGGACCTCAGAGCTTCAGGCATGAAATACTTTTGATAAATACAATTCTATCTTGAGTTTTTTTTTTTTTTCACAAAGTAAGTGACCCAATGTTTACACAACACATTCTCTCTACCCCACATATACACTGAAGTACTCTATGAAGTGCCCAGAAATAAAGTTGTCAGTCTGTATTCTGCTAGAATCATCATCATCATGCAAGAAAGCAAGCAAATAAAAAAAAAAAGCAAGACAAATAAAATCTTCCTACATACAAGTAACATGTTTCTGTAGGCATCAATTCCCCATAGCAATAGAAGATGTAATTATACTGATGTAAATCACAGCAAGATGCCTGTGAGGGATTGCCCTTTCACCTTCTTTAATTCATTGAAAGATTTTATCTTTTTGACAGGTACTGGCAGGCAAAGGGAGACAGGGGTTGGGAAGCAGAGTTGTACCCTCCCCCACCTCTTTTCACCTAACTAATTTGCTTAGATGAAAAAAAAAAGTATTTATTGCAAACACTCGAAAGCACTGAGATCATCCAGATTTAGCAAAGAATTTTAAGTCTTCTCCCACCACCCTGCCTTCATAATTATCCTGTGTGTTTTGCTCTCACTATCACTTAGTTTCTCACTCTCTGTCTCCCTCATAAAGCAAAATTTATTCCTTGGGCCTCAAGTTTCTAAAACAAATTGAAAACACACACACACACACACACACACACACACACACACTTTTTGCCCTTTCTTAGCATGAATCCTTGCTGCCAACTTTGTCTCTACATTGTTTGCACAGAAAGATCAACACTGGGAAAAGCCGCATTCTGGGAATGAGTTTCTACCCCCATGGGCTCTGATTTACTTTCACCGTTGCTTCCTGGTTCCCTGCTTTTGTTCCAGAGTCATTTCCTTTTGGACAAGACCTCCTAGGATATAACCCTGGAAGCCTGGGATTGCGTGAGAGGCCAAGCAGCAACAGTGACTGATGGGAGCCGGTGCTGTGAAGCTCAGGCACAGAAAGGGAAGTAGCGTCAGTAGTTCTCTGAGAAATGAAAAGATGCCCTGAGCTTGGTGGTTTCCCTTACCCTCCCCTCCATATTCCTTTTATTTCTGTGGCAAAACTTGAAACAAACCTGGAGTAAAAGTGCTTTCATTCAGTGGGTGGTGGAGGTTCTGACTCAGGCTTTGCAAACATGACATTGCTTGAACCCCAAGATGAATGCTCCCAGGAGCTTCTGGGGAAACAATGCTGCCAGCTCCACTGCGTGGCGTCGTTCGCCTTGGGAATTTGGACCCAGCTGGGGAGGTGGTGGCACAGGTACAGGTCTTCTGAGGTACATAAATGAAATTGTGAGTTCAAAGAAGTTTTTGAGCTTTAGACCTAGGTCTCTTCCTGGTTGATTTTTGCTTATCTGAATAAGGCCTGGGACTATTAAGGAGAAAGTTCTAAAACTTGTGTGAATACCTTTTCTTAAAAAGGTTCTGTTTATTTCTATTTTGTTTATTCATTTATTGGATAGGGATAGAGAGAAATTTAGAGGGAAGGGGAAGATAGAAAGGGAGAGAGACACCTTACCACTTACTTTCAGTCTGTCCTTGATCATTTCAATTAATTAAACAACTTTCTGTATTAAGGAAAAATTTAAAACAAATACAAGCAAATGAGTATAATGGACTCTCATGTATTCATCACCACTTAGTTTCAACTCATGAGTACTCTTATGCCATCTAAATCTCCACTCCTCTGCCTATATTATTTTGAAGAAATTCCAAGAATTGTATCACTAAAAATGTATTTCAAAGCAAACAAGAACTCTTTGCAAGAATGAACAATACTGTCCAGTATTTTATCTTTTTAAAATTTTATTAGTGATTACATATTGATTTATAAAATTATAAGATAACAGGGTTATAATTCCACATTGTTCCCACCACCAGAGCTCTGCATCCCTATTCCCTCCATTGGAAACTGCAATAGTTCTCTCAAGATCACAGATATGTGTTGACTATTATTTCTATATCTATCTGTCTACCTATCTATCTCTCTCTATATATATTTGCTCATTTTTTCTATGGTCCTGCCTTCTTTTCCTTTCTAAGTCACACCAACACCCATTGCTACTCCTTTCTTTTTTTCCTCTTCTCTCTCTGGTCTCAATGGAACTGCACTTTAGAGCCCTCTGGTCAGTTTCCCCTAACATTTCTTCCCCTCTGGGTGTATGGACCAAATTTCTTAATGGAATGCAAAAGGTGGGGGCTCTGGCTTCTGTAATTGCTTCTCCACTGGACATGGGCATTGGCAGGTTGATCCATACCCCTAACCTGTTTCTATCTTTCCCTAGTGGGCTAGGGCTCTGGAAAGGTGAGGTTCCAGGACATATTGGTGAGGTCATTTGCCCAGAGCTGTCAGGATGGAATCATAGTAGCATCTGCAACTTGGTGTCTAAAAGGCAGGAAGATACAAAGAAGGACAAAATGTTTAATAAATAGGAAACAAAAAAAAAGCAGGAATAGAGCAGATGAGATTAGGGATTTTAGGGTGAAAAGAAGTTATGAAGTCTATTTTAACTATGTTTCTTTTAAAAAAAATTTTTTTTCATTTATTTATTCCCTTTTGTTGCTCTTGTTGTTTTATTGTTGTAGTTATTATTGTTGTTATTGATGTTGTCATTGTTGGATAGGACAGAGAGAAACGGAAAGAGGGGGGAAGACAGAGAGGGGGAGAGAAAGATGGATACCTACAGACATGCTTCACTGCCTGTGAAGCGAATCCCCTGCAGGTGGGGAGCTGGGGGCTGGAACCGGATCCTTAAGTTGGTCCTTGAGCTTTAGTGCCACGTACGCTTAACCTGCTGCGCTACCGCCCGACTCCCTTTAGCTATGTTTCTAGGGGGCCATGACTTTAGTAATTTTACCCAGAGCTTGATAGCTAATGTGGAGGTGGACTAAAAATATTGCCTGGTAAAATGGTGTCAGAGTTGAGAATAGGGCTAGAAAGAGAGATTAGGGCAGAGAGTAGCTCCCAAACTTGAAGAAAGTCTATTAATGCCATTAACTGTTTACCTCATTGATCTGACCCAGGGCCTATAGATATTCACATTTAGCCCAGGAGCCTATATTACCTCTGAGTCCCTGTTGGTCTGAGCTCACAGTCCATGGTCAAATGCCCCACTCTCCAAAGGGAGGCTGGGTCATCTTACCACTGGAGGAAGACTGGTCCTGAAATGAATGCAGTATTATCTTTTAAAGCAAACACTAATGTTTTGTTATTATTGAATATCTCGTCAGCATTTAACTTTTCAATTGTCTTATATATTCTATTGTTGTTATAGTTTATTTGAACAGTTGTTCAAATGAGGCTCACTCATGGTTTGTTAAATTTCCCTTTAGCCTATTATGTCCCAATCTCCCTCTCTCCATGTGGTTTATTTGTTGGGAACAAGATCTTTGGCCTATAAAAATAGACAAAGACTGAGTTTTGTGACTTGCCTCCCTGTAATGTGCTTAACATGTTCCTCTCTTTCTGTATTACTTATAAATTGATATTTGGATCTAGAGGTTTGAACAGATTCAGATTTTATTTTCCCTTTGGCAGCATTATTTCCTTGCTGATGTTTGATTCTTCCATTAGGGCATCTTATTGATTGGTTCTCACTTTTTATGAAGTTAGCAGCTGTTGAAAACTCTTACCTAGATCTAGGTTATTGGTGGCTATAAAATGGTGATATTTCAAATCTAGCATTTCCCCTCATCTTTTATAATATTATTATGTATTGCATACATGCATTTTTTTAGTCAGAATTTTTTAAATTTGTTTTTACAAGATAGAAAGAGAAGCACCAGAACACTGCTTAGTTTTGGTTCATGGTGGTGTTGGGGATTGAACCTAGGACTTTAGAGCCTCAGGCATGAAAGTCTTTTGTATAGGCATTATGCTATCTCCCCAGCCCATGGGGAGATAATGTTTTTATGAAGAAAAATTCATTTGTGTTAACTATTAAATTGTCACATGCTGGGTGTTTTATAAAAATATTTCATAAGTCAAAATTTGTCAACTATCCCCCTTCATCACGGTTTCTGCAAGGACAGTCAGTTTGGTGAGCCCTAGGAGTTTGGGAGGGGGTAGAGTTGGGTTCTTAAAGTGCAGAAATTAAATTTGAATACTATTTTTTGATCTGTTCAGGAAAATATATCCTTTAACCAACAGCTTTTTTTTAGTTTCTTTTTTTATGTTTTATTTTATTTTTTTTAAGGTTCATTTATTTATTTATTTTCCTTTTTGTTGCCCTTGTTGTTTAACATTGTTGTGGTTATTAATGTCGTTGTTATTGGATAGGACAGAGAGAAATGGAGAGAGGAAGGGAAGACAGAGAGGAGGAGAGAAAGACAGACACCTGCAGACCTGCTTCACCGCTTGTGAAGCGACTCCCCTGCAGGTGGGGAGCCGGGGGCTCGAACTGGGATCCTTACACAGGTCCTGGCGATTTGCATCACGTGTGCTTAACCTGCTGCGCCACCGCCCGACTCCCCTTTTTTATTTTTTAAGATTTTATTTATTCATAAGAAAGATAGGAGAAAGAGAGAGAGAGAGAGAGAGAGAGATCACTCTGGTATATGTGCTGCCAGGGATTGAACTGAGGACCTCATGCTTGAGAGTCTAATATTTTATCCACTGTGCCACCTCCCAGACCACCAGCTTTTGTTATACACATGCATTTATTTATTGAAGAAGTGCCTGATATGGACCAGTTTTACTGGGATCCTCAATGCTTGGAGGAGTAGGCTCATTCTGGAATTTGTGTCCAGTTTTATTTTTGTTAGAGAGTTACTATTGCTTTCAGCCCATTTATGAAGTTTATGAGTAGCTAAGTCAACTGGCTATTTTTCAGAATTTAAGCTTTTTAAAATTACTTATGTGGTATAAGAAGCCACCTGAAATTCAATAAAAGAATTTATGATTTCCTTCAAAATTGCTTTTAGTCCACAACATTTGGTGTATTTAAACATATATCTGTGTTGGGGGGAGGCTCAAACTTTGTTAAACAAATGATACTCTAGAGAGGTCTCATTTTCTTTGTAGGCAAATGAACTTTTAAAGAATACCATGGCTAGAGTGGGTTAATGTCCTTTACCCAAATGTCCTGTCCAGTCCTGATTGGAGGAGTCATCTTAAGGGGAGCCCAAAGTGGATACTTTACAAGAAAAAAATGCTGAAGGAACGAAGGATCAGGAACAGACTTGGTTCAGTCCTGCACATGTATCTCCTCTGCCATCCTTCCTTTATTGAATATGACAGAGAGAGATTGAGAGAGGAGGGAGAGATAGAGAGGAAAAGAGAAAGATAGACATCTGCAGACCTGCTTCACTGCTTGTGAGCTGTCTCTACTTCAGGGACACATGTCTCTCAAGAAGGACTCCAGACAAGATTCAGATCACTCGGAGATTCCATTTTGCTATTCATCAAATCGCAGTGAATATGCCTTCACTAACTCTAGGAAAAAAAAAATCAAAGATCATATCAGTGTTTTAAAATACTTAAAGCCTACTCATATACATAACACACACACACACACACACACACACACACACACACACACACACACACACACACACACGTAGTTGCCCGATGACTTCTAGTCATCACATATCAGATTTTTATAGACTTGAATTCATGTTAGAATGCTTTTGTATGTTTTGCACTTAAAGCTTAGTATTTTACTGTTACTTTGGCACTGAGTTTTACATTATCATTATAACTGTTATTTACTTGTTACAGCCATGGTTAAACATTTACATGATTTTACTTTTACATATAAAACCACCATAAGTCTTTTTATGCATGAATTATTTCCTTAGGATAAATTCCCAGGGGTGTGATGACTGGGTGAAAATATATGGACATTTTTATGGTTCTTAGTAGATTTTGCCATATTGCCTTCTGAATGCATCAATGAACCTGACACCAGCAATGAATGTGTGTCATTTAAAGTGATTATTTTAAATCAATTATTCACAAGACATATGTGAAGGCTTGTCTCAGGATGTCTGCCAGCATCTTCTTCTTTTTTTTTTTTTTTTTGCCTCCAGGGTTATTGCTGAGGCTCAGTGCCTGCATCATGAATCCACTGCTCCTGGAGGCCATTTTTTCCCCCTTTTGTTGCTCTTGTTGTACCCTTGTTGTGGTTATTATTGTTGTTGATGATGTCATTTGTCTGACTCACTCATTCATAAAAAAATAAGTAAATAAAATAAAGACTCATTGTATGCTGGATAAACAAAAATTCCATTAAGATTCTAGAGTAGTCGGTGGCTTCTTGTGTGTTAGCCTGTTTGGTTTTACAAATTTGGTGTTTTATTCTTGCAAATTTTATTGGACAGAGAATAAGTATATACTGTATTATTTGGAATCTTTTTTATAAAATATAATGTGATATATTTATATGTAGGAATGTTATTTATTTATTTGTTAGAGCTCTGCTCTGTTCTTGCTTATGGTACTGTGTGTGTGTGGGGTTGAATATGGGGTTTGGAAGTCTCAGGTTTGAAAGTCTTTTGCATAGCCATTATGTAATCTCCCTTATCCTCTCATGCTAGTTATGGAACTTAAAATAAATCTTTTTATTAGTGATTTAATAATGATTAACAAGATTGTAAGATAACAAGGGTACAATTCCAAACACTTTCCACCATCTGTGTCTTTTCACTTTGGAAGCTTTTCCGTATGTTTTTCTCATTTGGTCCTTAACATGGGGTAGGCCAGCATCCCCATCTGGCTGATGGGGATTCTGAGGTACAGGAGACTTGCCTAAGATTGTCCTACTTTTCCAGACTGCATAGCTACCTGTTTCTTGGCTACAGGCTTTTTTTTTTTTCATTCAGTTGGATGACTTAAAAATACTCTGCCAGACTTCCCCATTCTCCTTAAAAATCGATATTTCTCCCAGTCTTGGAAACTCTGGGACTTTGCTTGTATTTCTTGATGCTTTTCCTCTTGATCCCCTGCCCTGTAATACTGCCTCTGTTGACCTCAACTAAATCAGTGCCATCAATGCCACCACCACACGATTTACTTTGGAATGTATCCAGAGTCACCAAGCCTGAGATGTTAACCTTCTAACTCCAATATCTGTTGAGACCTTTCCTAACACATGGGACTACCTAGCTCCATTTCAAATAGTGCACTCTCTAATAAAGACCTTATATAGAGGCCGGGGCCTAGGGAGAAAGGTACATGTACATATATACCCACAAGTTAAGGACAGCTATATACCTCAAAGCAAAAGTAATTAATAGTCCAGTGTGATTAGACTTAGACATAATAAGCTCAGCAAGCACGTAGAAAGAACTAAAGAAGACACCATCAAGTCTAATAAAATATTTACTACTTAGGCCTAGACACACTTCTTTCCTACCCTCTACACTTCCCTCAGTCACTCTATCTACTCATTTACCCACACAAAAGAAAGTAAGAGATATCTCCTAGTCTCTTCTGGCAACAGCATCAGTGTCACTCCCTTGATAATCTTTAGAAGAAATACTGCATACAATTGACCAAGAGATATACTGGCAAAAAATATATATATAGCAAATAAAGGATAATTATTGTCCCTATGACAACCTCTATTAGAACTTAAGGTTAACTTAGATCCCACATCAACTCTAAGTCTATTCTCTCCCTAATTGAGGCCAGATCCTGTAAACCCAATGTCAGTTTGGACACAACAGATGACACTGAACAGTTTAACAGCTGGGAGAAAGTCTTAGGTCATCAGATAAAGAAAAGACTACAAAAGCTGGATAAGGGCAAGAAACTGGCTCACTAAATGATGGCCTTTTTTGGTCGATACTAGACATCTTCAACCCCCATCATCTGGGGCCCTAGTTAGGGAATCCTTGGATTCCCACATAGATATGATGGATCCAGACCTCTGACAGATCCATCTTTCTACTGTCACTAGTCACTTCCAAAAAGAATGTCATAATAAGCTCTCTTTTGGGCCTCTCCAGGACCATGGCCTGACTATAAAGAAGCAGTAGTATGAATTGCCCCACTCTCTGAAGAGGTACTGGGTCAGCCTACTCTGCCACTTGAAGAAAACTGGTCTGCAAATGATTACAGCCTAGAATGTTCCTAGACTTTGAATGTTCCTAGACCATGGACTTTGAGCTCAGACTGACAGGGATTCAGAGGTGACCATAGGCTCCTATGCTAAATATAAATAAATATATATGGGCCCTAGCTCAGATTGATGGGGTAAACAGTTAATTGTATTTCTACACTTTCTTCAAGTTTGGGAGCTACTCTCTGCCTTAATCTCCCTTTCTAGCCATATTTTCAACTCTGACATCATCTTCCCAGACAATATTTTTAGTCTATTTCCATATTAGCTACCAAGCTCTGGCCAAAATTACTAAGGTTATGGGCGTCACATGGGATATACCGAAAGTAGACTCCTTAGCTTCTTCCCACCTGAAGACTTCTAATTTCATCTGCTCTATTCCTACCATTTGGTTCCTATTTGTTAAACAATTTTTTATTTTTTTTTTTGCCTCCAGGGTTATTGCTGGGCTCAGTGCCAGCACCATGTCTACTGCTCCTGGCGGCTTTTATTTTTCTTTTCTTTTGTTGCCCTTGTTGTTTTATTATTGTGGTTATTATTATTGTTGTTATTGATGTTGTTGTTGTTGGATAGGACAGAGAGAAATGGAGAGAGGAGGGGAAGACAGAAAGGGGTGGAGAAAGATAGACACCTGCAGACCTGCTTCACTGCCTGTGAAGCGACTCCCCTGCAGGTGGGGAGCTGGTCCTTGTGCTTCACGCCATGTGCACTTAACCCGTTGTGCTACCATTTGTTAAACAATTTATCCTGCCTTATGTCTTACCACCTTTCAGTCACCAAGTTGCAGATTCTACTATAATGCTATCCTGACTTCTCTGGGTAGACAGCTTCACCAATGTGTCCTGAAACTTTACCTCTCCAGAGTCCACTAGGCAAAGATAGAAACAGGTTGTGGGTATGGACTGACCTGTCAACACCCATGTCCAGTGAAGAAGCAATTATAGAAGTCAGAACTCCCACTTTCTGTACACCACAAAATTTTGGGGTCCATACTCCCAGAGAGATAAAAAATGGGGAAGTTTCCAATGGAGGGGATGGAACACAGAACTCTGGTGTGGGAGCTATGTGGAATTATATGCCTACAATCTTACAATCTTGTAAATCATTACGAAATCACTAATAAAAAACTATAGGGCAACCAAAGGGAAAATAAATAATAAAAAATTATAAAAATACTCTGTCATAATAGTACTCTGCTCAGTTGATACTTAAGATGAAGTGAATATACAGAATCAGCTCATCTTTTCCAAAGACTCTTTTATAGAACAGTGCTGTTTCTCTCTTTCTTTCTTTCTTTCTTTCTTTCTTTCTTTCTTTCTTTCTTTCTTTCTTTTCTTCCTTCCTCTCTTCCTTCCTTCCTTCCTTCCTTCCTTCCTTCCTTCCTTCCTTCCTTCCTTTCTTTCTTTCTTTCTTTCTTTCTTTCTTTCTTTCTTTCTTTCTTTCTTTTCCAGTAGTGAGCTGAAGGAAATTCGTTACTTAATGTTGTGGCAATCGTTGTCATTTGCTGAGTATCGAGGATGTGCTGGGCACCTTCTTACAGTCATAATTCCATTCTAGTTCTGTGAAGTGGGAGGGGTTATCACCATGTTATCGGGAAGGAAATTTCAGGATTATTTCCAATTTCCTTCTTTCCTTTCTTTCTTTCTTTCTTTCTTTCTTTCTTTCTTTCTTTCTTCTTCTTCTCCTCCTCCTCCTCCTCCTCTTCCTCCTCCTCTTCCTCCTCCTCCTCCTCCTCCTTCTTCATATTTTATTTATTTATGAGAAATATAGAAGTGAGAGAGAAAGGACAAAATATCACTCTGTTATATGTGCTGCCAGGGATTGAACTTGGGACCTCATGCTTGAGAGTCCAATGCCTTATCCACTGTGCCACCTTCTGGACCACAAAATTATTTCCAATTTCATGGAGATAGGAGATTAGAGAGCTAGTTCTTGAACTCAAATTCCTCTCCATTTGAATCAAATAGCCTTTCATTGGAACTACAGAGTTTTCTTAAGTGATCATTTTTCAAATAGTTATATAAAAAAGTACTTTTTCCTTATTGCAATAGAAATATATTTTCACCAGATGTTTGGAAATATACAAAATTACATTTAATCAACAATATGCTTTTTCTTTTCTTTTTTTTCACTTTCCTTATTTAAAAAATTTTTTATTTATAAAATGGAAATATTGAAAAGACTATAAGAATAAGAAGGGTACTTTTCCACACAATTCCCACCACCAGAACTCCGTATCCCATCCCCTCCCTTGATAGCTTTCCTATTCTTTATCTCTCTGGGAGTATGGTTCCAGGGTTATTATGGGATGCAGAAGGTGGAAGGACTGGCTTCAGTAATTGCTTCTCCACTGAACATGGGCGTTGGCAACACTGTGCTTTTTCATGTACTTAATGTAAGATATCCCAAAGACATAACTAGTTAGACTTCCCAGAGACAGAATTTTAGAGTTTAAGCCTCTAGTCAGCAAGTTTTTGTCTCCCATCCCTCCCCAGCCCCCACCCCAATCTAGCTTCCTATAAAGCTTAAAGGTTGAGCTCATTAAATCCCACCTACCTGGTTTGTGTACTCTCTTGTTTCTGACCTTGTGCTTATTTTATTTGTTCACTTGGGAAGAAAGCAAGCCCACACATACACACACACACACACACACACACACACACACACACACACACACACACACACATCAAGTCCTGACTTGGTACAATAGCTAACAGAGCATCTTAAATCAACACAGTCCATGTAACTAGCACCGATTCAAGTAATTATTTTTGACTTTAGCATTTCACATTGTCTCAACCACCGAAACTTCCTGATAGTTAGACATGGAACAATGGGAGGCCCACATGTGTGTTGGTGTAGCTCTAGTCTTTGCTTTATGAAAGAAGATGCAATTTACAGTGTCTCTTGAACCTCCAGTGTCACACCCTTTCTTTTGATGATATGAAAGTGGTAGCAGAAAGCATTCCCTGAGACACAGTAGAGGAACTTACCCAGAGTTGGAGTTGGTATTAGGTTACCATTTTGCATTTTTTTCCCTTCATATTATACTGGTTGACAGCAAAGTTGGGATAAGGCCAGAGAAAGTCAATAGTTCCTATCAACTTTACTGGGGCCCCCAACTAAGTGAAAAGTTTGGTGCTGAAACTGTATCTAACTTGAACACAGTTTGGAATTTTATAACAAATGTCACCATAGAAAATGACATTGCTTGGGCCAGGGAAGCATCATGATGGTTTTTGTAAAAACACTTTTGTGCCTGAGGCTCTGAGGCCCCAGGTTCAATTTCTAGCGTCACCATAAACCAGAGCACTGCTCTGGTCTCTTTCATTCTCTCTCTCTGTCATTAAAATAAATAAATATTTTTAAAAATGACAGTGCCTTACAGAGTTGTTTTAAGGGGGACCAAAGCCCAACAATAGCAATTATTTTTATTTTATATTATTTTAATTTGTTTTTAGGGGGGGGAGAGAGAGAGAGAACACACCAGCATCAAAGCTTCCTTCGATGTGTCATGGACCAGGCTCGAATCTGGGTTGTGTACATGCAATAAATTTACCTGATTTGATACTTTTTTGCAGACTTATCATGTGCAGCCCAGTCCAGGGTGTGTCTGTAGATCCAGGATTGCCCATAGCTGAGCATTTGGGGTGTCAGCTGCTCAGCCCTCACTGTACACACTCCAGCAGAATACTAGTTATCACACTGATTCAGATCTCAAACAGATTTACTTCTATTCTCAGGAACAAATTCTGCCTAGCAAAAATTGGTAGGGTGTAATTAACCTATATCCTCTTCTGTCCCTTGACCCTGCTGATAGATAGATCTTGTTTGACATTTTGCTCATCTCCCAGCTGCTGGCATGCTGACTTTATTTCCCCCCCTTTAATGAAATATGTATCTAGTCTTAGGATCTGTCATGAGATGAAAATTATTTGCTGAGCCTGCAAGCAGTGCTCAGACGATTTTGAGAACTTCCAGAATGCATTATGTTTAGAGACACTGAAAGCAGCAGTGGGTCATTCTGTTTCTTCAATTAGATCAAATTTACCAAACATTCACTGTATTCCTACTATGTGCCAAACACTGTGGTTAGAAAAATGATTGAGATCCCTAAACCACTATAAGCCAGAGTTTATAGTGATTTTAATTCCCCAAAGGCACTTGTAGGGAAGGAAGAAAATATGCAGAAGACTCCAGTCTTTTTAGTTCTGTCTCTTTCTACAAGATTCCCCAAGCCATCATAGACCATCCACTGGGCTGGCTAAGGGTGGAGGTTTACAAGTTTTAATTGAAAACTTGGTTTGGAGTTTTCAGTGTAGGCCCATAGATGAGAAGCTACATTTTGAAGCACAATTAAAAATGAGTAATTTGCCTTAAAAACAGGCATATTTTCCAGTTCCTATGACTAATGGCACATGAAGAGAGCCTAGTAATCATATAATTGGGTTGCCATTACTAAGAAATTATTTGCAGAGTCCATGAGATGTGGTTTGCAATAGTTTCAGTGGTTCTGCACCAACAACCTAGACTTGGAAGGTCTGCATCTGAAGACAAAGGCCCAATTTTCAGTGATAGAACTATGGGGAATTCTTCTAACTGGGGAACAAAGCTTGCTTTAACTCAGTTTCTTTGAATTTCATTTAGAAGACAATCCTTGGACCAGGGTTTTTTTTTTTTTTTTTTTTTTGGGGGGGGGGCGGGCGAGGGGTAGAATGGAGAAGAACTTCCTAGAGGGTTAGCAAACTATTCAGAGAACTCAGGCCTTACTTGAGGCTATGTACATTCCTTGATTTCATGCTGAGTGTGAGAATCTGATGGCTCTTACATCTTCTGGAAAGTATTTCCAGCTTGAGTTTTTCAAAGCAAGAAGATGCTTAGTAAAAAGAAATGAGAGAGAGAAGTTAGAAGTTACTCCTCTGAGATTACATGATAAAAACACCACATCTCTGGGGTCATTGGAAAAAATTATTGAGAAACAATTCTGGAATAAGGACACAATAATTCTGGAATAAGGTCACTTAGTATATGCTGGGACCTCATAGACAACTTCACATTTAATCTTTACAAATGCATATTGACACAATATTGCAAAGACATAAAAAAAAGCCCTGTTGTTCAGAGAGTTTATGGGATTTGCCCCGAGCCATACAGTAATAAATGACAGACTTTACAATCATGGTCCAGGCCTCAGAGCATGGGTATTTGATAATTGACTACCAAAGTGAGAAAGAGTGAAGATGCTTGATGGGAAGCTATATTTCTGTTTTCCTCCTCCTCTTCCTCTCTTCCTTCCTTCTCTCCCTCCTCTTTTTTCTCCTCTTACTCCTCCTTTTTCTCTTCCTCCTTCTCTGCCATTGTTCATAGTGGCTACTTTCCTCCCTTCCTTCCCTCCTTCCTTCCTTCCTTCCTTCCTTCCTTCCTTCCTTCCTTCCTTCCTTCCTTCCTTCTTTCCTCTCTTTCTTTTCCTTTGTTTCCTTTCTTATCCTTCTAGTGTAAGAGACAGAGACAGGGAGGGTGAGAGGACAGAGGGATATAGAGAGACATCTGCAGCAGTGCTTCACTTTGTGATGCTTCTCCCCCTGTAGGTGGAGACAGGGTCTTGAACCTTTGTGCATGGTCATATCTGTGCTCTACTGAGATCTACCACTTGGCCCTCTGGGAAGGTACATTTCTGTAAAGCTATCTACCAAAGTACAGTGGAAACACCTTTGAGCTTGACTTTAGATTTTAATAGACCTCACCATGAATTTTGACTCTAGCATATGACTGCAAGCTCAGGTGACACTGAACAACTCTAGGCCCTGTTGCCTCATCTGAAAAAAACACACCACCTATTAAGCATGGGGACACACAGTGGGCACTCAGCAGCATGCAACTATTGTTTTCTTTTCATGTCTGACTGTTCCGTCAATGTCCATATTGTTCCAGCTTTTTCAGATCATACCAGGTGGACTTGAAAGTACTGTAGGTTTTAGCAGTGAGGTATGGTTTCAAGTCTGACCTCCTCTTAGTGTCACACAATATGGAGTCTATATCTAGTTTCAATGTATTTCATCAGCCTGACTACTGAATTTATTGTTTTAAACCACACATACAAGGGCATTTTTGTAATTGTTTGTGAGACAATGGTGAGTCATCATATTACTGCTGAATCATCATTTCTCCAGTGAAGGGAGAAGGATGAGCCAACACTCACCAGAGCATACCTCAGCATTCCTCAGAAGTCTGGAAGTTCTTTGGGTTGATTTGACCCTCCCCCCATTTTTCCTAGGAACTAGAGAATTTTTGGGACTACCTCTCTCTGAGCAATTTTGTAAAAAGTCCACCCCAGAAAAATAAGAGCTTGTACACTCAAAGCCCCAGTTGCGCATGCATGCACGCACACACACAAGCACACGTACATACACACACACAAGCACACACATTTTTTTTTATTTCCAAGTGCTTTATTGTTCCACAAACTGAATATCATAATGTGGGTACAGTTTAAGCTCAAGTGCAAATTCAGCTTAGAGTGTGTCCCAAGTAAAGAAGTTGTGAAAGCAATTTTTCATTTAAAATAGACCTTTCGGTGATGGGGAAGGTGACTCAGTAATAATAGTAATAATAATAATAAAAGGTTTCTGAATTGGTAAATCCTGTATGGGAGTGACAGTGGGGGCTGTGTCTGCATATCTGGCGAGGAAGGAAGAAATATAGATCATGGGCTTCAGATACTGAGACACATCTTATTTCTGCTCTCCGTTAGATGGATCTTCCACAGATGACAAGGGAACTGCCTTGGGGAGGCAGTTGTTCTATGGAAAGGCAAGACTTTGATGTGTACGAAATCCTGAGAATTAGCCTGTTTTCAGAAAAAAAACAACCCTTTCGTCAGTGGGTCTTCTGATACAGGTGGTCTGTCAGGCAGCTTTTTTTTTTTTTTTTTTTTTCTGTGTGAGCAAGTGAACAAGTGGTGGAATCTGACTATTCCATTAGTGAATAAGCTGCTTTTGCAGAAAAATGTAAACTGGATTAAGGCTGGATTTTCTAAGAAAGAGGATAGGATCTAAGACCTGGAGATTGGTATTTGGTTTTGACATACACAATGCCCTTTTAGCAATTGGTCTAATAGCTTGCAGTAGATCTGCAAAGGAAGTCTAGACAATTTTGTCCAAGTGGGAGGAGGACTGAAAACAAGTGTGCTTGGGAGATTGGGCAGCTAGAAAGTGAAGCACTGAGCAGGGCTGGCCCAGCGCAGAATTGCGAGCAGGGAAAGCTTGATTTTTAGACACACTTCCACCCATTACGAGGTGCCCAGTTAATTCCAAAGTGGGGGGCCTGGTGGGTTATCTCTGTCACTACCATTTCCTGTTTGAACCTACATGGTTTGCTGGAGAGCCAAACTTCAAAAGACACAGGTTCTTGGGGTTCCGTGGTGGTGCACCTGGTTAAGTGCACAAATAAACAAAAGACATAAGTTCACTATTATGCACTTGTGATTATAGAAAAATAGATCATATGGACTGGGGAGACAGCATCATGATTATGCAAATGACTTTCAGGCCCGAGACTCTGAGGCCCTGGGTTCAATCCCTGGCCTGAAAATATATACCTGAAAGCAGAAGTACACTAGAGTTTGCAGTGAGTATCCCCCTAACACTTCCTCTCCACTATTCTAAGCTTTGGGTTCATGATTGCTCAACAACTTGTTTGGCTTCGTATGTTAACTCTCTTTTCAGTCACCAGGTTCCAGATGTCATCAGGATGCCTGCCAGGCTTCCCTGGATTGAAGACCCCACCAATGTGTCCTGGAGCTCAGCTTCTCCAGAGACCCATCCTACTAGGGAAAGAGAGAGGCAGACTGGGAGTATGGACCGACCAGTCAACGCCCATGTTCAGCAGGGAAGCAATTACAGAAGCCAGACCTTCTACTTTCTGCAACCCACAATGACCCTGGGTCCATGCTCCCAGAGGGATAGAGAGTGGGAAAGCTATCAGGGGAGGGGGTGATTATGGAGATTGGGTGGTGGGAATTGTGTGGAATTGTACCCCTCCTACCCTATGGTTTTGTTAATTAATCCTTTCTTAAACAAACAAAAAAAAAAGAAAAATAGATCAGATGGACTGGGGAGACAGCATCATGGTTATGCAAATGACTTTCAGGCCCGAGACTCTGAGGCCCTGGGTTCAATCCCTGGCACCACCATAAACCAGATCTGGGTCGTGCTTTGATTATAGAAAAAAATAGATAATAATAACGAAAAATGGATCGTCAAGTAAAATAGAACATTCTGTTCACGCAGAGACGGTGATGTAATGGCTTTCTTGATTTGCTTACATGCCGCATGGACTTGGGGGGGATGCTGGGTATCGCTGTTGACACGACGGTTATCATAATCCGCTCTCCATCAAGGCTTATTTATTCTACATGTCATTCTTTTAAGCTTCTGTTGGATCCTGGGCTGATAAGGTAGGTTACCTGGGAGGGTGGCTGCTTTACCAAGCACAGTATCTGGGTTCGAGCCTGGGCCCCATAGTGCTCCTCTCTCTCTCTCTTTCCCTTCCTCCTTCCCTCTTTGTCTATGATCAAATAAACAAAAACAAAAACAAAAACCCTCACAATATATCTCCACCCTCACGCCGTATCCCCCCACCAGCCTAGGCCACCATCATCCCCTGCAGGTGGGGAGCTGGGGGCTCGAACCGGGATCTTTATGCTGGTCCTTGCGCTTTGCGCCACCTGTGCTTAACTCACTGCTCTACAGCCCAACTCCCTCACGTATAGTTTTTATATTTCAAAAATCACTGCTAAAATACAATTAATACTGAAGAATATTGTGGGAATGCTCCAATTCACTCACTATTAGAGAAATGCAAATTAAATCCACACTGAGATTCCACCTCACGCCTTCGGGAATGGGCTTCATCAGTCAAACAAGAGCAGATCAGTGTTGGGGAGGCTGTGGAGAGACAGGAACTCTACTGCACTGCTGGCGGGAGTGCAGATTGATGCAGCCACTATGGAGGACAGTATGGAGAATCCTTAAACAAATACAGATGGAAATACCTTATGACCCAGCAATTCCACTACTAGGCATTTATCCAAAGGATATAATAACACTGATTAGCAGGGTTATATACACCCCCATGTCCATAGAGGCTTTATTCACAGTAGTAAAAACTTATAAACAACCAAAATGCCCTTGGATAAAAATGTTATGTGACATATATTCCATGAAATATTACTCAGTAATAAAAAAGATGATGCTGTGTTCTTGAGATACAATGGATGGAACTGGAGAGGATTGTGCTTAGTGAAGCACGTAAGGAGGTGAATGACAACTTCCAGAATGGCTTCACTCATATTCGGAATATAGAGAATTGAACATATGAATGCAATAAAAATATGTCAGCTTATATATAAGACTGGGAGAACTACAGTGGACACCTATGGGAGTGGGGGTGGGGACACAGGCCTTTGGTAACTGGAGTGGTAAGAAAAATAAAGGAGATTTAGTGATAATATCCACAATTTGAGCCCACTGTTAAAATTCAATCTGATTAACAATTTTGAAGTCTTAAGTGCCTAGACTGAAGGCAAACATACTCAGAGCTATGGTCTATGCATCAAACTCCACTCCCCACAGTCTTTTACTTTGTGCAGTACACCAACTCCAGCCCAAGTTCTGCTTTGTATTTTCCTTTCTGTTCTTTTTCAACTTCTGTCTATGGGTGAGATCGTCCCATATTCTTCCTTCTCTTTCTGGCTGATCTCACTTAGCATGATTCATTCAAGCTGGCTGGAGATTTTCTTTCTTATTTAAAATTTTTTTTAATATTTATTTTTCCCTTTTGTTGCCCTTGTATTTTTTTTTAATTGTTGTTGTAGTTATTATTGTTGTTGTAGTTGATGTTGTCATTGTTGGATATGACAGAGAGAAATGGAGACAGGAGGGGAAGACAGAGAGGGGGAGAGAGAAAGATAGACACCTGCAGACCTGCTTAACCCGCTGAGCTACTGCCCGACTCCGGTTTTGGAGATTTTTCTAACCAACACTTTGAACAAATTCTGCCAAAGAAACCTGTAGACTTTCATTTGAGAAGCCTGCTGATAGTCCCTTGTATATGACTCTTTGCATGTAGGTAGAGTGCTCCTCAGAGATTAGCTCCCAGGTCTCTTACTGCAGAAAATGGGTTCCAATACGGTATCTTCCAACTACTCCCAGAAAGACTGAGACAAAATGGTGTCTGCCCATGACTTCTATGAAGTTTATACTTCACACAGCTGCGTGCACCCAGTTGAGTGTTTTAGGTGTAGGAATGGGATTGCTGGGGTAGCACAGACTCACTTATACTTTAGAAATCTTAATTTCAGCTACTGCTGTATCCTGGAGTGTCTTTCCTATTTGTAGGTATTTCCTTTTCTTCTCTCACAGGGATGTTTTTTGTCCTGTGTAGAAATTGTTCACATAGTTTTCTTTGCAAATAATCCCCCACTTGGGTTTAGTTTTGTTCCATTCACAAGAAGAGGTACACATAGTTTTTCCTAATTCAGCCATCTTGCCAGAATCCTTGAGAGATTAAATAGTTTAAGATTCATGTTTAGGGGGAGTTAGGCAGTAGCGCAGCAGGACGGGCAAGAATCCCAGTTCGAGCCCCAGGCTCCCCACCTACAGGGGAGTCGCTTCACAGGTGGTAAAGCAGGTCTGCAGGTGTCTGTCTTTCTCTCCCCCTCTCTGTCTTCCCCTCCTCTCTACATTTCTCTCTGTCCTAGACAATAATAACTATAACAATAAAACAACAAGGGCAACAAAAGGGAATAAATAAGTATTTAAAAAAAACCTGTTTTAAAAAAAGATTCATGTTTAGGGCTGGGAGACAGACTATGGTTATGTAAAAACACTTTCATGCCTGAGAAACATTAGAGCTGAGAAGTGCACTGTTTAAAAAAATATGTTTAACGTCACCAGTGTGTCCTGGAACCCTACCTCTCCAGAGCCCTGTTCCAATAGGGAAATACAGAGACAGGCTGGGAGTATGAATCAACCTGCCAACGCCTATGTCTAGCAGAGAAACAATTACAGACCCAGACCTTCCACTTTCTGCACCCCATAATGATCTTAGGTTCATACTCCCAGAGGGACAAAGAATAGGAAAGCTTCCAGTGGAATGGATGGGATATGAAACACTCGTTGTGGGAACTGTACCCCTCTTAAAAAATATACATATATATATTAGACTTCAATAAGATCCTAAAGTGACCATTTAATAAGATTACAAATTTAGTGAGAGTAACTGAGTATTTAGACACTAGAGAATATAAATACAACTCAGGACATAATGGAGAATTGTCTCTTAAGTGATTCACAGGCTCATTTATGTTTCTTCAAACTTTCATTCATATATATGGATATGTACATGTATATGTTATTGTCATTTCAGGGTTTCATGAGTCTGGGTTAATTTCTTCGGGCACAGAAAGACTGAGAGGCAGAGAGGAGATGGAAAGAAACAATAGCACTAAAGCTTCCTTCAGTGGGGGTAGGCCAGGCTGGGATGCTGGCTGCATACGTGGCAAAGCAAAGCTCTGTCCTCCTGAGCACTTTGTGACAGTGCAGGAAAGGAAGAAAAAAAAAAAAACTTAGAAAGACTTTGTGGACGGGGAGATAGCATAATGATTATGCAAATAGACTGTCAAACCTGAGGCTCCAAAGTCCTAGGTTCAATCCCCCACACCATCATAAACCAGAAGTGAGCAGTTCTCTGGTGTTTCTCTCTGTGTCTCTCTCAAAAATAAAATAAAATAAAATAATAAAATAGAAAAAAGAAAGAATGACTTTGTGCTGCTATTTTCAGGAAGAAAAAATGTTTTTTAAAATAAAAGAATTTAAGGAAGAAGAAATTCTTAAGAAAAAGGTGTCAAACTGCTTGCAGAATCGGAAACTGGAGATTAAAGAAATCAACCTAAACCAGGTCTGCACCTGCGTAGCAGACCTGGGCTTCGAATCCTTGCTGAACAACAAAGGATCATCTACCTTGCCACCATGTGACATGACAGGCCAGGCAAGCCATCAGGGCAAGGCCTGGGACTGATAGAATATAGGGAGCAAGACAGACCAAGAGTGTTGGATCTGGCATGGTTCGCTCCTTTGCATGGTTCCATGGTCTTTCTTGGGTTTACATTGATTCTGAATTACTGAATATTTTCTCCTTAGCATCAATGTCATGTTAGTTTGTAACTAATGGCAGCTGAGATGCTTGTAAAGGTTTTTTTCTGTTTTAGAGGTGCCATTTCAATTTCTTCTGGCCTAAAAAATCCTGATGTTTACATCCTTAGTCCCAACACCTCAGCATATGCCTTTAATTAGAGAATGTGCCTGAAAAAATAATTTAGATAGAGGTTCTGGGTGGGCCTCAGTTCAGTATGATTGGTGAACCTCTATGAAGAAGAGATTAATATACAGACAGGTGCTACAGAAAGCAAAGAAGTCATCTTTAAATCAAGGAGAAAACACGAAGTAAGCCAAGCCGGATGACACTTTGGTCACAAACTTTGCATTCAGAAATGTGGAGAAATCCACATTTCTGAACGCAAAAACTAGAAATCCATCTAGTTTTTAAGCTCCTCATATCTGTGGTGCTTTGTTTTGACAGCCCTACCAAACAAATATAAGTGGTTTATCACTCCCCACCCTTGACATTCTTGCCTTTGTGTTTTGAAGACACAAATAGTGTTTTAACTTTTGCTGGACCTGGCTGTGAAGTTGGCATGACTTTGAGAATAGCTGACAAGTTGCAAGTTTTGCTTCTGTATTGAAGTATTTGTTGTGTTGTTTGATTCTGAAAGACCCTGCATGTGTTTCTCGAAGTTTACCCTTAAGTGGGAACAAAGAACATATGTTTATAGTATTTGCAGAGAACAAGAAATCAAAAAATACTGTCAACTCAAATCATCTTGATTGTTTGAACAAGGAGCTGAAGCAGAGAAACATTCTAAAGAGGTAGATTTCATTCTTGAAACTGGATTTTAAAAATGTCAACTGTGCCAGGGCAAGGTGGGAGAGATTTATTTATATTTTTTTGTCATCACTGTTTTACTGCTCTGGGCTGACTTTTAAAATTTTTATCATTATTTATTTATTTTTACCAGAGCACTTATGGTAGTGTGGAGACTTTGGGGCCTCAGGTATGATAGTCTGGTTGCATTACCATTATGCTATGGACTCCTAGCCTGGGCTAACGTGTTTTTTTTTTTTTTTTTTTTTCAGATAGGAGAAAGACAGAGACAGAGGAAGAAGAAGGAAAGACACTACAGCATAGAAGCTTTCCCCATTGTGGTAGGTGCCAGTCTCAAACCTGGACCACAGAATGGCAAAGCAGTCACCTTCTCAGGTGAACTTTCTGGCCCAAGGAGAGGAATGGTTAAACAGCAATGTGCATCGAAAAAAAAATGTTCATATGAGAATGCCATCCCAACCCCAAATCTGCTGTACATATAAGCTATCATGTATGGAATTCTTGTTTTCAGAAATATCAAGCAGAAAGTGAGCTGCCTTAGGAAGTAGTGAGTTTCCCATTGCTGGAGGTGTGCACGCAGGGACTGGGTGTCACTTCTCAGGGATGAAGCTGAAGCTGCTTATCTTGAAGCTCAACTCACACAAACTGTTGCTTGAGGTATCAAAGACTACATACTGCCACAGAATTTTGAGCTTTTGCTGTTGTTTTATTTTTAAATGACAATTCTTTTTTCTGTTTTTAAAAAGTTCTAATATTTATTTACTTATTTTATTGGATAAAGACAGAGAGAAGGGGAGTCGGGCTGTAGCACAGCAGGTTAAGCGCAGGTGGCGCAAAGCACAAGGACCGGCATAAGGATCCCGGTTTGAACCCCGGCTCCCCACCTGCAGGGGAGTCGCTTCACAGGTGGTGAAGCAGGTCTGTAGGTGTCTATCTTTCTCCCCTCCTCTCTCCATTTCTCTCTGTCCTATCCAACAATGACAACAACAATAATAACTACAACAATAAAACAACAAGGGCAACAAAAGGGAATAAATAAAATAAATAAATAAAAATTTTAAAAAAAGAGAGAAATTGAGAGGGGAGAGGGAGACAGAAAGTGAGAGAGACCCAGAGACACCTGCAGTCCTGCTTCACTACTCGTGAAGTTTCCCCTTTGCAAATGGGGACCAGCGGCTTGAACCAGCTTTCTTGTGCAATATAATGTGTGCACTTAACCAGGTGTGCCACCGCCTGGCCCTTCTGTTGCTCTCTCTCTCTTTTTTTTTTTTTTTTGCCTCCAAGGTTATCACTGGAGCTCTGTGCCTGCACCATGAATCACTGCTCCTGGAGGCTCTTTTTTTCTATTTTGTTGCCCTTGTTGTTGTTCTTATTGCTGTTGTTGTTGGATAGGACAGAGAGAAATCGAGAGAAGAGGGGAAGACAAACGGGGGAGAGAAAGATAGAGACACCTACAGACCTGCTTCACTACTTGTGAAGCAACCGCGCCCCCCCCCCCCCCACTATCGCAGGTGGGGAGCTGGGGGCTTGAACCGGGATCCTGACACCCGTCCTTGCACTTTGCTCCATGTGTTACATAACCCACTGTGCTACTGCCCAGCTCCCCTTATCTTTTAAATATTTGTACTTAGGAAGGTTGGCAGGAGGAAATAGAAAAAGTCCTGAAAGCCAATGGCATTTACATTAATTGATTGTTATTTGATGAGCTGAAGTCTCATGCCTATGCAATTTTACCTCTTCAGGGCTGTTTTTTTCATTCAGAGAGAGACACACAGTGAGGGAGAGATGCTATGGAGCCAGACTTGCCTCCAGAGGCACGGCACCCCATGTGATGTGGACTTGTGCATGGCATGTTGGACTCATACCTGGTGGGCTGTTTTTCTGTCCTAACATTATTTAAATTTTTTTTCATTTATTTGCATTTTTCTGGGAGAAAAATCAATTCTTCGGAGAGGATCTGGAAATGACAGCCCAGAGCCATGTACAACCCTGCAGCTTAGATACTGATGGAAACTGATTTCTTTTGAACTTAGTCTCCTCAATGGTGATATGTTTCACCTCAATCTCTGTGGCTTTTAAGATAACCAGAAACAGATTAATCTATAAAACATGTGTTTACCTGTATAGACTAGTGAAATCCTATGCTGGGAAAAGTCCCCATTTTAATAAGCTTTAAACAAAAAAAAAAATTCTACCTTAGGTGCTAATTAGAATCTAAATTCAGGTGTTAACCTCTTTGACTGAAAGTGCATGTTGAGTAATTGCAGGAAAGGGGCCAATTTCAGGCACAGCAGTAATTACTGAATTAGTAGAAAAGTTCAAGTAGGGCTTCAGATTTCAGATCATTATTGAGCTTTATGAGGAACAGCTAATCCTGGAGTGATTGGGCTTCTCACACCTGTGTGTGTGTGTGTGTGTGTATGTCTGTGTGTGTGTCTGTGTGTGTGTGTGTGTGTGTGTGTGTGTGTGTGAGAGAGAGAGAGAGAGAGAGAAGGGAATCAACTTAAATTCCAAAGAAATAGCCTCACAAATACCCACTGAGTTAGATATTAACACGTTATTTAAAAAACATAATTTTTATTTATTTTATTTATTTTTATTTTTATTTTTTTTAAATATTTATTTTATTTATTTATTCCCTTTGTTGCCCTTGTTGTTTTTTTATTGTTGTAAGTTGTCATTGTTGGATAGGACAGAGAGAAATGGAGAGAGGAGGGGAAGACAGAGAGGAGGAGAGAAAGATAGACACCTGCAGACCTGCTTCACCACCTGTGAAGCGACTCCCCTGCAGGTGGGGAGCCAGGGCTCGAACCGGGATCCTTATGCCGGTCCTTGTGCTTTGCGCCACCTGCGCTTAATCCGCTGTGCTACAGCCCGACTCCCAAAAAACATAATTTTTAAAGACACCTGAATTGGTCATTAATTCTCTTCTTCTTACTTCTGATATAGCAAATATAGCAGGACCTATTTTATCTGCTAAACTTGACTTCATTCTTAATCTCTAGTCCCTTGCATTATTTACTTCCTTAATGTCTTCACTTTCAATTGCCAGACAGGATCCAACTCTGATATATGCTGTACATATGGGGCCTTATTAAATTTGTTTGTTACTTGAGGGTGGATGACGTCCTTAAACCTAAAGTAGTGATGCTTTCTAATGATGTGTAAGAGGAAAGCATCTGGAGACTACAGTTGTCTTGTTAGTTGGCACATGGTGTGTTCATCATGGTGTTGTCTTCTACCTTGAAGAAAAATCTAACAGTTTTAAGGAGAAGACAGTGCCTGGTCTGGAGAACTCTCAGAAGGCTAGAAATGGACCTACCTAGAACCTACAATTCCTCTCCTGGGGGTTTATTCTCAGGAACCAACCACAACCGTCCAAAAAGATCTACATATACCTATGTTCATAGCAACACAATTTATAATAGTCAAAACCTGGAAGCAAACTACATGTCCAACAACAGATAAGTAGCTGATTAAGTTGTGGTATATATACACAATGGAATACTACTCAGCTATTAAAAATGAATTAACAAGGGGGTCGGGTGGTGGCACAATGGGTTAAGCATATGTGGCACAAAGCGCAAGGACCAGCGTAAGGATCCCGGTTCGAGTCCCCGGCTCCCCACCTGCAGAGGAGTCACTTCACAGGTAGTGAAGCAGGTCTGCAGGTGTCTTTTTCTCTCCCCCTCTCTGTCTTCCCCTTCTCTCTCCATTTCTCTCTGTCCTATCCAACAATGAACAACATCAACAATGGCAATAATAATAACCACAACGAGGCTACAACAACAAGGGCAACAAAAGGGGGAAAAATGGCCTCCAGGAGCGGTAGATTCATGGTGCAGGCACTGAGCCCAGCAATAACCCTGGAGAAAAAAAAATGAATTAACTTTCTTTACCTCATCTTGGATGGAGCATGAAGTAATCATGTTAAGTGAGATAAGTCAGAAAGGTCTTACTCATAGGCAGAAGCTGATAAACAAGAACAGAAGGGAAAACACAAAGCAGAACTTGGGCTGGAGCCAGTGTATTGCAGTAGGGGGCAGGATTCAGGTCCTTGAATATGATGGTGGAGGAGGACCTAGTGGGAGTTGAATTGTTATGTAGAAAACTGAGAAATGTTACACATGTAAAAATTGTATTTTATTTTACTGTTGACTGTAAACCATTAATTCCCAGTAAAGAAAAAAAAAAGACAGTACCCACTTCCTCAGATTCTTCTTCTAGCGTTTGCCCTTCTTCCGTAGCCAGTCAATAGCGTCAGGTTGAGCCTGATGTAAAGTTTTGAGACTTCCTTTGAATCTGGAGAGGTGGCAGTCGTTGACTACGTGGGTCATAGTCTGTCTGTAGCCGCAGGGGCAGTTCGGGTTGTCTCTGGCTCCCCAGCGATGGAACATAGCGGCACACCGGCCATGGCCTGTTCGATAGCGACTGAGGAGGCCCAATCATAACGTGCTAGGTCAAAGCCGGGTTGACGCTTGCAGGGGTCTGTGATGAGGTGTTTGTTCTTTACCTCAGCTGACTGCCAACTCTGTTTCCAAGAGTCTGGAACAGAGAAGTTCAGTGTAGGCATAGGGGACCAGATTGGATGACGAGATGTCAAGAGTTGGACAGGGTGGGCGAAGATATCCGCGTATATTGGCAGGTCCGATCGAGCGTAGACGTGCGAAATGAACTTAGATGGTGCCGCATCCCAACGAATATCTGGCGGGGCGATGTTGCTAAGAACTGGCAGCCATGGAACCGGGGTGGAACGGATGGTTCCAGAAATTATCCTCATGGAGGAATATAATTTGGAATCGACCAAGTGGACATGGGGGCTACGGAACCATACTGGGGCACAGTATTCTGCAGTGGAATAGCATAATGCCAGAGATGATGATCGTAGTGTGGAAGTGCTCGCGCCCCACGAGGAGCTGGCCAGTCTTGCAATGATGTGATTCCTCGCGCCCACCTTTGCTGCAGTGTTTATGAGATGTTCATGAAATGACAGGGTGTGATCGAGATAGACTGGCTGGGCTTCATGCCGGATTCTCGTATGCCAAGCTGCACATTAAGCTCACGCAAGGCCGAGGCATGGTGTAGATGGAAAACAGATGATACTGTTTTTGCAGTGCTAGGGATTAGTCGCCATTTTTTACAGTCATCAGATATCAGAGACATGTCTTTCGTGAGTGTTTCCTTGAGGATGTCAAACTTGGATGCCTGAGTTGCACAGCAGATGTCATCGGCGTAGATGAACTTCCTTGAAGAAGTTTCTGGGAGGTCATTGATGTAAATATTAAATAGCGTAGGAGCCAGAACAGAGCCCTGGGGGAGGCCACTTGAGACAAGTCTCCATCTGCTAGACTTGTCACCCAGATGCACCCGGAATCTTCTGTTTTGGAGAAGAAACGATACAGTGTTGGCCACCCATGGAGGCAGGCATCTTGAGATCTTGACTAGGAGACCACGGTGCCAGACCGTGTCATAGGCTGCTGTGAGATCAACAAAGACAGTACCCGTCTTTAACTTCTTCTGGAATCCATTTTCAATGTAAGTTGAGAGGGCCAGGACTTGTTCGCAGGTAGATCTTCCTGGGCGGAAGATAGGAATTTCTCTGTAAGAGGAGAAATACGTGACAGAAGCAGCCTCTCAAGGAGTTTGTAACACACAGAGAGGAGAGAAATTGGTCTATATCTGGTGGTCAGTGTTGGGTCTTTCTTTGGCTTCAAACTGCTATTATCTTGGCACGACGCCAAATTTTGGGCATAGATTCGGATTCTAAGATATGGGACAGGAATGTAGTGAGCCACTTCTTTGCCACGGAGCCCAAGTTAAGAATGAGTTCTGGGGTGATGTTATCATAGCCAGCGGCCGTTCCTGGTTTAACCCTCTTCAAAGCGTCTTCCAGTTCAGACAGTGTAAAGGGAGAGAGTTTTGGAGATGGACAAGATTAACGGAAGTGGGATGACCACTCATGGGAAATTTCTCTTTTCCAGACTGGGTCGATCTTAGCACGTCCAACTTGAGTTAGGTGACTGGCCACTGAGTTTGGAGATACGGGAGGATGGGAGACGGGAGAGGGTTGGCTACCGGCACCCAGACTATGAAGAAGCTTCCAGGCCTTCCTACTTGAGTGGGTGAAGTTCAGACTTTCTGTGAGTTGTTGCCAGTGGGTTTGGTGTGCTGCATCTAGGGAGGCAATGAGATGGTCAGCCACATCTGGGTCGCCCGACTCATCATACTGCTTTAGTAGTTGCTCGCATTCAGCATCAAGACAAGGCATATAGTTAGCACATCTCCCACGAGGAATGGCTTGGGAAGCTGCTTTGAAGATGGCTTGGTGGAAGCGCCTGTAGGAATCTTCAGAGGGGATAGAGTTAATTGGAATTGCAGGAATAGATTTGTTGGTAAGATCACTGAACAGACGCCAGTTTGCTTTCCTAAAGTTCCATCTTAGTTTCTCCGAGCACAGAATCAGTGGGAGCTGGAGACCAATGTGGATGATAGCTGGGCGGTGATGACTGTGCGGGAAGATCTTGAGAACTTGTCTCGTAGCGGGAAAGGCTTGGCCGTTGACTGTGCTAATCCAGCACAGGTCGGGTTACGAGTCTTTATTCCATCTAGCACTGTGAAAAGAGCCTGGCTGTTTGGGATCGTATAATAGGGAGAGGTCATTCGCTGAAGCCCAGTCTGCTAAGATAGAGCCGTCAGCACGAGTGGAGGAATATCCCCAGTCTTGGTGATGACTATTAAAGTCTCCAACGTAAACGGCTGGGTGATTCGGGCTAGGCAGGACCTCATTATCCCATGAGGCACTGGGAGGCTTATATACGTTGACGAGCTGAATAGTTCCAATAGTAATGGAGTCGTAGAAGGTCGAAGAGGCTATATGGTAAACGTCCGCAAGACACGATTTGGCGTAGATGGCTCGGCCGTGTTTAGGATGGAGATTATAGCATATTAAATCGAATCCACTGATGGTGAATCGAGCAGCTTCATTGACTGCTATATGTGTTTCTTGTAGGCAGATAACATCTGCCTGATGCTCTATCGCCAATTGACCAATAAGTACGCGTTTGGCAAAGGACAGCCCCTCAACATTAAGTTGGAGGATCGACCTTCTCGTGGTGCATCCCGTGAGTACCCATTCATTGGGGAAACTGACAATCCTTCCTAGCCGACTGAATCCACATGGATCCCAGTCACTTTCAAAGCCAGCAACAAGCAGCTACTTCCTCAGATGATTTCCAGATTCTCAAAAAGTTTTTAAATTGGGCACTTTCCTTGGAGCACACAGTGTTTATATAGAGCTTGCCATGTGAAGGAAGGAATCATTACAGGTTTCATGTGTTGAGTCCACAACCATGTAGATCATAAACATGTATACAGTTAAATGGTGTCACCAAACAGAAGGAAACAGCATAGATCTGTTTTTCAATGTGGAAATAGCTACATAAATTAAGGAGTATTTTTATAATGGAGGTCTGTATACCAATTAAAGAGAATTAGGTTGTTTTGCATATATTTGTATGTAAAGAGCTTCAAGTTATATTTGAAAGTTTTTCCAAGCAGGAAATAAGACAGAGAGTCAACTCACAGGGCTGGCAAAATAGCTCACCTTCATAGTGTGCCATGCATGTGACCCAGGTTTGAGTCCATCCCCCACAGTGTTTCCTTTGAAGGAAACACTGGTGTTGTGGTCTCCTTTCTCTCTCTCTCTCTCTCTCTCAAATAATAATAATGATAAAAAGAATCAGCTTACTTCTGCATTTTTAAAAGAAAAGACTATATGGGACTGGAGAAATGGCAGGGGAGAGAGTACATGCCTTGGACCTAGTTCTTGGTACCATTTGGGGGTATCATGGGCTGCTCCAGAGGGAACTCTGTTCTGCTAAAATACAGCTTTGTAAAGTCCCTGTCTCTTCTTCTTCAATCTGTCTTTTACTCTCTCTTTCCTTTTCTACTCTAAGCACATGACTTGAAAAATTGGGTAGGGGAAGTTGCTTGGTAATACAGCATATGTGTGAGTGGTCAGTACTTTCCTCAGCAGAAAAAAGGACATATATAAACACGTATGTGTACCTGGACAAACATGCTTTAAAAAAGTCCTACAAGAAATATGAGAGTACAAACCATTTGGAAGATAGTCTGGGGGGGGGTGATCATAGGAGGTTAAGTATCTGTGAGTAAAGGCAGCTGTAAGAAAAGGTGAGATACTGTCTTTTGCTGCAGTGTAGATGGAGTTGCGGGGGATTAAACTAAATGAAATAAGCTAGAAGAAGAAAGACAAATACCGGATGATCTCACTTATACATGGGATTTAAGCAACAAAGGAAGGAAAAGATAGGGTAAAACATTAAAAAAACCTTGGTCTTAATCAGCAGATCTAAGGATATTCGTGTGGGGGGTACGGGGGTGCTAAAAGTGGGTTGGGGCTACAGTGCTCTTCAGTGGAGGGAGAGGAGGCTTGGCAGTGGGTGGGGTGTGCTGGCTCATATTTTAGGGAGATGTGAAACTGTACTCCTGAGACAACGACTGTCTTGAACAACAGTAATGAACAAGGAAAGCTCTGAATAAAAGAATTGCTTTTCTTTTTATCTTTTGGCATGCTTTGAATTTTTTTAAAACCAAATGTATATTTTGATGTTCTTTTTAAGGTGTGTCCATTTTAAGGTTTCTTTTTTTAATATGTATTTATTTTGAATAGAGATAGAGAAAAATTGAGAGAAAAGTGGTGAGAGAGAGAAGATAGATAGATAGGCAGAACTGCAGCACTGTTTCACCACTTATGAAGCATTTTCCCTACTAGTGTGGACTGGGAATCTGAACCCAGGTCCTTGTGTACTGCAATTATTTTTTTTAAATTATATTTATTTATTTATTGAATAGAGATAGCCAGAAATTGAGAGGGGAGGGGGTGATAGAGAGGGAGAGAGAAAGAGAGACACCTCCAACACTGCTTCACCACTCTCAAAGGCTTTTCCCCTGCAGATGGGGACTGGGGGTTTGAACCTAGGTCCTTGCGCATTGTAATGTGCTCTCAACCAGGTGCATGACCACCTGGCTCCTTGTGCACTGTAATGTGTGCGCTCAACCAGATGTGCTACCTCCTGACCCCCTAAGGTATGTCCATTTTAAAGAGAACACTATGACTGAAGATAAAAGAAAGTGATATTCAGTATCAGATAAAGGCTATAAGCTGCGGGTTTCACAGGAGTTCAAGGGGGGAAATCATTAGATGAGCTTCTGAATAATTACTATAATAATAATAATTCCATTTATGAATCCATTCCAAGACAACACCTGATAAATCTCTATTCATCCCAGTTATTATCCTTATTGATGTTCAAATTACCCCTTCTTTAACTAGTGTGGAGCCTCTTCAAGTTAACGGCAAGGTCTTTTCTAATACAAAGTCAGCAATCTTCGATCGCTTCTTTGTTTTCTGCGTTGACAAGATGTTCCTGGACCATCTTGTACATTTCCTGGAATTGGACATTTTCTCAAAGAACAATGGTCCATTTTCGCGGGAAATGGTATTTAGTGAATATGATCTGCACAATCATGGTGTTCATTACTATGGGGTCGGTCATGCCTTTCCTGAGTCTTTTTTCAGTGACCAGGTCTTGGAAAAACACATCTATATCTATATCTATTAGTAGGTTATCTTATAAGCATATATAAAAAATATCAGTTTGTACTGATTATTTCTATTAAGGAGTTTTTCTTAACCTCACTGATTTTGCATGTTCATCTCTTTATTCACATTGAAAATTCCAGTTCTCAAATATACCAACAGAATTAAATGACAGCCTCAGAATAGTACGAACATTGCTGCTAGTAAAGTAATTACTAGAGATAGTTATGATTAGTGATAACAGTTGTGTTTAAAGCACATTCTGCTAAAAACATATAGGCAAGTGACTGTAGGAATGACTCAGTGGGTATAAAGCAGGACTAACATGTCTGGGGCCCATGGCTAGATTCATAGCAGTCAATATGCCAGATTGGTACTCTGACCCTTCTTTTTAGTAAATAAATTAGGGCCAGAGAGACATCTCAGTATTAGAGCACTGGATTTCATACCTAAGGTACCAGATGCCCTAGGTCCAGTCTCTGGCATAACCTATGCCAGAGCTGAGCAGTGAGTGCTCTGATCTCTTCCAATCATTAAAACCCTTGAAAGAATAAAATGAATCTTTTTTTTTTTTAAAAGAACATTAAAGCAACTTACCGTCGAATTAGTGTGCTGTAAAATTTATTTGGAGCAATTCCCCTTTGTGGATTTATAATATTGACTGACTGGCTGTACAATTGGGTTCATTTTCCTTTTTTTTTAGACTTAATTTAAAATTTAATCTTGCTAGTGATTATGAAAAGCATTGATTTCATTTTAAAGTGCAGTCTATATCTATAAAACAATAGACTGTTTAATGTCAGGCATTTATGTCCATCATAAAAAAAATTTAGGTAGGTGTGTGTGTGTGTGTGTGTGTGTGTATTTTGACTGCTCAACTCTGGCTAAGGGTAGTACAGGGATTGAACCTGGGGCTTTGGAGCTTAAAGCATGAGAGACTTTTATGTAATCAGTATGCTATTTTCCCAGTCCTAATTTTTTTTGTTAATTTAAAAACTGTACCCCTAAAGTACAGACAGTTTTGTGAACTAATGTTCCTGAGGTAACAATTAATAATAAAATTAAAAACCTGTTAGAAATTGGGGAGCTTGAATGTGGCTCCAAGGGCTACCTTGCTTCTGATTTGAACAACCAATAAGCTACATGTTGTTTACAGCTAAAAAGAAATACATAAAATTGTTTCAGTTTTATACTGTGACTTTTCTTTATTAATCTTTTTTTTTTCCATGTCATTTTTGTTTAGGGACCAAGCTTATCTCAATACTTCAATTTTGGGATATGCACTACTGAAGCTAATGCTTATTTATTTTTATAATACTTTATTTTTATTTTAATAAGAGATACAGAAAGACAGCTTAGCTCTGGCTGATGGTGGTGCTGGGAAATGAGCCTGGGTCCTTGGAGCCTCAGGCATGGAAGTCTTTTCCATAATCATTATGCTGTCTTTCCAGCCCCACTAATGCTTATTTTTAATTCAATAAAATTGGTATGCTTAGAGAAATGAAGGGGATTAACTTGGTAATTTATCATGGAGTTCACACATGGCCAAGAGCCTTTATCTTCTTTTATAACATCTTTCATAATGTCTCACTTTCAAGTTAGTAGTTCTCATTTATATAAAAAATACATGGGTACTTTTATATATTTTTACTTTTTGAAATTAATTTATTTATTGTTGATAGAGAGAAGTTGAGAGGGGAGGAGGAGATAGAGAAGGAGAGAGAAAAAGAGACACCCACAGCCCTGCTCACCATTCGTTAAGCTTCCCCCTTGTAGGTGGAGACTGGGGACTTGAACCTGAGTCCTTGTGTATAGTGACATGGTGTTCTATGAGGGTACCCCACCCCAGACTCCTTACTTTCATGTTTTAAGGATTTATTTTTAAATTATTTTTTGATATTTAAAAATTGATTTATAAAATAAAAAATAGAAAATATTGACAAAATCATAGGAAAGGGGTAAATTCCATATCTTATCCCCTCCACTGAAAGCTTTCCTATTCTTTATCTCTCTGGGAACATGGACCCAGGGTCATTATGGGGTGCAGAAGGTGGGAGGTCTGGCTTCTGTAATTGCTTCTTTTCTAAACATGGGAGTTGGCAGGTTGATCCATACTCCCAGTCTATTTCTATCTTTCTCTAGGGGTCAGGGCTCCAGAGACATGGGGTTCCAGGGTACATTGGTGAGGTCATCTGCTTGGGAGAGTCAGGTTGGCATCATGGAATAATCTGCAACTTGGTATTGTTTAAGGATTTATTTTATATTAAGTATAGTTTCACAAGAGAGAGAAAGAATGAGAGAGGGAGGGAGGGGAGGAGACACAGAGAGAAAGAAAGTGCACAACTACCCTTTATTGGGGGGATTAATGGTTTACAGTCAACAGTAAAATACAGTAGATTGTACATGTGTAATATTACTTGGTTTTCCATATAACGATTCAACCCCTATAGGTCCTCTGCCATCATGTTCCAGGACCTGAATCCTGCCCCCCCCCCAAAAAAAAAACCCCAGAGTCTTTTACTTTGGTGCAACATACCAACTCCACTTCAAATTCTGCTTTGTGTTTTCCCTCCTGTTCTTCTTTTAAAACTTCTCTTTATGAGTGAGATCATCCCATATTCTTCTTTCTCTTTCTGACTTACCTCACTTAACATGATTACTTCAAACTCCATCTAAGATCAGGTAAAGAAGGTTAATTTACCATTTTTAATAGCTGAGAAGTATTCCATTGTGTATATATACCACAACTTACTCAGCCACGCATCTGTTGTTGGACATCTTGGTTGCTCCTAGGTTTTGGCTATTACAAATTGTGCTGCTATGAACATAGGAATACACAAATCTTTTTTTTTTTTTTTTGATGGTTGTGGTTGGTTCCTTAGAATAAATCCCCAGGAGAGGAATTGCAGGGTTATAGGGTAGGTCCATTTTTTAAAAAATCATTTATTTAAAAAAGGAGACATTATGTTCCAGTACTAAGCAGTTTTGATTACAATGGCCCTGTAATGCAATTTGAGATCAGGGAGTGTGATGCCTCTGGTTCTGTTCTTTCTTCTCAAGATGGTTTTAGCAATTCCAGGTCTTTTCTGGTTCCAGCTAAATATTTGTAGCTTTTATTCTATTCTCCTAAAATTGTGGTTGGGATCTTGATGGAGATAGCATTAAATTTGTATATGGCTCTGGGTAGTATATTCAATTTGATGATGTTAATTCTTCCCACCCATGAATATGGAATATCTTTCCACTTTTTGTATCTTTTTATATTTCCTTGAATAATGACTCAAATTTTCAGTATATAAGTCTTTCACTTCTTTTGTTAGGTTTATTCCTAGATATTTTATTTTATTTTTGTTGTTGCTATAGTAAAAGGAATTGATTTCTGGATTTCTTCTTTGCCTACCTTGGTGTTTGCATAGAGGAACACCGCTAACTTTTATATGTTAATTTTGTAGCCTGACACCTTCTTATATTGCCTGATAATTTTCGAAAGCTTCCTGCTGGATTCTTTTGGTTTTTCTATGTATACTATCATATCATCTGCTAATAAAGAGAGTTTGACTTCTTTTCTTCCAATCTATATCCCTTTAATTCCTTACTCCTGCCTGATTGCTATGGCAAGAACTTCGAACACTATTTTGAATAGTAATAGTACAGTGGACAGCCCTGTCTAGTACCTGATTTGAGTGGGAAAGCTTCCAGTTTTTTAACATTGAGTATGATGTTGGCTGTATGTCTGCTATGTACGGACTCCACTATCTTGAGGAATTTTCCATCTATTCCCATTTTTTGTAGCATTTTCATCATAAAGGGACACTGAATTTTGTCAAAGGCTTTCTCAGCATCTATTGAGATAATCATACAGTTTTTGGTCTTGCTTTTATTGATGTGGTGGATCATGTTGATTGATTTACATAGATTAAACCAACCTTGCATCCCTGGGATAAACTCCACTTGATCACGATGAACAATCTTCTTAATATATTGCTGTATTTGGTTGGATAGACTTTTGTTCAGTGTTTTAGAATCTATGCTCATCAATATCAGATAAATTGATCTCTAATTTTCCTTTGTTGTGTCCCTGTCTGCTTTTCCTATCAGGGTGATGTCGCTTTCATAGAAACTGGAAGGGAGTATTCCTGTGTCTTCAGTCTTCTGGAAGTGCTTTAAAAATAGAGTCATTAATTCTTCCTTGAAGGTTTTGTAGAATTCATTTGTAAAATCAACTCGTCTAGGACTTTTATTCTTGGGAAGGTTTTTGTTAACTGTTTGAATTTCTTTGTCTGTAATTGGGCTGTTTATGTTCTCTAATTCCTCTTGGTTTAATTTTGGAAGTTTGTAGGTATCTAGGAGCTTTTCCACTTCTTCCAGTTTCTCTAGCTTGGTGGCATATAGTTGTTCATAGAAGCCTTGCCTGGTACTTTGGATTTCTGTGGTGTCTGTTGCGATAGCTCTTCTTTAATTTACCACCCTATTTATTTGAGTCCCCCCCGCCCTTTTTTTTTTTTTAGTGAGTCTAGTTAAGGGTTTGCCAATTTTGTTTTCTGTTTTGAAGAACCACCACTTAGCTTTGTTGATCTTTTGTATGGTTCTTTTATTTTCGATGTTATTTCCCCCTTAATTTTAGTTATTTCAGTTTTTCTGGTTGGTTTAGGGCTCCTTTCTTCCTTTTCTTCTAAATCTTTATGGTGTACTGTCAGGTTGTTTACAAACTAATATATATCTTCTAAAATTAAAAAAGGGCTGTAAAAAAGAACACATGACAAAGGAGGTAGAACAATTGTAGATAGCATAATGATTATGCAAAGAGACTCTAATGCTTGAGGCTCCAAAGTCCCAGGTTCAGTCAATGGACACCACCATCAACCAGAGCTGAGCAGTGCTCTGGTTAAAAAAATAATAATGACAAAAATAATAATGACAAATAAAAAGAAGGGTGTGACCCAAGGCTGTCCCCATAACATTTAATTAGAGAAGTCTTTACTCCAAGTTCTGATAACTTCTTTGCTATAGTAGAACAGGTAATGGATTAATAGAAGCACAACCTCATAAAGACTAAAAAGAGTTAAAACCATTCAAGGCACATGGTAGGTAGGACTCATGTGTGTAGCTCCAGTGTGCCTGAAGATCTGAAAGCATGACTTCTTTGCTTCAGTTTACTGGTGCTTTTGTGAGGGTGAGTGTCTAAAGCAGTTATGATGACTTGATGTAACCAGAGCATGATTCTTTCATGTAGACAAGATAAAATTCCCAGGTGACACTGAAAACAATGAGAGGGTATAAGATCCTTGTGTTTAAAGAAAGCAAGGAAAATAATGATGATGATAATGATAACAATGATAGTAACACTAATGAAATCACATTAAAATGAGTGGTGCATGCATGCATGCTTGCATACATGCATGAATAGATGAAGTAGAAAAAAAAAGAAAAAACTCATTGGCAGGCTTTTGGTTATGTATTTCAGTAATGTACAAAGTTTGTGGTTTATAACATCATCAGAGTTGTACAATAGCATTATATCCCTGAGAATTGTGCTATTATCTCTCCCTTTCTTTTTCTTTTCTTTACATACAATGGAGGATCTAAGCCTGGATCCATGCCCTACCCAGGACATTTCCTCTTTGTGGCATGTGAGCCGTTACTAGTGCTAAGATTTACTGCTTTGGGGATCGGTTCAGAACAAATGTTCCAAACAGTCATCTGCCTCGGGCAAGGTAATTTTGGACAAATTTGACCAGACTTCAAAGGAAGCCACCTCCTACAATGCCTAAGGAGGATAAAGACCTGATTTAAATGAATGTATTGCAATTAGTGGGTATTTAGTTTATATGTTGCCAAGTTTTGATAGCTTTCTCTAACCCTCAGGGAAATAGTATATATGTCTACTTATGGGGCACTGAAGAAACTGGATATATGCTTACTGGAGAGACAGGTGCTGTGAACATACACAGATCTAAAGGGAGAAAAGACAAAAAGGCTATGAAAGTTGGAGACAAAGAATAAACACAATGTTTGTTTTGAAGCTATATTAAAAAAATGCTACTATTGCTACCTAGGCACCAATCTTGCTAAAAAAAAAAAGACCCTATTTTGTAAAACTCTGTATTTTTTTTAAATATATTAACTCAAGAAAGGTAGGAGAACACAACATTTAATAACAATAAATGTGGAAAAATCACTTATTGATTCAAGAAGTCTCAGACCACCAAGTTAACATGGGTACATCCTGAAGTGCTGTGAATTTAATCCAATCATTCAGCATGAAGCATTCCAGCAGTAGAGGAAATTAAGGATTAAACTGGTGGAACAATGAGAAAGTAAAACGCCGGGTGCATAGTCTGAGTGGACCTTAATCAAATCAACCCAAGCAGACCAAAATGGTCTCCTGTTCTCATATTCATGTTCACAGTTTCATTCCAGGTCTTACACTGGGGCTTAGTGTAAGAGTTGGTGCAGGAAAAAGCAGCAGCATGCTGTCTTAGCATTTCTCAGAGGAAGAATGAGTGTTGAGAGAGTCAGTTCCAAGTTTATTTAAATTGTACAGTAAAGAAGTTTCCATCCGGGGACAAAGGGCAGGGAAATGAAACTACGTGCCAAACATTTCTCTAACCTGATTTTTCTGTGTTCCAGAAAGCATCCCAAAGAGGAAAAGCAATTCACCGCTGCTGCCTCCTCCTAACTCTCAGGCAGATATTATTAAGCAGATAACTTTTCATTCAAAATTCCAATCCAAGATACAGTTTTAAAAGCAAATATAGGGGGCCGGGCCGTGGTGCACGGGCTAAGCGCACATAGTGTGAAGCGCAGGGACCAGTGCAGGTATTCCAGTTCTAGTTCCGCTCCCCACCTGTGGGGAGGAAGGGGGGTTGCTTCCCAAATTGTGGGACAGGTTTGCAGGTATCTATTCTTCTCTCCCCCGTCTCTATTTCTCCCTCCTTTCTCAATTTCTCTCTGTTCTATCCAACAACAACAAAATGGAAAAGAATGGCTGCCAGAGGCAGTGGATCCCTAGTGTAGTAACTGAGCTCCAGTGATGGTCCTGGAGGCAAAACTCAATCAGTCAATAAATAAATGCAAGTATAGGGGCCAGCTGGTAGTTCAGCTGGTTGAGTGAATACCTTACCACACACAAAGATCTGAGTTTGAGTTCCTGGCTCTACCTGCGCGGAGGGGGGGGGGGGGAGCTGCAGGCATCTCCCTTTCTCTTTTCCTCTCTATCTTCTTCTCCCCTCTCAGTTTGTCTCTGATCAAACAAATGAAAAGAAAGGAAAGAGGAAAAAGTGGCCACCAGGAGTGAGAGCAGGAACAGGGGCAATGGGTTTATCATGTAGGCACTGAGCTGCAGTGACAACCCTGGTAGTAATGAAAAAAATTTTTTTTAAAAGAAAGAATAGCTGTTTGCTAATCAGTAAGACTACCTTACAACGATTTAAAAAAATCTGCTTTATCAGAACAGTTTTTAATTTCCTCTTCCACTGGAGTCGTAGCCACGCCCTTCCATCATGTATATCACTAGCCACTTCCTGGGTTTTGAGCTAAAAAGAAATTCCATTTTGATGTTTAGAAATTATTTGACAGATGACACTTTCTAAGTCTAAGCTCTATAAAACACATGCAAACATTTACTGAGAGCGTTCACATTTGGTGCTCTCTGAAACCCATTTCCTGATCTTTAGCATTAACTAGCCTGGCAAACGCTAGAAGAAGAAGCATTAACTAGCCTGAAAAATGACTGACAGTCCGTTATCCTGTCACAATAAGAGTATTTGGACTTTGGCCCTCCCCTCCCCTCCCCTCCCTTCCTTCCTCTCTTTTGCCTCCCCTTCCTTCTTCTTCCCTTCCCTCCCTCTTTCCTTCCTATTTTATTTTATTTATATATATTTTGGATAGATGTATAGAGGAATTGAAACGGAGGTAGAGAGGGAGAGACAAAGAGAGACCTGCAGCTCTGCTTCACTGCTTTTGAAGCTCCCCACCACCACAGGTGGGGACCAGGGCTTGAACATGGGTCCTTGCACATTGTAATATGTATGCTCTACCAAATGCATTACTGCTATTTTTCTGAGAATTATGAGACTATTGCTATTCACCTGATTACTAATGTTTTTGAAGAAGAAGAAGAAGAAGAAGAAGAAGAAGAAGGAGGAGGAGGAGGAGGAGGAGGAGGAGGAGGAGGAGGAAGAGGAGGAGGAGGAGGAGGAAGAAAGGAAGAGAGAGAAACTCTGCTAGAGATGAGAAGTGGAGCCTTCAACAGCAGGGGGCTATTGCTTTCATCAGTCCTCAGCCATTTGGAAATGTGCTCAGGGCTGAAGTGTGGGTGTCTGTGAGGTGTGTGGCCTGGCGCTCCTCTCCCCTGCTGTTTACTTTAGCAGCTTGTCTGTCTGAAAGTTATGATACCACAAAGCTGCTTCAGGGTCCCGAGCATGATGTAGCATGTACACGGTGCAAAAACAGCCCCTGGGGCTCGGCCTCTAAGCTGCTTCAGGTAGAACGACAGAGGTGTGGGCAGGTAAGCCATGGGGAGAACAATGAGGAGGGAACAGGTGAACGCAGCCTGGCTTCACCTGGATGTCCTGAAACAATTAGCCACCTTCTATCCTCAAAGTCTCCCCTTTGCAGAAGATAAAGGGAAACCTGTTGTTAAGTGACTGCTGTCAGTTCTGAAGTGCCGTGCGAGGCTAATTTTTCATTTCCTGGACCTGCCATTCTGCCTGACTCAGATTTTGCTCAGCCCCACTTGTTAACAATGTAGATACAGTTGATTGGTGGGTTTAAAGTAAGGAAGCTTTCTAATTTTTAAAAACACATTAGCAAAGGAATCTGTTCTCAGATAAGGCAATGAAGTGGCTGTGTAAACATAAGGACCTAAAAGAAAGCAGCCTTTAAAACACACACACACACACACACACACACACACACACACACACACACACACACACACACACGGCAAAAGGCTTGGGGAAAAAAAAGGAAAACAAAATGTGTGGACTATGTGATTTTCTTGAAATTTGGTGCTCAGACATAAGCAAGTATTTCTCTGCATTACTCTTAAACTACTACTGCCAGTAGCATGGTGGTTGGCTGCCAGGAGTAAGTAGAATAAGTACTGTTGGTATTTCTCTCTCACTCCAGCTGGTCCAGTTTTTCCCTCCTTCCCTCTCTTCTTTCCTTTCTTCTTCTCTCTTATTATTATTATTTTATTAAAAAATTTTTATTGCCAACAGTGTTATTGCTGGGTCTCAATGCCTGCATGATAAATTCATTGTACCTGGTGGCCATTTTTCCCTTTTCTTTTTTCTTTTATATTTTATTTGATAGGACAGAGAGAAATTATGAGAGGAAAGGGAGATAGAAAGGGAGAGAGGCCCCTTTGTGGGCCCCCATTGAACCTTGCCCTCAACTTGGATCAATGGTAGAGAATGTTCCATCCTCCGAAGGGAGGCTGGACAACATACTCTATGCTACACCTGAGGAAGATGGGTCAATATTGGGGCAGCATGGAATGTTCCTACTCATGACCACAGAATGTGAGCTCAGATCTAGAGGGATGCAGAGGTTACATAGGCTCCTAAGCTGAATGTGGGCCCCAGATCACATCAAATCGGTGGGGTTTATAGTCAATAATATTTATACCCCTTCCCCATATTAGGGAGATACTCTCTTCCCTGATCCAGTTTTCTGGTCCTTTTTCCAGCCATGACAGCATCTCCCCACACAATAACTTGGATCCATCTGCATATCAGATTTCAGGCTCAGGGGCAAAAAGAAAAAGGAAAACAAACAAACAAACAAACAAAAACTAGTATAGCCACAGGCCCTTTGGAATTTAACTAAAATATGCCTACTAGCTATCTACAAAATGGAGGGCCCCCCAACTCTTCATCTGCTCTATTCCAGCCCTTAGGTCCATGACTGGTCAGCAATTTGTTTGGCTTTGTATGTTAACTCTCTTGTCAACCACCAGGTTCCAGATGCTAGCATGATGCCAACCAGACTTCCCTTGACAGACAACCCCACCAATGTGTCCTGGAGCTCCAAGTCCCCAGAGCCCTTCCCCACTAGGGAAAGAGAGAGGCAGGCTGGGAGTATGAATCAACCTGTCAATGCCCATGTTCAGCAGGAAGCAATTACAGAAGCCAGACCTTCCACCTTCTGCATCCCACAATGACCTTGGGCCCATGCTCCCAGAGGGTTAAAGAATAGGAAAGCTATCAGGAGAGGGGATGGGATACAGAGTTCTGGTGGTGGGAATTGTGTGGAGTTGTACCCCTCTTATTCTATGTTTTTTTGTCAGTGTTTCTTTTTTATAAATAAAAAATTCAATTAAAAAAAAAGAAAGGGAGAAGGATAGATACTGCAGACTTGCTTCACTCCTCATGAAGTGTCTCCCCTGCAGGTGGAGAGTATTATTATTATTATTATTATTATTATTGCCACTAGAGTTATTGCTGGAGCTTGTACCTGGGTGAGGAATCCGTTTCTTCTGGTGGTCATCTCCCCCTTACTCCTTTTTTTTTTTTTTCCTTTTGTTGATAGAGACAGAAGTTGAGAGGGAAGTGAGAAATACAAGAGGGATAGAGAAAAAAAGAAGCCTGTAGCACTGCTTTACGCTTGTTAAACTTCTCTCTGCAGTTGGGGACAGAGTGGGGGGGTAGGGGACTTACACCTGGGTTCTTGCAGATGGTGGCATATATATTCTTCCTGGTGCAGTGCACCACTGTCCAGTGCTCCAGCTGGCCCAGATTTTAGCTGGTGGTGAGTGGAACATTTCCTAGGGGGTTCCCTCTAGGGTCCGTTACTATGAAAACTGAGATCCAGTATGGCATCCTTCAGTTTTTCTGTCTTCCTTCAATGCAGGGGGTGGGACAGGCTTGAAGATGGGTTATGCACATGGAAAATTTATTTTTCTTTTAAAGTAAATAATTTTTGTTCTTTGAGAGGAGTGCAGATCCATAATTAAAAAGTTGTTGAATGAGAAACATGTAGGAAGAAAAAGCTTCTCTTGGGATTTATATATTCTTCAGCTGTTTTCTTTCCATATGTAATATGAATATACATGCAAAAGGCATATTTAACACATAGCAAAATATAAATTTTGCAATCTTTTTTTTCTTCCCTTTGTAGGTCCCATAATCAGTATTTTAACTTCTGATTTTTATAATTATATTTCTAGTCTGTTAGCAAGTAATTCCTAGTCTGTTATTATATACACTGAACAAGAAGCTACTTTTCTGGCTAATTTTAAGTGTTTTCAAAACAATTAGCAAATACAACTTAAAAATTATCAGTAAAATATTTTCTTTGGCATGGTGTAGACTGAATGTTATGGAAATGTTTTTAAAATATTGTTTGGCTTCAAGTATGAAATTAATACATGAGTAAAAGCATTTGATAACTACTGTCTGCTACCATTATGAAAGGCTATGTTTCTATGTAAAACATATAAATATGATTATTTTTATGAAATTAAAACACATAGTCTGATGACATGTGGGGGATCTTCTGTGATTCTGGGATTACAGACAATGGAATGGCATGTAGCAACTGTAAAGGATGAATTAAAGACATGAAGAATGAAGAAGCTTATTTTGCTCCAGGTGAAAAGACTCTTATTAATTAGCACTGGTCCTTTAGTATCAACTAAACAGACTCATGTATTCTCAGCCGTGTAAGTTTTATTTGCTTATTCACAGGCTTTGAAAATACAGAGGCCACATCTAATTTGTCCCTGTAGTCTCAATGCTTAGAACTCTACAGGTTTGGCCGGGGAGACAGCACATGGCAATGCACCAAGACTTTCAAAAAGGCACTGAGTTCACAGGTTCAGACCCCCAGCATGACCATAAGCCATAACTGAGAAGTGCTCTGCTCTGTTCTGCTCTGCTCTGCTCAGACAAACTAACAGAAACCTTGACTCGTAGATGACTGAGAGAATCTCAGGAACACGGACTCCAGTGAGAACACAACTCCTTATTTCTGAATTGTTTTCACTTTATCATTCAAATTTCCCAAAGTTTCTGTTTATATTGGTATCTCATGTTTAGGGAAAAAAATTAGGTCATAGAGTTTGGGAACAGGCTGTATTTTATGCATTCAGATTTGATTTTCAAGTTCTTATTGAACTAGAGAAAGATGTTTAACATATTGCACTTTCACGGAAACCGATATGGTGGGGGTGGAGTGGTGGCTCACTGGTTAAGCGCACATTACAATGTGCCAGGACCACCGTTGGAGCCCCCCATCCCCAACTGCAGGAGGAAAGCTTTGCAAGTGGAAGCTGTGCTGTAGGTGTTTCTCTGCCTCTCTCTCCCCTACTCTCTCCCCCTATCCTCTTGATTTCTGGATGTCTCTTAAAAAAAAAAAAAAAGAAACTTATGTGGCCAAGAAAGAGACTGCTGAGAAAAGTTAAGATTAGGGTTTCTGTTACACTAGTCAGGTTGAAAGCTGTTTGCAAGGGGCTGGTACAACTGGTAGAGTCATGCATCACCATGCTGGAGGACCTGGTATCTGCCTGGTAAAAGGGGAGAAACTTCCCAAATGGTAGAGCAGTGATGTCAGTGATGTAGGTGTTTTTCTTTCCCTCTCTCTACCCTCTACTTTTTTTTTTTTTTTCCTCCAGGGTTATTGCTAGGACTTGGTGCCGGCACTGCGAATCCACTGCTCCTGGAGGCTATTCCCCCCCCCCCATTTTTGTTGCCCTTGTTGCTCTTGTTTTTATTATTATTGTTGTTATTAATGCCGTTGTTGGATAGGACAGAGAGAAATGGAGAGAGGAGGAGAAGACAGAGAGGGGGAGAGAAAGACAGACACCTGCAGACCTGCTTCACCGCCTGTGAAGCGACTCCCCTGTAGGTGGGGAGCCCGGGGCTTGAACCAGGGTCCTTATGCCGGTCCTTGTGCTTTGCGCCACCTGCGCTTAATGCGCTGCGTTACCACACAACTCCCATCTACCCTCAATTTTTCTGTCTCCATCAAACAAAAAATAATTTAAAAAAAGGAAAAAAAAAAGCCATCACTCAGCTGTGGCTTCATAATGCAGGCACCAATTCCAGTGATAACTCTGGTGGGAAAATAAATTAAAAAATACTTTAAAAAATGGTGGGGGTAGACAGCATAATAGTTATGCAGAGACTTTCATGCCTGAGGCTCTGAAGTCCCAGGTTCAAAGCCCCACACCACCATAAACCAGAGATGAGCAGTGTAATAAAATAAATAGTAATAGAAGAAATAAATAAATAAAGATAAAATAAGTTTGATTTGTGTTTCTTTGCTATTTTGTGTTGCCTCTAGCAGAAGGCTACCCTTGTTTACTGAACTCTGCCTTTTTTTTTTTTTTTTTTGAAAGTCCAGTTTAAATGTTTCTTCCTCTATGGAATCATGTTCTTCCACCCTTTCAGTGTTTCCTAGCTGTCATTCCATCTTTGTTCTCCCATAATGCTTTGCTGATACCTGTGTTTTAACATGTCACTTTTCTCTCTTTTTTCTTCCTTTCCCTCCCCTCCCCTTCTCTCCATTTTTTCCTATTAATGTATTCAGTATACTTGGGCTTCTGTAACATATTTCCATGGACAGAAATGTTTTAGCAAACATTTATTTCTCACAGTTCTGGAGACTAGAAGTCTGAGATGGGGTGTTGGTATGGTCAGGTGAGAGCTCTCTTACAGGTTTCAGATTTCTGACGTGCTCTCACATTGTGGGAAGGAGAAAAGAATCTCAGGGACACCTGGTAAAGGGCACTAATCCCACGTAGGAGGCTCCCACCCTTACTATCTACTCACCTCTTGCTCAGTATCATTATCTTGGGTGTTAGAATTCAACATAAGAGGGAGTTGGGGTGTAGTGCAGGGGGCTAAGCGCAGGTGGCGCAAAGCGCAAAGACCGGCATAAGGATATCGGTTCGAACCCCGGCTCCCCACCTGCAGGGGAGTCGCTTCAAAGGCGGTGAAGCAGGTCTGCAGGTGTCTATCTTTCTCTCCTCCTCTCTGTCTTCCCCTCCCTCTCTCCATTTCTCTCTGTCCTATCCAACAACAACAACAATAATAACTACAACAATAAAACAACAAGGGCAACAAAAGGGGAAAAAATAAATAAAATAAATATAAAAAAATTAAAAAAAAAGAATTCAACATAAGAATTTGGAGAGGGAGAAAAACTTTCACACTAGAGCCATGGATCTCTAGAGGCACAGGTCTATTTCTGCTTCAAAATGGGGTTTCTTGAGGGCTGAGGAAGGCTGTTATTAAAGTTTGTACCCTCTGTATCTAATGCAATACATGAGGGGTGGGGGGAGGGGCTCCTGAACTTTGCCATCTTCCAGGTACTTGTGGGTGAATGCAGTTAAGTCCCTTTTTTGATCCTAGTGGCTGCTAAGCTGTATCTGTGATGACTCACAGCAAACTTAGGATAGCCTTTGTGAATGGGCTTCATTGGTTGGGCTTTTTTAGTTCACTGTTAAACCTCATGAAAAGCAAGTATGGTTAGGGTGGGATGGGTCTCTTGAGGCAGATGCAGTACTCAAACTCTTTCTTTCGTTCCACATAGTTACTAAGCAGAGTGGCTTGCTTTTCACACCATTGGTCTTCCAAACCCAAATGTGTTTAATCACCTACGAGTACCATTCATTAACTACCCCTAAAAACAATAATTAGGTACCACATTTTAATGTGAAGTGATCCATGCTACTATTGTTTCCTCCACATCGTGACTCTCCCACTGCTGGTAATGTGACAGCTAAATAAAAAGGCCAGTAATATGTGGGTTTCTGTTTTTGGTTTTTATTTTTTCAACCTTGAGGAAACAATAACTACCCTGATGTAATGAGATACTACGAATCTCAAAAGAGGCAAATAGCATAATACAGATTCTTTAAAAAAGTATATCATTACAAAGCTTCCAAAAATGAATTGCTCAGCAATAAAACATGGCCCATCACTGGGGAGAAGTCAAGTTGTTCAAGGCAACATGTGAGTGGTGGGAAACCACAAATCCACCATCAATTGATAAAGTCTACACAGTTTCCCAAAGACAGGCATTACAGGGCAACAGAAATGCTTCCAATTGGTCAGTGTACCTTTTCTGCAAAGATTTGTTGCATCAAACCAATTTCTTTTTTGTATTTTGTATTTCAGTGCTTTATTTATTTCAATGAGAAACACAGAGGGAAAATACACACAGAGAAAAAGAGATTAGAGTACTGCTCAGCTCTGGCTTATGGTGGTGATAGGGATTGAACCTGAGGCCAGGGAGCCTCAGGCATGAGAATCTTCTTACATAATCATTATGTTATTTCCCCAGATCTTTTCTTTTTCATTTTTTCTTTGTGATTTGACATTATTTCTTTGTGATTTGACAGTGTAGTTTAACAAAATTATAAGGTTTCAGTGGTATACTTTCATACTCATTAAAAATATAGTGTGTAAGTCACCAGTTCCTCCACCAATGTTCTCTGACTTCCACTACATAACTACTCTAGTTCTCACAAAGCCCAGGAGACAATTTGCTAAACTTATTTACTTGTTTATTTTTTATAGTCACTAGAACTTCACTATTCCAGACTGACTTTTTCAGATAGGAAGACAGACCCAGAGAAACACCACAGCACTGAATCTTCCTTTAACATGATGGGTACTGGGCTCAGACCTGGGTTGTGCCTATGATGAAGCAGGTACACTGTCCAAGGGAATACATCTGGCAGGCCTCAAATCAGTATGGAAAAAGAAAAACACCTCTTTATTTAAAAAAAAAAATTCTGTTTGATCCCCAGGAACTGGTAGGAAATACCAGTCTGCCATCCAGACCTATATTTGGACACAGATGCCGGATGAGACATTGGGGTGGGGCTGGTAGGCATGAGCAGAGAGTGATCTTTCAAGGTCAGCACACTAGACTCCTTGGGAAGGTTGAAAGAATTAAAAGTGAGATGTGGTAATTGTGGGACCCACAGAGTCTCTATAGGCATCTGAGGACAGTTGCCTTAAGTCCAGAAGCAAAATTCAGAGATGAGACCCACATACAGCTGGTTAATGGGGCATTTGGATAGGAGTATCATCTAGGAGGGTTGAGGAAGCAGTTATAACAAAGGGGCCAGAGTGGGTGTGTGTGTGTGGTTACACTGAGGCACTATAGATGCCCCCCACAGGTATCTCTAGAGCTGACATGCCCCTCAGAAGTATCCTACATTAAGGCAAAGAAGTCTCATCTTTGTACCAAAGAGGAAACTCTGGGAGCAGGATGCAAGACCATGAGCAGAAAGTTATCTCTCTAGGCAACTGAGGGCAACTAAAAATTAAAAAAAAAAAAAAAAGAAAAAAAGAAAAAGAAAGAGAAAAAGTATTCTGTCAAGTACTGATCTGCACAGCATGACTTTCTGAGCTCCCACCAAAAATCTATCTAACCTCATCTCCCAGGAATTTCTCAATTTATTGGTTTGAAGATTTGGAATATGCCTGCACCAAAGTTCTAATTCACTGATCTGAGAAGCAAGACCACTTCCATCACTTATGTGTATATATACACAATGGAATACTACTCAGCTATTAAAAATGAATTAACAAGGGGGTCGGGCGGTGGCACAGTGGGTTAAATGCATGTGGCACAAAGTGCAAGGACCAGTGTAAGGATCCCGGTTCGAGCCCCCAGCTCCCCACCTGCAGGGGAGTCGCTTCACAGGCAGTGAAGCAGGTCTGCAGGTGTCTATCTTTCTCTCCCCCTCTCTGTCTTCTCCTCCTCTCTCCATTTCTCTCTGTCCTATCCAACAACAACGGCATTAATAACAACAATAATAATAAAAACAAGAGCAATAAGGGCAACAAAAATGGGGGGGGGGAATAGCCTCCAGGACCAGTGGATTCTTGAATTGATTTCATAATGAGTTTTCTATACTATATCTCACTCTTTTTTTTTTTTTTTTAGATCATGCCTGTGTAGTCATTTGGAGTTTCTGTCATTGCAGTCTGTATATTTCTCAGTTTCTGTATTAGTGTGGCTTTTGTTGTTGTGTCAGCAGGACTAAATTCTTGAATTTCTCTGTTTATATATCTTGATGGGGGGGATTTTGTCCTGTGTCACCAGGGTGTTTTGGTGACTTTGATGTAAATATAACTTTCATTTCAGCCTGATATTTCCCCTTAAACTTTAGTGGGTCACTTTGGGCAGTTTAAATATCCTGTTGCTACTGAGTTCACAGGTTAAGCACCCAGATCTATTTTCCTGCCATTGGCCATGTGCTCTATACTGGGTAGCATCCAATTTGGCACTAGCTGTCATTGAGTCTGGCTTTTTGAGTCCTGAGAATCTCTCCATCACTCCTTTTTCATTCACTAACCACATGTGTCTATGCTCACCTGTGGCTTAGTCAGTTTCTGAAGAAAGTATGGTTGTATTTTGTTGATTTTCCAGGTGATTTTCAATGCTTTTTCTAGTTGATCAGGGAGATTGAAGTGAGACCACTGTTACTTCACAGCCACACCTCTGGAAGCCACCATGTATGCTATTATTGAACTACATTATTAGATCATGTAGGTTAACTTTTAATCATTATCAAGGTACATATCTCAACCCTGACTTTTTGGGTAGTTGAGGTATTAGGTTAATAAAACAGATTATCTCTAATTATCTATCTAGATTTCAGAGTAGGTGTTCAACATATATATTGGACTTAGTAGTTATTCAGCCTATATCAACTATTGATAGTTACAAAATTGGCTTTTACTAAGACTGTTCTTACTGTGCACAGTTCTTATTATACACATTCTTTTAATTTTAGCAGAGATACCATTCTTAGAGCTTGGCCACTTTGCTCCATATTTAAACTCAAGGTCCAGTGGCTAAGTAAATAGTTCAGCTGATAGAACATAAGACTTATAAGTTTGATGATCCCATAATTAGATCCCCTGAATGTGCCAGTAGTGGTGTTTCAGCCACACAGCCACAATCAATCAATCTACCATCTATCTATCTATCTATCTATCTATCTATCTATCTATCTATCTATCTATCTATCATCTATCTATCTATCTATCTATCTATCTATCTATCTTCCATGTGAAATTCTACTATGAAATAAACAAAATAAATCTTAAAAGGCCAGGTGGTGATGTTCTCAGTTGAGTCCATACATTACCATGCACAAGGACCCAGGTTTAAGCTTCTGGTTACCACCTGTAAGTGGAATGCTTCAGAAGCAGTGGAACTCTGCTACTGGTATGTCTTTCTGTCTTTCTTAATCCCCCACCCCATTTCTCTCTGTCCTATTAAAAAAAATTCCAACCACCTTAAGGTCTGTTTTAACTTGTGCTAGCTGAGTGGTCAACTCCTAAACTGTATTTCTCTTATTGGATGGTTCAATAGTGTCATTAGGAAGCCTGATCCCAAGTTTAAAGGCTTACACGCGCTCTTTCTCAAAGCCCTGTGGCTGTATGCACTCAACAAGCTCAGACTTATCTTCATTTACTCAATCCCTTCCCTTCATTGTTAGTGTCCCCATTCACAGGCTGTGGGAATGTCTAGTCAGTTAGAATGAAGGTGTGGTGACCTGGAGATTTTTTCCAGTGCCCATGGCATAGGGGAGGCCTAGGAGAGGAGCACCATGAGGCATCTACTGATGGAGTTGTCATGTATCCACCTCCTAACTCACTTACTCTCTGGCTATGGGAAAGCTGACTAACCTGGTTTTCAGGGAAGAAAAAATTGAGATATGTTTAAATTTATTTATTGTGGGAATTAATGTTTTACATATGACAGTAAATACTATAGTTTGTACATGCATAACATTTCTCAGTTTTCCATATAACAATATAACCCCCACTAGGTCCTCTGTCATCCTTTCTGGACCTGTATCCCCCCCCCCCCAACCCACCTCAGAGTCTTTTACTTTTACTTTGGTGCAATATACCAACTCCAGTTCAGGTTCTACTTATGTTTTCTGTTCTGATCTTGTTTTTCAACTTCTGCCTGATAGTGAGATCATCTCATATACATCCTTCTGTTTCTGACTTATTTCACTTAACATGATTTCTTCAAGCTCCATCCAAGATGGGCTGAAAATGGTGAAGTCACCGTTTTAAATAGCTGAGTAATATATATATACCACAACTTGCTCAGCCACTTATCTATTATTGGACACCTGGGTTGCTTCCAGGTTTTGGCTATTACAAATTGTGCTGCTATGAACATAGGTATACACAAATAATTTTTTGCATGGGTGTGTTGAGTTTCTTAGGCTATATTCTCAGGAGAGGAATTGCAAGATCACAGGGTAGGTCCATTTTTAGCCTTCTGAGAGTTCTTCAGACTGCTCTCCACAGAGGTTGGACCAATTTCCATTCCCACCAGCAGTGCAGGAGGGTTCCTTTGACCCCAGAACCTCTCCGGCATTTGCTGCTGTTACCTATTGTGATGTATGACATTCTCACAGGGGTGAAGTGATATCTCACTGTTGTCTTGATTTGCATTTCTCTGACAGAGACTTGGAGCATTTTTTTCATGTGTTTCTCTGCCTTTTGGATCTCTTCAGTGGTGAATATTCTGTCCATGTGCTCTCCCCATTTGTGGATGGGGTTATTTGTTTTCTTGTTGTTGAGATTTGCAAGTTCTTTATATATTTTGGTTATTAGCCTCTTGTTTCATGTATGGCATGTTAAGATATTCTTCCATTCTGTGAGGGGGTCTCTTGATTTGGGTAGTGGTTTCTTTTGCTGTGCAGAAGCTTTTTAATTTGATGCAGTCCCATAGGTTATGCTTGCCTTAGTCTTCTTTGTGATTGGATTTGTTTTATTGAAGATGTCTTTAAAATTCATGCAGAAAAGAGTTCTGCCAATATTTTCCTCTAAGTATCTGTTAGTTTGTGGTCTAACATCCAAGTCCTTGATCCACTTGGAATTTACTTTTGTATTTGGTGAAATATAGTGCCTTAGTTTCATTTTTCTGCATGTTTCAACCCATTTTTTCCAACACCATTTGTTGAAGAGACTCTGCTTTCCCCATTTAATAGTCTGGGCACCTCTGTCAAAGACTAGATGTCCATAGGTGTGGGGGCTTACTTCTGTGCTCTCAATTCTATTCCACTGGTCAGTGTGCCTATTCATGTTCCAGTACCAAGCAGTTTTGATGACATTGGCCCTATAATACAATTTGAGATCTGGAAGTGTGTTGCCTCCAGTTCTGTTCTTTCTTCTCAAGATTGTTTTGGCAATTCTAGGTCTTTTCTGGTTCCAGATGAACATTTGTAGCATTTGTTCTGTTCTCCTAATAAATGTGGCAGCGATCTTGATGGGGATAGCATTAAATTTGTATATGGCTCTGGGTAGTATATTCATTCTGACGATGTTAATACTTCCAACACATGAACATGGAATATCTTTCCACTTCTTTGTGTCTTTTTCAATTTCCTTGAATAGTGACTCATAATTTTCAGTATACAAGTCTTCACTTCTTTGGTTAGGTTTATTCCTAGATATTTTATTGTTTTTGTTGCTATAGTAAAAGGAATTGATTTCTGGATTTCATCTTCTTCTAACTTAGTGTTTGCATAGAGGAATGCCACTGACTTTTGAATGTTAATTTTGTAGCCTGGCACCTTACTGTATTGCCTGATGATATCCAAAAAGCTTCTTGCTGGATTCCTTAGGTTTTTCTGTGTATATTATCATTTCATCTGCAAATAGGGAGAGTTTGACTTCTTCTCTTCCAATCTGTGTGCTCCAATTCCTTGCTCCTGCCTGATTGCTATGGCAAGAACTTCCAACACTATGTTGAATAGTAATGGTGATAGTGGGTAGCCCTGTCTACTACCTGATCTGAGGGGAAATGCTTCCAGTTTTTCACCATTGAGTATGATGTTAGCTGTAGGTTTACTATATGTAGACTCCACTATCTTGAGGAATTTTCCATCTATTCCCATTTTTTGTAGTGTTTTGATCATAAAGGGATGTTGTATTTTGTCAAAAGCTTTCTCTGCATCTACTGATATGACCATGTGGTTTTTGGTTTTGCTTTTATTGATGTGGTGGATCACGTTGATTGATTTATGTATATTAAGCCAACCTTGCATCCCTGGGTTGAACCCTACTTGGTCATGATGAACAATATTTTTAATATACTGCTGTATCCAGTTGGCTAGAATTTTGTTCAATATTTTTACATCTATGTTCATCAGAGATATTGGTCTGTAGTTTTCTTTTTTGGTTGTGTTCCTAACTGCTTTTGGTATCAAAGTGATATTGGCTTCATAGAAACTGGAAGGGAATATTCCAGTGTTTTCAATCTTCTAGAAGACTTTTAAAAGTAGAGGTATTAGTTCTTATTTGAAGGTTTTGTAGAATTCATTTGTAAAACCATCTGATCCCGGACTTTTTTTTTGGGGAAAATTTTTGATAACTGTTTCAATTTCATTAGCTGTGATAGGCCTGTTCATGTTAACTACTTCCTCTTTACTTAGTTTTGGAAGTTGGTAGGTATCTCGGAAATCGTCTATTTCTTCTAGGTTCTCTAGCTTGGTGGCATATAGCTGTTCATAGAAGCCTCTCATGATATATAAATTTCTGTGGTGTCTGTTGTAATATCTCCTCTTTCATTAACTATCTGATTTATTTGGGTCTTCTCCCTTTTTTGTTCTGTGAGTCTGGCTAAAGCTTTGTCGATTTTGTTTACTCTTTTGAATAACCAACATTTACTTTTGTTGATCTTTTTTATGTTTTTTTTTATTTTCAATGTTATTTATTTCTGTCCTATCTTTAGTGATTTCTTTTTGGCGGCTTTAGGGTTCCTTTATTATTCTTCTAGGTCTTTGATGTGTGCAATCAGGTTGTTTATTTGTGCTTTTTCTTGTTTCCTAATGTGTGCTTGTATGTTTATGAACATCCCTCTCAGTATTGCCTTAGCTGTGTCCCAAATATTTTGATAGCTTATGACTTCATTTTCATTGAACTCTTGAAACATTTTGATTTTTTCCTTTATTTCCTCTTTGACCCAGTAGTTTTTAAGTAGTGTACTGTTGAGCTCCCACATTTTAGGACTATTACTAATCTTTTGGTGATTGTTAAGTGTTAGTTTAATTCCACTGTAGTCTGAGAAGATGCCTGGAATGATTTCAATGTTCTTGAATTTGCTGATGTTGTCTTTGTGGCCTAACATATGGTCTATCTTTGAGAATGATCCATGTAGCCTTGAGTAGACTGTGTATTTCAGTTTCTTGGGGTTAATGCTTCTGAAAATGCCCAATAGTTCTAGTTTATCTATCTCCTCATTTAGCTTCCTCATTTCTTTATTGATTTTCTGCCTGGATGATCTGTCAAGTTCTGGGAGTGGGGTGTTGAAGCTCCCTACTATTACTGTGTTGCTATTAATATATTGCTGTAGACCTTTCAGTAGATGTTTGCTGTATTTAGATGTCTTCTCTTTGGGTGAATAGATGTTAATAATTGTTAAGTGTTCTTGATTAACTGATTCTCTGAGCATTATGTAATGTCCATCAACATCTTCTTTAATTTTACTTATTTTAAAGTCTATATTTATGAGAATAGGTGTTCCTGCCCTTTTTTGTGGGCCATTGTCTTGTATGATAGCTTTTCATCCTTTCTCTTTGAGTCTGTGTTTGTCTTGTTGAGTTAGTTGGGTTTCCTGTAGACAGCATATTGTTGGGTTGTGTTTTCTTATCCATCTTCCTACTCTGTGACTTCTAATAGGTGAATCCAGGCCATTGACTTTTATTGATATCAAAGACTGAAGATATTTTAATGCAATTCTTGTAGATTTTTAGAGTGTTCTTATATATGGCATATTTATGGTGGTCTGACTATTTATAGGAGATCTTTCAGAACTTCTTTCAGGGCATGCTTGGTGAGAGTACATTCTTTCAACTGTTGCTTATCTGAGAAGGTTTTTATGCTTCCATCTAGTCTGAATGACAGTCTATCAGGATACAGTATTCTTGGTTGAAAGCCTTTTTCATTGAGCACTCTATAGATATCTTGCCATTCTCTTCTGGCTTGTAGTGTTTGTGTGGAGAAGTCTGCTACTAATCTTATGGGTTTTTCTCTGTAGGTGACTCTTTGTTTTTCTCTTGCAGCCTTCAGTATTTTTTCTTTATCATTATTCCTTTCCATTCTAAATATGATGAGTCTTGGTGTTTTTAAGTCTGGGTTAGTTTTGTTTGGGACCCTTTGGGCTTCTTGAACCTTTCTGTCTTTGATGTTGTCTAGACGGTTATGTCCTGAAGAATGTTTCCTTCCCCTCCCTCTCTTTCTTCCTTTGGTAAGCCAATAATGCGTATATTATTTCTTTTGAAGTCATCCCATAAGTCTCTGTTGTTGTTTTCAGTATCACTTAATTTCTTTTTGAGATCTCTTACTTCTTTTTTAATTATCTGTAATTCGTCCTCAATCTTGCTAATTCTGTCTTCAGCCTTATTCTATTCTCTCTCCCCTCTACTGTTTTCTGTAGTTCATCTGTTTTCTTAACCTGTTCTGATACTGTTTTAACTTGTTCAGCTAGTTGTGTTCTTAGCCAGCTATTTCAGCTTTCAGCTCTCTAATAACCTTGAGGTAATTAGTGTTTTCTTCCAAAGTCTCATTTGTTGTTTCTGTATTTCTGTTGACAATTCTTTCAAACTCTTTACTCACTCCTGTGACTATTTCCTTAACAGGCATTTGTATGTTGACCAAACTATTTTGTGGTTCAACCTTTGGGGGGCTTTTAGCTGGATTCTTGTCTTGATTCATTTCTCCAATATTTCTTCTTCTTGGTTTAACTATTTTTTTAAATAATTTAAAAAAACATTTATTTATTTTCTCTTTTGTTGCCTTTGTTGTTTTATTGTTGTAGTTATTGATGTCAACCTTGTTGGATTAGGACAGAGAGAAATGGAGAGAGGAGGGTAAGAGAGAGAGGGGGAGAGGAAGATAGACACTTGCAGACCTGCTTCACCACCTGTGAAGTGACTTCCCTGCAGGTGGGAAGCTGGGGGCTTGAATCAGGATCCTTATGCTGGTCCTTGAGCTTTGTGCCACCTATGCTTAACTTGCTGCACTACTCCGGACTCCCTTGGTTTAACCATTCTATATAGTACATTATGAGGTCTCTCTCAGTATTTTTCAAATTACTGAGCACTCTTGCCTGGATTGCCTTGTGTCTAAGTAAGGTACTTAAAGAGTTCATAGTTGTGGAAATTAACAGTTATTTCAATATTATTTCAATCCCTGAGTTGGAACACAGAGGCTATTAAAAGCCTCTTTCGTTCTTTTTCTTCCCTGTAGGCTGTGGGAGCCTCAGGGCTTTTAAACTATAAGTAAGCATCTTTGATTAATCCCTCACTGCCAAGCAAGAGATAAAGCAGGGTGGGGGAGAGATAGCACAGTGGTTATGCAAAGAGACTCTCACACCCCAGGAATCCAATTCTCCAGTCTCAATTCAGCTTCTCTGTCAAGCCAGCAGCAGTTCTGAGCCCTGTGAGTTTCTAAACAAGTCCTGTTTATAGTCTGTAGGTTGTGAGGCAATTATTTACCATGTTCTCATCAGTAGAACAGTGTGGAAAGGCTCCCACTATACAGCCCCATTGCTAGGCTACTGAGGTGTAGCTCTTCTCCTGAGTTTCCTGGTCAGTTCTCTGTTCCCAGATGTCAGTGCAGGGCCTCCCCCCTGCTGCTCCAGCCTCTGAGGGCAGTAGCAATGGAGACTCACAGTTGCATTTTTGGTGAGTCTTAGGGGAGTCCTCTCCTCCCTTCAGCTCTCTTTCTGTTGGTAAAGCAGACTGGATGTGGTACCTGAACTGGTGAACTCTCAGAATTTTACCAGCCCCTCAATCTCTCCTTAGGCTCTTCCCTGTCCATGAGCCACATGTGTTTGCACTTATTGGTGGTTTGGTGGGTTCCTGAAGTCATTCTAGTCCTGCCTTGCTGTTTTCCTAGATGATCTCCTTTGGTCTTCCTAGTTGATTCGAGAGAGGAGAGGAGAGGAGAGAAACACATTTGCTGCTGCTCAGTAGCCTCGCCTCCGGAAATCTCCAAAATTGAGATCTTCTAAGGTGAAGGTCATTGAGGGGAAGCAGGGCAGTAAGGGTTCCTTCCTTCCTTCCTTCCTTCCTTCCTTTTTTTTTTTTCAGAGGAGAATGAAGACTCCTAAATCATGAAGGTGATCTACTTTAGCTCGTGTTTCAGCATGGTCAGAGGCATTCTGGCTAATCAAACATTCCTAACAAAGGTGAGAGAGTGTGCTATATATGTAGTTGAACACTTTTCCAGGGATTATAACATAATGAAGTACAGGCAAAATCCTAACTGCACTAGTAATAACTAAATATGCCTTTGATGATTCATGGGGCCTATTGGATCTTGTAGTGCCTGCAGTCATCATTATGTTTATTATCACCCCAGAGAAAGCAGGCAGCTGAATTAAAATCATTTAAATTTGTAGGCATCACTCCTTCCCATTCTGTCTCCTGGGTGGTCTTGGACAGGTAACTTGACCTGAGGATAATTTCAGGGTTTCTTCCAAAACAGAAGTGGCAATGTTCCATCTTAAGATAGTCATGTAGAAAATGGTGCAAACACTATTGCTGTCATATTAGTATCACCATTATTTAGCTGCCAGGAAATCAAATTGCTAACTAAAGACAAAAAAAATTAAAAACATACAATTTTTTTCTGAGTATGTTACTAGCAATTTATTCTAATCTTCTTTTAAGGAAGGCATGGTTTTTCTTACAAAGTACAGGAATTGCTGAAATGAAATTTAGCTAAGTGGTCAGTAAGAATGTTTAAACAGTAGTTTTTTTTTTTTTAGTCATGTTTAAAAAAGCACTATTGCAAAAGTAGTATGTGTGTGTAAAATTCAAATAATATTACAGAATAAGTGAAAGTTTCCTTTTATCAATCATCCCCAGATGTAAGCCTTATGTAGTGTATGTGTGTGTGTGTGGGGGGGGAGGTGTACAGAGGAGGGAAGAGAGGAGAAGATACTTACATTATATTATTCATTACTATTTTTTACTTTGTTTTATGTTCATGTAACAGCTTATACTCATGACATTTTTAGTATCTTATAGCTGCACTTGTGTGTTTTTTTAATAATTTGGATGTGTCTTTTATTTTGCCTAACCATTGCCCTGTTGAGGAGCAGTTCTAGTTGTATGTGATGACAAACAAAGCTACAAGTGAGGACGTTTATATGCCCCCAACTCAGTGTAATTTGTTATCACCTCACTCTTCCACCCACAATTCCTAAAACATTTTCTTCTTAAGCTATTGCCTCCTCAAAGAGCATCAACTATCAACAGAGATAGTGACTTTTCTTTCTTTCTTTCTTTCTTTCTTTCTTTCTTTCTTTCTTTCTTTCTTTCTTTTAATGGATTAGAGATTTCTGAAAGGTTTATGCACTGAATGCGGACATGGTTCAACGTATTAAAGGACTATTTTTAAAATTTTTTAAAAATTTTATTTATAAAAAGGAAACATTGAAAAAAAAACATAGGATAAGAGGGGTACAACTCCACACAATTCCCACCACCAGAACTCTCTATCCCATCCCCTCTCTTGACAGCTCTCCTATTCTTTAACCCACTGGGAGTATGGACCCAGCTCATTGTGGGATGCAGAAGGTTGAAGGTCTGGCTTCTGTAATTGCTTCCCTGCTGAACCTGGGTGTTGACAGGTTGATCCATACTCCCAGCCTTCCTTTTTCTTTTCCTAGTAGAGCGGGGTTCTGGGGAATGAGAGCTCCAGGACACATTGGTGGAGTTGTCTGTCCAGGGAAGTCTGGTTGGCATCATGCTAGCATCTGGAACCTGGTGGCTGAAAAGAGAGTTAACATATAAAGCTAAAGAAATTGTTAACTAATCATGAACCTAAAGGCTGGAATAGTGCAGATGAAGAGTTGGGGGGTCCTCCATTTTATAGATAGCTAGTAGGCATATTTTAGTTAAATTCCAAAGGGCCTGTGGTTATACTAGTTTTTTTCTTTTTTTCCCCCTGAGTCTGAAATCTGAAATGCATGTGGATCCAAGTTATTGTCTGGGGAGAGGATGCCATGGCTGGAAGAAGGACTAGAAAGCTGGATCAGGGAAGAGAGTAGCTCCCTGATAGGAGCGATTTGGATACTTGAGGCCCTAGAGGCTACTAAACGTCATCACTTTAGGTCAGAACTGAGAGGAGTTCTGGTTCATGTTTTTTTTTTCCTGTCTCATAATAAATTAATGTCTTTAAATATTATATGTGTATGCCATTATAACCACAAATGCAATGTTAGTTTATTTTCATTATCTCAAAAAAGTTTCAGTTTTTATCTCTTATAGTTAATTTCCTGTATATACCCTGGCTCTAGGCAACTGTTGATAAAGAGTCCTGTCTCTAAAGGTTTTTTATTTTTACTTTTCCCTTCTTATCTAAAAATTTCATATAAGTGGAATCACAATGCTCATCTTTTGTGTTTGGCTTCTTTCAGTCATTCAAATTTCATTGGGAAGTTCTACCATATTGCTGGATGTCCTATTGCTGATTTGTTTATAAACCAATATGTTTTTCATAAAGATTCATTTCTTTCTTTCTTTCTTTCTTTCTTTTTTTTTTTTTAGATAGGACAGAGAGGAATGGAGAAAGGAGGGGAAAACAGAGAGTGGAGAAAAAGACAGACACCTGCAGACCTGCTTCACTACTTGTGAAGTGACCCCCTGTAGGTGGGGATCCGGGGGTTCGAACCGGGATCCTTCTGCCAGTCTTTGCGCTTGGTGCCATGTGCACTTAGTCTGCTGTGCTACTGCCCGACTCCCATAAAAAATCATTTTATTTATTTCAAAAGAAATAGGTATATTGAGAAATAGGGAAAGAGAGAGAGAGAGACAGAGAGGGAATTCAGAGTAGCACTCAGGCATCTATGATGCTAGGGATAAAACTCATAACATCACACTTGTAAGGCTAGAATCCTACCACTGTGCCATCTCCCAGGTCACTAAACACAAATCTGTTTATATACACAACAGACATTTTGCTTATTCACTTGAATTGTTTCCAGTGTGGGACTACTTTTCAGCTTTTGCATATTGATAATATGAATATTTTAGTGCAGTACAAGATTCTGTATGTTTACATTTGTATGTTTCTTAAGCAAATAGCTGAAGGTTCCATTATTGGGTCTTATAAAAAGCGAAAATTTAACTTAAACTTGCTTGATCATTTTTCAAAGTATTGACCTCATTTACATTCTCAGCAGCAATGCATGGGAGTTTGAGTTTGAGTTTCTCTTTATCTTCACCAACACTGATATTGTCAGTCTTTTTAACATTTGATTATAGGTATTCTATGACTATATAGTTGTGTCACATTATTCTAATTTGCATTTCCCACATGACTAATGATGTTTGGGCACCTTTTCATTTGCATTTTTAGCCACTAATTTATTTTCTGTGGTAAAGGGCTTAATTAAATCTGTCTACTACCTGTTTGCCTTACATGATTCTATAGGGGTTTAAATATAATCTTAAACCAACCCATGAATATATATCCGTATATGCATACATATGTGTATATGACATAGGAACTTATACATAAGATTTATAAAAATAGGTACATATTTTACAAATATTTATTCCTTATATATACACTTGTCTTTTTATTTTCTTAGTTGGGACTTTTGAAGAACCAGAATATTTAATTTTAAAAAAGTATTTCTAATTTTATTTTTTTAATTATTTATTATTTATTTATTCATTTATTGGATAGAGACAGCCAGAAATCAAGAGAGAAGGGGGGGACAGAGAGGGAGAGAGACAGAGAGGTAGCTGCAGCACTGCTTTACCACTCCTGAAGCTTTCCCCCTGCAGGTGGGGACTGGGGACTTGAACTTGGGTACTTGCGCATTGTGACATGTGCGCTCAACCAGGTGCGCCACCACCCGGCCCCTTTTAAACTTTTCTTATATTTAATAGGACAGAGAGAAACTGAGAGGGGAGGGGGAAGGAGAGAAAGAGTGACACCTGCAGACCTGCTTCACTGCTTGTGAAGCTTCTCCTAGTGCATATGGGGATTGGAAAATTGATCCTGGGCCATGGTGGATGGTAAAACATGTGCTCAGTTGGGTGTACCACCTCCTGGTCCTTGAGTATCTAAGTTTTAACTTGTTAGTTTTTTTCTATTATGAATCAGGCTTTGGGCATCATATCTAAGAAATGTTTGCTTCATTCAAGATCACAAAATTTGTCTTTTATAAATTCTTGAAGTTTTATAAAATCACGAGAGTTTGTAAGTTATTTGAAAGACTAGATGAAGCTAATTTTATGTATAGGTCCTTCCTGGACTAAAATCAGTGGACTTAAAGTTAAATAAGTTAAATCTCCCATCCAAGTACTGGCCAGGCCTGACCCTGCTTAGCTTCCCTGATCAGACGAGATCAGATGTGTTCAAAGTAGTGAGCTAAATCTATATAATCTATCTTTCCAGATTTTTCAGTATAGTTTTCACAGGTCAGTTTAGATTGTGTGCTTACAAAATCAATTAAAGCAGACTTTGTGACTAACTCCTCAACATCTTCTCCCAGTGAAAAACTGGAGCTCATACTCATTTTGAAGGTTCAGGAAAAGATTCCTTTAAAGAGGTCAGAATTACTTTCTGTGCCATGACTCGGATGTTCTTGTGGGTAATTTCTTTTAGCACTTATAGGACAGTATCTGTTAATAGCAGAGCAATGAAAGTCATTTCCTGTTACTAATAATGTTGTTACAGCAATCGTTCCATTTGCTTGCTTTTATTTCTATAACTATGTTTATTTGAGAGTCTTAGATCTTATGTCTTCATGAGCTTTGTTGTTCTTGATTATTTGGGGAATTCTCTTTCTCTCTCTCTTCCTCCCCCCTCCCTCATTCCCTTTCTTTCCTCCTCTCTTTCTGAGAGAAAGAGAAAGAGAACCAGAGAGTCACTCAGGAACATGCAGGTGCAGGACTCAAACTCAGGACTTGCAATTCTTTGGCTTTAGTGATCAGCCATCTCCTACAACAAATTCTCATTTATTTAAATCGTTTTTTGACGATAATAACATATGTAACTTCTCATTCTTTATGTGAAACTCCTAGGGTAACGTATGTTTTAAGTGCTGTAGGTGTTTCTCTCTATTTCCTTCTTCCTCCCCAGTTTCTCTCTGTGTTATCAAATAAATAGAATTTTAAAGAGGGGTGATGTGTTGGGGGGGGTGGCCACTAAAAGTGATGGATCTGTAGTGCTGGTGCTGAACCTCAGTGATACTTGGCAGCAATTTTTAAAAAAAGAGGCTGGGGGTGGGGTGGGTGGAGACAACAGGAAAAATGAAAAGGGAAGAAAAAGAAAAAAAAAGGCCCCCAACTTTTCACTTTAGTGCCTTTGGGGGGGGGGCAGTCTTCTAAATGGAAGTGGCTTGTGCGGCCTTTTGTGGGAGCATCCCCCCATCTGCCTGCTGTGTATGCTCCCACACCTGGGGGCTGTGGGGAGTCCATCTGGAGCTGCTGTTGACCTCCCACAGTCCCAGACACACAGGAATCACCCAGCTTAGAGAGCATCCTGAAAATCATGAACAGAGCTCACTTCTGCTACACTCAGCACAGCAGTGGGATGGTCATCTATTGGGTGGAGGGGGCAACTACTTGCCATTGAGCATCAGCATCTGCAAAACTGGAGAGATAGCATAATGGTTCTGCAAAAGACTCCCATGATTGAGACTCTGAGGTCCCAGGTTCAATCCCCAGCAGCACTATAAGCCAGAGCTGAGTAGTGCTCTGGTCTTTCTGTATTTTTCTCATTAAAATACATAATTTTTATTTTTTAAAAAGAAGAAAATCAGTATCGGCTTTAAAAACAAATACACAGCAAAACAAACGCTTGTCTTCTCCCACTCAATCTGGTGCACTCATTCTGTCTGCCTCATGGCAGACTCTCAAAAGCAGATGCCCAATAAAGATCGGTTATCTAGGGGGTCTGGACTCCTGGCTCGGGGTGAAATTATATCCTGTAAAATGGAATGGAGTCAAGCTGGGATGGCTTTGAATCCCACTGCCAGGTAGATTATACAGTCAATGGCCACTCGGGAGCAGGTTTTAATCACTGAGCACTGCGGTGCTGACCTGGTGGGGTATGTGTGGAAATCAATGACTCACAACTCCATGGAAATCAGAGCACCTCAGCCACTGGTCCCCACAAGTTTCTTCCTTAAATGTTGAAAGCATCTAAGCAATGCTTCGGATGGAACTTTGCAAAACAAGCAAGCAAGCAAGCAAGCAAGCAAGCAAACAAGCAAGCAAGCAAACAAACCAAACAGATTACAGAAGCAGTATTTTTGCAGTTCATTTGTGGACAAGCATTTCCAGAGGTTTGCAGTGGGACTTTGTGAAAGCCCTCCGTCCCTTCGCTGAACAGACTGATGGTTGTGTGTGTGTGTGTGTCACTCTGTGTGTGTCACTCTGTGTGTGTGTCACTCTGTGTGTGTGTGTCACTCTGTGTGTGTCACTGTGTGTGTGTCACTCTGTGTGTGTGTGTCACTCTGTGTGTGTCACTCTGTGTGTGTGTCACTCTGTGTGTGTGTGTGTCACTCTGTGTGTGTGTGTCACTGTGTGTGTGTCACTCTGTGTGTGTGTCACTCTGTGTGTGTGTGTCACTGTGTGTGTGTGTGTGACTCTGTGTGTGTGTGTGACTCTGTGTGTGTGTCACTCTGTGTGTGTGTCACTCTGTGTGTGTGATACTCTGTGTGTGTCACTCTGGGCCTTTTTCTTTGAATGTGAACATGCAAACATACTCACACAGTCAGAAGTTATAAGCAAATGGGACATAAGCTTCAAATTGTCCTGCCATTTATTTTTCTTACCTTTTATTTTATTATTTTGGATAGGATAGAGAGAAATTGAGAAGACAGAGAAGAGGAGAGAAAGATAGACACCTGCAGACCTTCTTCACCACTTGCAAAGAGACCCCCTCCAGGTGGGGACCTGGGGGCTTGAACCAGGATCCTTATGCCGGCCCTTGTGCTTCATGCTATGTGAGCTTAACCCACTGTTCTACCGCCCAATCCCCCTTTAATTTTAATTTATTTTCTTTAAAAATCATTTTTCCTAGAAACATTTTTATTCTCAAATGTGTTTTGCATTTTTTTTTTTTTTAAACCAGAGCACTGCTCTGCTCTGGTTTATGGTGGTGTGGGGGATTGAACCCAGGACCTTGGGGACCAGACATGAGAGACTCTTGGCATAACCATTATGCTATCTACCCCCTGACCATTTACTTTCCTTTTATTAGTGATTTAATATTGATTTACAAAACTGTAAGATAATAGGGATACAATTCCATTCAGTTCTCACCACCAGAGTTCTGTGTCTCCATACCTCCATTGGAGACTGCAGTAGTCCTCCCAAGGTCACAGATCTACCTATCACTATTTATCTATCTATTTTTTTTCTACCACCCTGCCTTCCCTTCCATTCTAAGTCACATCCACCCCTACTATTACTTCCAAGCATCCTTCCTTTTTTCCTCTTCTCTCTCAGATAAGAGAAACAGTGCTTAGCTTCCTCTGGTGTCTTCCAGATTCTCATCCCTTTCAGTGATGATATAAAAATAAGACTCGCCGTGGTGCCAAGCACAAGGACCAGCATAAGGATCCTGGCTCAAGCCCCCGGCTCCCCATCTGCAGAGGAGTCACTTCACAAGAGGTGAAGCAGGTCTGCAGGTGTCTGTCTTTCTCTCCCCCTCTCTGTCTTCTCCTCCTCTCTAGATTTCTCTCTGTCCTATTCAACAATGACAACAACAACAATAATAACTATAACAATAAAAAAAAGAGGAAAAGCGTCCATCACCACGAGTCTTGTTTTTTTTTTTTTTTTTAAGTTTTTTTTCTTTTCCTCTTTTTTTTTATTTTATTGTTGTAGTTATTATAATAGATTTGCTTTCCCTACCTTTTATCCCTCTGGGAGTATGGACCAAAATTCTTTTTGGGGTGCAGAAGGTGGGAGTTCTGGCTTCTGTAATTGCTTCTCCACTTTAAAATACACTTATTTAATTAATTTGATAGGACAAAGAAAAAGTGAGAGGGGAATGGAAGACAGAGTGGAAGAGAGATGCCTGCAGCACTGCTTTGCTGCTCATGAAGCTTCCTGCTAGTGGAGACTGAGGGCTTGAACCCAGGTCCTTGCACATTGTAATGTGTGTGCTAAATGAGTATGCCCCACCCAGCACAACCACTTTTTTTTTTTTTTTTTTACAATGCATTAGTATGTCTTTTGACACAATTATCCTTTTGAGGCTGGCAGAAATTTACCAAGAATGCATACTGTTGGTGTCTTGGTGAAAAACTTTGTGGTCTGAGAGCCCAGGTTCAATCCAGACCTCTCTGTATGTCAAGGTTAAGCAGTGCTATGAGATCTCTTTCTCTTTCTCTGTAAATAAAACATGAATAAGAAAGACATGAATAACAAAATAAAACATGAATAAAAATAAGCAAGATAAAAATATATTTTTATTAAAATTCTTGTGTAGTTTATGTTAAAAGGGATGTGTCAAGCACTAAGAAATTCATGTTTGGAGCTCAGTAGACAGATGGGAATAAAAGAGGAAAACTGGTGGATGGAGGAGAGAGGGCATGGGGGTGAGTGAGAGAAAGGCAGCCGGTGGCTGACTCTGACAGTCTAGGTTCCCGCAGTGTCTCTAGAGTAAGCACGTGCATTTTTAATTTTTAAAATGGAATTCTGGGGGACTAGGTAATGACTTCATTGGCTTAACAACTGCAAAATCTCAAAGTGGGAAAAGAAGAAAGGAAGAAAGAAAGAAAGAAGAGAAGAAATCCCCCACCCCCCACCTGGCAGGCTGAATTCTGGAAGAACATTTTACATCTCCTGATGCAAATTTACCTTAGAGCCAGTTCAAAGCAAAAGTGTAGCTTAAGTCAAAAACCTGTAGTCCCTCAGGCAAGGTCAAGGATGATTGACTTGTTCAGGAGGAAAATCTGTGATCTTGGTTTCCTTAGTCTTTTGCTCGAACATACTGAGCCCCTGATTGTTCATAAACTGGTAAAACTTCACAGGTCTTGCTCTCTGCTTTCAAACATTGCAAGTGGTGTTTGGGTTCTATGGGGGCGGTGATTTGCTGGAGATTCCTCCCACCACACCCCTCTGGGGTCAATAGCCCAATCGGAGACTGAATCAGAGACCCAGCAGCAGCAGCAGGTGTAGAGGGCAGGTAGGTAGACCAGAGAGCAGCCTCCATGTGCAGATCAGCTTAAAAGGTCAGAGGTCAGCGGGGAGAACATATCTTCAGCATTTAACTCGACCAGGGAAAGAGTTCAGAGAAGTCACTTACAAACAATCACACACCTGGGTGCTTCTGTGTGACCCCCCCCCCCTTCCTGCCTGCTCAGGTTTCAGTGAAACTTTCAGTTGATTTTATGTGGTAGTGTAGAAAAAATATTTATTAGAAGGGTCAGCACTATTAGAAAAAGTGATAGTCATATTTTTTTCTTATAAAGAGTATCTTTGTGTTTCCTCACGTTTGATTGATTGGTGTTTGCCCTGGGTTATTTTCTGACATTTGTTGGAGTAGGGTAAACTGATTGCAGTTTAATTCTTGAATCAGATGTTGACATGGTAAATGCACAACTCCATTGGAATCACAGTGTCCTGCTTTCAGGGGCCTTCCAGTGCTGTCTTGTGCCTTGCTTGGTGCTTCCCATAGCTATGAATAACTAGTTTTGGCTTCATGTCTTTTCCACTGGGCTATTTCATGGGCTATAAGCGTCAAGGAAAGAACCAAATTGATCTTGACCATATTTTCAGTTCCTCGAACCTTGCACAATGTCTGACTCAGCAGGCTTTCAATATTTGCTAATTGACAGAATGAAATACATAAGATAAGGTGAAGTGCTTATAGCCAATAGGAAGTTCCTTGCTGGAGGAAGCCCCTGAGGGTTGCTGGGGTGCAGAGCAAAGGCTGCCAGCCCCAAGGGCATGGAGGCAAGCAGGACAAGGCTCCTTGATGTGGCAGGGTCTGACTGAATCTTGGACAGATGAAGAGGATGGTGCCAACATTCAAAGGACAGAATGGGACTGTAACTCATTCACTTGGGGTGAGCTAGAAAAAAATTTTTTTTTTTCTGAGACGAGTGGGGAGTGAGTCAAGTGCAGTAAACAAGACTGTAGCATGATGGAGACTGTAGCATGACGTCAAAGAATGTGAAGGTCTCTTAAAGTTGGCAGCAGCCCTGAGGTGACTGGAGTGAGAATATCAACGTCAGGACAGGATGAAGACAGAGGACAAGGTGAACTGTAGGAACAGTGCTCAGAAAACTAGATTAGTGGCCAGACATCCTCTTTTAGCTTCTTTTTCTTTTTCTCCTCCTCCTTTTTAAAAAAAAAGACTTTGATCTTTATTATTACATAGAGACAGAGAAAAATTGAGAAGGGGAGATAGAGAGGAAAAGAGATACCTGCAGCACTGCTTCACCACTTATGAAGCTTTCCCCTGTAGGTAGAGACTTCTTCTATTATTATTATTATTGTTACTATTATTTTCATATGACTTTAGGAAGTGAAGGCAGGGCCTCATACATGCATGCATTACACCATCACTGAGCATTTTCCCTTGGCCAATTTTACACTTCACCATACGTAGAACACACCTGGTACTGTCCATGCTGTTCTCATGTGGTACCAAGGCTCAAACCAAGGGTCTTATACATGGTAATATGTACGCTGTACCAAGTGAACTATCCCCAATGGCTATGGACTACAGTGAACAGCAAACACTCTCCCCTAAAAACAACAAATATTGACAATCACTGAACCCACAAACCTCACTAAACTGCAGCTGGGACATGTAGAGACACTGAGGCTTCAGGTAGGTGCTGGTGTTAGTGGATGGAGTGAGAAGGGGGCACAGGACTGAAGCCAAGCACCTGGTTGCAAACACTTTTGCCTCTGAGAAACCAGTTAAGGCTGCACAGGGCGCAGAGTGTGAGAGAGGGTAACCTCTGAGCTCTGGCCCATGACGTGGAGGGTGATCCTCTGCTGAACTGGTAGTGGGATCACACCACAGTGGCAGGGGATTTTCCAGACCAGTCTGCTCTGCCTCCTCAAGCTAAGGCAGACACTCAGGAGGTGATTTGCAGCAGCTGATAGTCAAAAGCTTAATAGGTGGCAGCTGACATCCAAATGGCAAACTGAGCCCTGCTTCTTCAAACACGACTACCATCTAGTAGCGAACCTCTGTAGCTTGAATTCAGACTGAAAGCATATAGAGAAGCCAAATATACACACACTGCAGAAAGTTCAAAGTGAACTGTCCCCTCCCCTATTTTTAAAAGATTTTCTTTGTTTCACAATGAGATAAAATTCCATATGAGAAAGGGAAAGAGAAAGAAAGTGCAGAAAGGTAAATAGTCTCTTTCCTACCCTGTTCCTTCATTTCTCTATAAGCAGCTTCTTACTTTCTTGTGTATCTATCTCTCTAGAGACTCTTTTTTTTTGTTGTTGTTGCTTGCTATATTGATTTCTTTTTTTTCATTTATAAGAAACACTGAGGAAACCGTAGGATAAGAGGGTTCACACAATTCCCACCATCTAACTTCACACAATTCCCACCATCAGAATTCTGTATTCCATCCCCTCCTTTGATAGCTTTCCTATTCTTGATCCCTCTGGGAGTATGGACCCAAGGTCATTGTGGGATGCAGAAGGTGGAAGGTCTGGCTTCTATAATTGCTTCCCTGTTGAACATGGGCATTGACAGGTTGATCCATACTCTCAGTCTTCCTCTCTCTTTCCTTAGTGGGGCAGGGATCTGGGGAATCAAAGCTCCAGGACACATTGGTGGGGTTGTCTGTCCAGGGAAGTCTGGTTGGCATCATGCTAGCATCTGGAACCTGGTGGTTGACAAGAGAGTTAACATATAAATCCATATACATATATTAGCAACTACAAATTTATTGTCAATTAGGAATATAGGCTTGGATCTTTCTCCTTCCTAATGACAATATTTGACTTTGTGGTTTTTTTTTAATGCAACCAGTATTAAAAAATGCACATGTATAGACACTGAATTCTCATAAGTATCTGACATTTTACCCTGCTGAGAAATGAAATATTTTTTACTTCCCAAGGCTGACTCTTTGATGTTCATTCATTCACTCAGTAGTAGTGATGTTGGGGAGTGATATGACCACTTGCCTAGCTCCTTAGGTCAGAAACCAGAGTCATCCAGTGCTACTCTCTCTAACATTATCCAGAAATATAAGCCCTTTGTTTCCCTGGAATTTCTACTGGCTTTGCCTCAGTTGAAGACCTTTGCTCTTCAGAAATTCTTTACTCAAAGATGCCTCTTGATTTATCCACTTGTTCTTCTATTGAACTTGACACCATGACTGGCTTGTTCTCACTAACTGAAACAATAAAGATAGAGATACATTTAATTCACCTCCTTCTTCTTCTTTTTGCCCATATACATGGTATGTAAATGAATAAATAACTGAGCAGGAGAGCTTTGGGAGGAAGTTGATTTGGTAAACCTTTGGCAGTCATGGTGACTGACTATATGTATTAGAGCAATGAATGTGAAGGAGGCGTCTTAAAGGACCCTAGAGTTTTAGGTTAGATGCAAAGATTAGTGCTCTAGGCAGAGGAACAATCATTTATTTCCAGAGCTGAAAATTTAAAGATCTGTGGCACATACAGTTAGTGGATGTGGATGTGTGTGTGTGTGCGCGCGTGCGCGTCCTGGTGATAAATATCAATCACAGGCTAGAGGAGTCTAGAACAGTAAGTTCAGAGAGTTATCATCACACAGGAGGCTGAGGTCAGTGTGAGGTGAGATCACCTTTGGAAGATCATCTATAGAGAGAAGAAAGAGTAAGGGCTGGGGAGATAGCATAATGATTATGCAAAAATACTTTTATGCCTGAGGCATTGAAAGTCCCAGGTTCAATCCCAGTATCACCATAAGCAGAAGCTGAGGAAAACAAACAAACAACAACAACAACAACAAACTCAAACATGATCACAATAACAAATGCTGGAGGGGTTATGGGGAGTCCTGCACCACTGGTGATGATATAAATTGGTCCCACCCCTGTAGAGAGCAGTCTGGAGAACTCTTAGAAGGTTAGAAATGGTCCTACCCTTGGCCCAATAATCCCTCTCCTGGGGGTATAGCTCGAGGAAACAAACATACACATTCTAAAAAATCTCTGTGTACCTATGTTCACATCAGTGCAATTTGTAATCGCCCCAAACCCGGAAAGAACTCAGGTGTCTAAGATTAGATGAGTGGCTGAGAAAGTTGTGGTCTATATACACAATGGAATACCACTCAGCTGTTAAAATGATGAATTAATCTTTTTCACTTCATCTTGGATATGGAGATTGAAGGAATCATGTTAAGTGAGATAAGCTAGAAAGAGAAGGATGAATACGAGATAATCTCACTCATAGAGAGAAGTTGAGAAATAAAAACAGAAAGGGAAACACAAAGCAGAACATGGACTGGGTTTAATGTATTGCACTGAAGTAAAGAACTTGGTGAGGGGAGGGGGCTATCAGGTCCTGGTGTATGATGGCGAAGGAGGACCTAGGCTGGGGGTGATAGTGTTTTGTAGAAAACTGAGAAATTTTACATGTGTACTAACAACTATATTTACTGTTTAATGTAAACTATTAATTCCCCTAATAAAAACAAACAAACAAACAAACAAACAAACAAACAAAAAACAGGACTTTAGAGAGAAGACTAATAAAGACAAACCACAATGACCATTATTCAGTGTGTGGGTAAGGGAGAAAGAATGTTAAGTGAGTGATAGAAAGTGGGAATGTTAATCCTGGAAGTCTAAGAATGAACAGGGTTCAAACTGGCAATTATAAGAATCAACAGTGGCCACTGCTCCCAAAATGTTCACCCAGGAGAGCATCAAATAGTATGTGTTGGGTTTATTATTGGGTTTATGAATCTGTGGTGATCATTGCAGTCATCTCTTTAGTGCAGTGGTGGGTCAAGAGTTGAGTCTGAGGGTAAAAGAGAGTGAGGTCAATGCTGTCAAGAAATCTTCTTAGGAAGAGAAGAGAGATGTAAGGCTAGATGGATATGTAGAGCTGATGCAGGTTTTTACTTTTAAACTTTCTCTCAGAACGATATTGAATGTATTGAAAAGACAAAAAAAAGATCACCCATATTCTACCATCATCATCTAGATGCTCTGCTATCTTTTTATTTTTTATTCCCTTGTAGTCTTTTGCATGCATTTTGACTGAGTCAAAAGAGGACACATAAATGATTATAAACTCTGCTTTTGCACAGAGGACAGACTCTAGCAATTGTCTCAACATTCATCACCAGGACTGATTTGGCTTATCTAATTGGCTGGAACTTTTTTTTTTTTTTTTTTTAATCCCCCCAGGCTGTTCATTGTTTCTCCATATGCAGTTATTTAATTAGACAGTGATAAAGCTTCTCATCCAACAAATATTTATTAGTTGTCTGACATATGCTTGGTGCTAGTTGCTGAGGGGTGGAGCAGACAAGCAGATAGTCCTACATCACCACCTCGTGATGTTTTAATAGTATCCTTTGCAGGACTTTTACTTCATCTTGGGATTTACACTGCCCTGCTGTGTAATTTGGTTCAACTTTTGTACTATATTTTTTCAGAAGTGATTTCTTAGAAGATAATTTTTCCAGGTCAAAATATCTAAACTTAATTTTATTTATTTATTTTTTTGATGAGAAAAGAGATTGTCATTGCTGGGCTATTTATGATCCTTTTTTTTTTTTGTCTTGTTTGTTTGTAATGTTAGGGAATGAACCAAGGGCTTCACACATATGAATATCTTTTTCTGGAGTTACCTGAATTATTTTTTGGTACATCTATTCCTATTGTCAGCTTAATTTTTAGCTTCTACTAATTTTAAATGCATAACAATGAGGCATAAAGATACCTTTTTTTCTATGTTGCATTGATCATACCAGTTTAAAGAGAAAGGGTGAAGAGAAAGAAGATGAGAAAAGATCCATGAGAAGTAGTACTGATGAGGCCTAGAGAGGGAATTGAGAGGTAGTTTTGTAAAAGAAAAGAAAGTTCTGTTGGGACAGAAGTTGAAGAGAGTTTGACTATAAAGAGTGCCTCTGTGGGCGTGCTGAGAGAGTGAAGCTGAGGGAGTCCTAGCTGATGATCTTTACTTTCTTGATATGTTAAGAAGAAAATTCATCTTGCTAAGAATAGGTTCACAGCTTGGAGAACATTAGAATTAAGATGGAAGGACTATGTGAAAAAAAAAATGGGGCACCAGATAAGATAACACCACATTTATTTATAACTGTAAGTGAAAACTTGATCATTGATAGAGGTGCTCTGTTTACAGGGTGTAGTGAAATTGAGAATTGGCTATTATTTGATTAATTTGATGAATGGTCTAAATTAGAAATACCAGGTCAGGGTATGTTTCCGACCTAAATTATACAGTGCAGTTGTCTGCAGTCATCAAATTAACCAGCTGATTGCCAGATTTCTATTTCTCTCTGTCCCCTGTGGACATAGCTTAAAGAACTAATAAATGAACTGGACTCTGCCCCAATCTATTTTGGGATAATTGATGTCTTTGTACTCATATGCCAGCAGCATGGTATAAAACACTGAAGCTTTGTGGAGAATATGTCAGTAGACGATTTACTACCTCAAAAAACAGTCTTTCTCTGAGAAAGCTGATCAGTCTGAACTTGGAGGGAATTTTCCAAACTCCCCAAGGACAATTAATTGTGTTTTATTGCTATAGAAAAACATTTGATTCTGTGCCTTTTTGCTTTATAAAATGAATTTGTTTCAGATTCTTAATGCTTGTGATTTTTGTCTGTCTTCATGAATAACTTGGAGGCAATTTCAGTTTTACATTTAGATGGTGTTGGTCCTTAAAGACATCTATACTCACTAAAAGTTTATTTTTTAAATTTCCCTCACTGAGAAGTATCAGGAATATGGGGTATCAATTTTTGTAAAGAGATATTTATTTTACTGTTTACATGTTTCCTTTTGAGACTGATGGTGATACAATGTAGGCTTCAAACTGAGTGGTGGCAGTTACTGAAGTAACATAGGCACTAAAACCCATTTTGTGAAATAATAGTGTAATTTGTGCATTTTGGCAACTGACCTCAATGCTTTGAGTAACCTTTGTATGTTCTTAATGGTAATGGCATTTACTTTCGTATGGCATTTTTTTTTTTTTTAGATTTTCATACTATAGTTTATTTATTTATTTTTATTTTTTTTTAATATTTATTTTATTTATTTTTTCCCTTGTTTTATTGTTGAAGTTATTATTGTTGTTGTTGTTGTTGGATAGGACAGAGAGAAATGGAGAGAGGGAGAGAAGACAGATAGGAGGAGAGAAAGATAGACACCTGCAGACTTGCTTCACCGCCTGTGAAGCGACTCCCCTGCAGGTGGGGAGCCGGGGTTCGAACCGGGATCCTTATGCCGGTCTTTGTGCTTTGCACCACCTGCGCTTAGCCCGCTGTACTACAGCCCGACTCCCTTATTTTTATTTTTTATTTAAGAAAGGATTAATTAACAAAACCATAGGGTAGGAGGGGTACAATTCCACACAATTCCCACTACCCAATCTCCATATCCCACCCACTCCCCTGATAGCTTTCCCATTCTCTATCCCTCTGGGAGCATGGACCCAGGGTCATTGTGGGTTGCAGAAGGTAGAAGGACTGGCTTCTGTAATTGCTTCCCCGCTGAGCACGGGCGTTGACTGGTCGGTCCATACTCCCAGTCTGCCTCTCTCTTTCCCTAGTAGGGTGGGTCTCTGGGGAAGCGGAGCTCCAGGACACATTGGTGGGGTCTTCAGTCCAGGGAAGCCTGGCCGGCATCCTGGTGGCATCTGGAACCTGGTGACTGAAAAGAGAGTTAACATACAAAGCCAAACAAATTGTTGAGCAATCATGGACCCAAAGCTTGGAATAGTGGAGAGGAAATGTTAGGGGGGTACTCACTGCAAACTCTAGTGTACTTCTGCTTTCAGGTATATATTTTGCAGTAGTTTACGGATACATGTGAACATATGCTTTCTCTCACAGAAACTGATGTATATCTAGGTTTTGGGACTTTGTTAGAAAGTGAACCACCTGAGATGGAATTAGAGTATACTATGAAAGGAAAGGTCTCACCCAAGTAATGAAGTTGAAGGGTTGTCATTCCACACGTGAAGTCTCTGGACACAGTCTGAAATGAAGCATGTTGAGGTGGCAATCGTTGTGTTGATTAGGTTGTGATCGGTAGATGCAATATTGTTTGATATGGATTGGGAGAGGCTTACGGGAAAGTGGGCCCTATCCAAGGGTTCCAGGACTGGGGTAAGTAGGGGCTCTATAGTGGAGATGTGAGGTTCCTGCTGTCTTAGGGTTCAAAAAGACAATAGATAGTTAATGTTATCATCACATTGTTTGGTAATTGTGTTAACTTTGAAAAGTCCTTTTGTTAGGGTTTGCTGTACAGTACCCAGTATCTTGTATATAGCTGTGCTATTGGTTGCTTCTGAACTACTTGGTCTAGGCTTTTGAGAGAGTCTGCATATCAATTACACAGCCTATATATTGAAAAGATTCAGTTTGTGTTTTGAAAAACTTCGAGACATACAATTAATTTCCCCCCTCTCGTATTAATTAACTAGTGATTTATATGACTACATTTTACTAGGAGTGTACATAAACACCATTCCCACCACCAAAAGACTGTGACCCATCCCTCCCACCCACTCCCACCCCCCACTGGCCCAGGAAGCTGCATGTCTACCCCTCACCACAGGGCTTTTACTTTGGTGCCCTACTTACAATTTGGTCAGGTCCTGCTTTTAGTTTCCCTTTCAGATCTTCTTACTCAGCTTCTGTTGATGAGTGGGATCATCCAATACTCATCTTTATCTTTCTGACTTAGCTCACTTAACATAATTCCTTCTAGCTCTGTCCAAGATGGGTCAGAGAAGGTGGGTTCATTGTTCTTGATAGCTGCATAGTATTCCATTGTGTATATATACCACAGCTTTCTCAGCCACTCATCTGTTGTTGGGCACCTGGATTGCTTCCAGGTTTTAGCTATTTTGAACTGTGCTGCTATGAACATAGGAGTACACACCTCTTTTTGGTTGGGTGTTATGGAGTCCTTGGGGTATAACTCCAGGAGAGGAATTACTGGATCATATGGAAGGTCCATGTCTAGCCTTGTGAGAGTTTTCCAGACAGCTCTCCACAGAGGCTGGACCAATTTACATTCCCACCAGCAATGGAAAAGGGTTCCTCTGTCCCCACAACCTCTCCAGCATTTGTTGCTGCTGTCCTTTTTTGATGTATGCCATTCTTACAGGAGTGGGGTGGTATCTTAGTGTTGTCTTAATTTGCATTTCTCTGACAATCAGTGACCTAGAGCAGTTTTTCATATGTTTGTTAGCCTTTTGGATCTCCTCTGAGGTGAATGTTTTGTTCATATCCTCTGCCCATTTTTGGATGGGATCATTTGCTTTTTTTGGTGCTAAGTTTGCTGAGCTCTTTATATATTTTGGTGATTAGTTTCTTGTCTGATGTATGGCATGTGAAGATCTTCTCCCATTCTGTGAGGGGTCTCTTTGTTTGTTTAATAGTTTCTTTGGATGTACAGAAGCTTTTCAATTTGATGTAGTCCCATTGGTTTGTTTCTGCTTTAGTCTTCCTTGCAATTGGGTTTGATTCATCAAAGATGTCCTTCAAGTGTAGGTGGAAAACTGTTTTACCAATGTTTACCATCAGCATTTGTTTTGCAGCTAATTTGAATGGAGGCAGCCTGTAGCCAGAGCACTGTTTAACTCCTTCCCGCAGAAACCAGCTTCTCTATTTCTCAGAGCATTCCTGTTTTCATCAAATGTTAGTTTTATTTTAGGTTTCATGTATCATTTGACATAATCTGGTACGTTACTTTTTGGGCTCTGGGAATATCAATTTTTTTCCTTTTCTCTTTAAATTAATGATGATTGCTTTTCCACTTTATAACTTTTTGGATCAAGAAAGGTGTCACAGGCATCCCTACTTGGAAAGAGTATGGAAAACCTACATAGCCTTGTTGTAGCCAACATTGGTGTTTGCTAGTTGATAAAATGCTTAACAAATCATATTATTGCTCAGATATACAATGTGGCTCTTTGGGGGCTGGGTCTCAGTGGTGCATCCAGCTAAGGGCACCGATTACAATGTTCAACATTCCAGTTTAAGCCCACCACCTCCTTACCTGTAAGGGGGGGCACTTCTGCGGGTCTCTCTCTCTTCCCTACTCTCTCAATTTCTCTCTGTTCTATCAAGTATAATAGAAAAAGAGAAAGAGAAAGAGAAAAGAAAAAATGGCTGCTGGGAGCAGTGGTTTGGGAGTGCCAATATCTAGCCCCAGCTAGAACCCTGGAGGCAATCAACAAACAAACACACACAGAAAAGCAATGTAGCTATTTATTTATTAAAGATTTGTCATGTGATGTTACCACTTGTAAAATAGATAAACATGAAGAAATTAAAAATGGCAAAACTATATATTTTTGCAACTGGATTTTAGTCTTTTTCTGGCCCAAATCCTAGCACTGCTAAGAATGAAATGTGAACATGGCCTAGTGACTTCCACAGTAGCTTGGAAGATATTAGTGGAGTTTCAAATGCCTGGAGGTACTTAAATTTGCCCAGTTTCACTTTTCCCTTAGAAAGAAGGACCCAGAAATAAATAAATAGCTATAAATACATTAAAAAAAAACTACACTACACATACAACGTGCATGTGTGAAATCTGGGTGGTATACAGGAAATCCATTTCCAAGTTCTGGTTTCTAAATGTTGGCTTCTAGATATGCTTGCTGACCTTATGGCACTAGGTAGGCTATAGAATGAAGACAATGGTCTGCAACTTCAAACAATCATTTTTGATGTCTGGGTTTTCAGATAAGACTACCAATCTTTTTAAAGACAATGCTTGTAACAAATGGTAGAACACGTTTCTCTTCATTGGTTAATCAGCTCAGTCTTCTTTTCAGTTTCAAAGAAATAGCAAATTCATACAGCAATTCTCTCTCTCTCTATTTAATTTCACTATCACTTCTATGACAGAAGATTTAGTATAGTCAGTGAAACTAAAGCATTGTCTCTAAGAATATTGGTAAAGTCTTAACTAAAACAATGGGAAAACTCTGACCTACCCTATAACCCTGCAATTCCTCTCCCAGGGAATCAAACACACCCATTCCAAAAGATCTGTGTATACCTATGTTCATAGCAGCACAATATATAATAGCCAAAACCTGGAAGCAACCTAGGTGTCCAACAATAGATGAGTGGCTAAGAAAGTTGTGGTATAAATATACAATCAAATAGCACTCAGCTATTAAAAATGAATCCATCTTCCTTACCTCATCTTGCATGGAGCTTAAAGGAATCATGTGAAGTGAGATAAGCCAGAAAGAGAAGAATATGGGGTGATCTTATTCATGGGCAAATGTTGAGAAATAAGAACAGAAAAGAAAAACACAAAGCAGAGCTTGGACTAGGTTTGGTGTATTGCACCGAATTAAAGGACTAGGGGCAGGGGGAAGAGAGGTTCAGGTCCTGGTGCTTGACGGTGAAGGAAGACCTAGGTTGGAGGTTAGAGTGTTTTACAGAAAACTGAGAAAGTTTACACACGTACCAATGATTGTATTTACTGTAAGCCATTAATCTCCCTTAAAAAAAACTCACAGAACAAACAACAATAATAGCAAAAGCAAAGCAAACAAAAAACCCTCTCTGACCTTTGAAGTTAGAATGTAAAAATCCCAACATTTTCATTTGAAAGAAAGTGCAGTAGAATAAGCAGTTAATGAAATCTTATAGTAGAGTTTTTAACAACAACAAGAACAACAACAACAACAACAAAAATCCTTATTTTGGACAGTTAGCAGGTGTAGGAATAAACTGTCAATAAATGATGATAAAATGCAACAGGTGAGGTCTTCATTTTATCTTGAGAAGTATTACACTTGCTATGGGAGGGAAAGGCTTTTTGACTTTCTTATGAATAAAATAAATTTATCTGAAGGATCAAATTATGCTGGTTCAGTGGAACTACCCTATTTGAACTAACTTGTTTCCATAACTAATCTTGTTAAGCTATCAAGATATGTATTTTGTTTAAGGGTTAAATACTCCATGATATCTATTTCACTCTTCATGAAATAATAATATTAAGCTAGAGTGGTGTGTGCAATAAACTTCCATTTACGTAAGAATACACAAGATTAAGTGTTTTGGTGAATGAAATCTGTCTTTTTTGACTTCCATTCATTTTATGAAGCAAACATGTATTGGGAGCTCTTTGTTCTACTGAGATGCAAGAATGAATCAAACTAGTTGACAGTTCAATTTGCAGCACATATTTAACAATAAAATCAGCATTTACCCCTCCTTCCTCTTGCAGGCAGCAGACTACAACTGTGAGTTGCATAATTTGGGACTAAGAGAGACAGAAAAAGCACTTGGACAGGAAGTTCTTTCCTGTCTATGCTTGCTGAGATATGTGGGAAGTATGTTCCACTGTCAGTAGAAGTCTTGTGACAAATCTGCAAAGGTGGGGAGTCGGGAGGTAGCACAGCGGGTTAAGCGCACAACATGGCACAAAGCTCAAGGACCCAAGTAAGTATCCCGGTTCAAGCCCCGGCTCCCCACCTGCAGGGGGGTCACTTCTCAAGCTATGAAGCAGATCTGCAGGCATCTCTCTTTCTCTCCCTCTCTATGTCTTCCCCTCCTCTCTCCATTTCTCTCTGTCCTATCTAACAACGACAACATCAGTGACAACAACAACTACAACAATTAAACAATAAGGGCAACAAAAGGGAATAAATAAAAAAAACACAAAAAATTTGCCTAGGTGTCTTGAGGAATCTTCATGAGAAGATTGGGAAGAGTCACTGCAAGGTGTCAAATGAGTTCACTGGAGTGGAGCGTGTAGAGATTGGTCTAACAGGGAGTCGGGCTGTAGCACAGCGGGTTAAGCGCAGGCGGCGCAAAGCACAAGGACGGGCATATGGATCCCGGTTCCAGCCCCGGCTCCCCACCTGCAGGGGAGTTGCTTCACAGGCGGTGAAGCAGGTCTGCAGGTGTCTATCTTTCTCTCCCCCTCTCTGTCTTCCCCTCCTCTCTCCATTTCTCTCTGTCCTATCCAACAATGACAACAACAATAATAACTACAACAATAAAACAACAAGGGTAACAAAGGGAATAAATAAATAAAATAAATATTAAAAAAAATTGGTCTAACAGTGGTAATAGTACACAGTAAGAAGTGAATAAATGGTTACCATTAGGGTTAAGAAATCTCAATGTTCTATTAATTTAATCTTGACTATTTGCCTATAGTGTTATGTGCTTTTGTTTCTCAAGACAGAATTTTATTTGTGGATACAGAAGATAAGATTTTTTTCAATTTTTTTATTTTATTTTTTAAAATTTTATTTATAAAATGGAAACACTGGCAAAACCATAGGATAAGAGGGGTACAACTCCACACAGTTCCCACCACCAGAACTCTGTATCCCATCCCCCTCCCCTGATAGCTTTCCTATTCTTTATCCCTCTGGGAGTATGGACCCAGGGTGATTATGGGGTGCAGAAGGTGAAAGGTCTGGCTTCTGTAATTGCTTCCCTGATGAACATGGGCATTGTCAGGTCGATCCATACTCCCAGCCTATCTCTCTTTCTTTAGTGGGGCGGGGATCCGGGGAAGCGGAGCTCCAGGACACATTGGTGGGGTCATCTGCCCTGGTAGCATTGAAAGTGAAAAGGGTCAAAGCAGGGGCAAGTGGCAGGAGAAGAAATGCCAAACTTTTGACAAAAGTCAGTTTTAACCAAAGAATAGGATTTTTGTTTGTTTTGTTATAAGAACCCATTTTTAAAAACCAAAACATAGCAAAGGGCGGCATCACAGTTTATCCTCCAGTATTTATTTTAATATTTATTTATTTAATGAGAGAGATACATTTGCATAACCATTATATTATCTCCTCAGCCCACAATTGACTCTTAATTTGGTATGATAAAGTAAGCCAACTTGCAGACACAGAGTTCCATAGATTAAAAAAAAAGGGCAGGGGAGCCTTTTGGGTCTTGTTTTATGATGATGGAAAAGGAACCAAGTTGGGGGGGCAGTGAGAGTATTCTGTAGACACCTGTTATGGGGAGATGAGAAAACATACCCACATGTAAATAACTATACTATAAAGTTCTAATCCTTTAATAAAAATGATAAAAGATTGAAAAATTAATACAGTTCACAATTAGAAAAAATATAGATACTGATTTCACTCAGACACCCAAAATAAATTAAATGTAGATTTTTTAGTATACATAGTGGTTATGCAAATGCCTTTCTTTCTTTTTTAAATATTTATTTATTTATTTTCTCTTTTGTTATTTTTGATTTTTATTGTTGATGTTATTGATGTTGTCGTTGTTATATAGGACAGAGAGAAATGAAGAGAGGAGGGGGAGACAGAGAGGAGGAGAGAAAGATACCTGCAGACTCTCCTGCAAGTGGGGAGCCTGGGGATGGAACAGGGATCCTTATGCCGGTCCTTGCACTTCGAGCCACCTGCGCTTAACCCACTGTTACCGGTAAATGCCTTTCTTTAAAAAATTTTTTAATAGTGGGGGTTGTATTGCTAAATGGGAATCTGGGGAATGTTATGCATGTAAAAAAAAAAAAAGAAGTAGAAACGCAAAGCAGAAATTGACTGAGTTTGGAGTATGGCACCAAAGTAAGAAAGCAGAAGTATACTAGAGTTTGCAGTGAGTACCTCCCTAATACTTCCTCTCCACTTTTCCAAGCTTTGGGTCCATGATTGCTCAACAATTTGTTTGGCTTTGTATGTTGGCTCTCTTTTCAGTCACCAGGTTCCAGGTGTCATCAGGATGCCGGCCAGACTTCCCTGGATTGAAGACACCACCAATGTGTCCTGGAGCTCAGCTTCCCCAGAGACCCATCCTACTAGGGAAAGAGAGAGGCAGACTGGGAGTATGGACCGACCAGTCAACGCCCATGTTTAGCGAGGAAGCAATTACAGAAGCCAGACCTTCTACCTTCTGCAACCCTCAATGACCCTGGGTCCATGCTCCCAGAGGGATAGAGAATGGGAAAGCTATCGGGGGAGGGGGTGGGATATGGAGATTGGGCGGTGGGAATTGTGTGGAGTTGTACCCCTCCTACCCTATGGTTTTGTTAATTAATCCTTTCTTTAATAAAAAAAAAAATAAAAATAAATAAAAAATAAAAATTTTTAAAAATATTTATTTATTTTCCCTTTTGCTGCCCTTGTTGTTTTTCATTGTTGTTGTAGTTATTGTTGTTGTTGTTACTGATGTCATTGTTGTTGGATAGGACAGAGAGGAATGGAGAAAGGAGGGGAAGACTGAGAGGGGGAGAGAAAGACACCTACAGATCTGCTTCACCGCTTGTGAAGCAACTCCCCTGCAGTTGGGGACTCGGGGGCTTGAACCTGGATCCTTACTCTGGTCCTTGTGCTTTGCTTAACCTGCTGCACCGCCGACTCCCGGTAAATGCACGCCTGAAGTTCTGAGGTTCCAGGTTCAATCCCAAGTTGATAATCATCATAAGCCAGAGCTGAGCAGTACTCTCATCTTCTTCTGTATCATTCTCTCTGTATCTCTCATAAAATAAATAAATATTAAAAAACTATTTAAAATATATATTTTGTTTATTTTATTTTAATAGGAGAGATACAGAGAGAAAGACACAGAGAGTAACACCAGAGTACTGCTCAGCTCTGGCTTATTGTGGTGCTGGGGATTGAATCTGGGAACTTGGAGCCTCTGATATAAAGTCTTTTCTATGATCTTTATGCTGTCTTCCCAGCCCAAGAACTCATTTTTTAAAAAAATTATTTATAAAAATGAAACAGTGACAAAACCATAGGATAAGAGGGGTACAACTCCACACAGTTCCCACCACCAGATCTCCATATCCCATCCCTTCCCCTGATACCTTCCCTATTCTTTATTCTTCTGGGAGTATGGGCCCAGGGATTATGGGGTGCAGAAGGTGGAAGGTCTGGCTTCTGGAATTGCTTCCCTATTGGACATGGGAGTTGGCAGGGAATCCATACTCCCAGTCTGCCTCTCTCTTTCCCTAATGGAGCGGGGCACTGGGGAAACGGAGCTCTGGGACATACTGGTGGGGTCGTCTGCCCAGGGAGGTCCAGTTGGCATCATGGTAGCATTACCTGGTGGCTGAAAAAAGAGTTAACATATAAAGCCAAGCAAATTGTTGACTTAATCATGAACCTAATTTGTTTTTAATTTATTTTTATTAGTGATTTAATATTGATTTGCAAATTTATCATTTATTTTAGAAATATCTTAAAACTTTTAGTTGCTAGGACAGAGAGAATTTGAGAAGGAAAGATGATCAGAAGGAGAGAGATAGAGACACTTGTAGTACTGCTTCACTGCTTGTGAAGCTTTCCACCTGCAGGTGGAGACCAGCAGCTTGAACCTGGGTCCTTGTGCATGATGACATGTACACTTAACCAGGTTCTCCACCACCCAGTCTCTTGATTTGCCAAGTTATAAGATAGTAGGGATATAATATTACAACATTCCCACCACCAGAGTTCTGCCTCCATCCCTTTTATTGCAGTAGTTCTCTCAAGGTCACAATTAGGGTTGACTTTATAGCTATCATTATCTATCGATCTGTCATCTATTCTTTAATTTTATTTTTATTAGTGATTTACAAAATAATAGGGTAGAACTTCACACTATTTCCATCACCTGAGTTTTGTGTCCCTATTCTTCCACTGCAAAGGAAAGTGATTCTCCTAAGTTCACAGATATGGACTGACTATTATTTACCTGCCTATCTATCTATCTATCTATCTATCTATCTATCTATCATCTATTTTTTCCCATTTTTTCTGTGGTCCTGCATTCTTTTCCTTTCTAAGTCATAGCTACACCTATTACTACTTCTGAATATCTTTCTTTCTTTCTTTCTTTCTTTTTTTCTTTCTTTCTTTCTTTCTTTCTTCTTCTCTCTTCTCTCTCTGGGTTCTAATGAAATAGGAATTAGCCCTCTCATCATATTCCCTAATATTTCTACCCTTTGGAAGAATGGTAGGAGGTCTGGCTTCTATAATTGCTTCTCTGATGGACATAGACATTGGCAGGTCGATCCATACTCCCAGCCTGTTTCTATCTTTCCTTAGTGAGGCAGGGCTCTCAAGAGGTGGGGTTCCAGGGCACATTGTGAGGCCATCTGCCCAGGGAGTTCAGGATAGAATCATAGTAGCATCTGTAGCTTGATGTCTGAAGGGCAGGAAGTAATGAGTCAGGACCCAATATCTAATAAATAGGAACCATTAAGTAAGAATAGATCATGTGAGAACAGGGATTTAAGGGTGTCAAGAGGCTAGGAAGTCTATTTTAGGTATGCTCTTAGGTGCCCATGATTTTTGCCTGAGTTTGACGGTTAACATGGAGTTGGACTAAAATTATTGTCTGGGAAGATTGTGTCAGATTTGAGAATAGGGCTAGAAAGCAGGATTAGGACAGAGAGCAGCTCCCAAACTTGAAGAAAATATGTCAATACAGTTAATCATTTACCACACCAATCTGACCCAGAGTCCATATATATTCACATTTAGCACAGGAGCCTGTATAACCTCAGAGTCCTTGTCAGTCTGAGCTCACAGTTCATGGTCCAGCTGAGAACATTCTAGACTGCACTCATTTCAGGACCAGTCTTCCATGAGTGGCAGAGTAGGATGGCTCAGCCTTCCTTTGGAGAGTGTGGCAGTACCTATCATTGCTACTTTATAGTGAGGGCCCTTGAAAGGGTTTTTGGTGACATTCCTGATGGAAGTGACCAGTGATGGTGGAGAAAGGGGTCTGTTAGAGGTCTAGGCTCAACGTATCTACAGAGGAGTCCTAGGATACCCCAACTTGGGCTCCAGGTGATGGGGTGACCTGGTAGTGACCAAAAAAGTAACTATTAAGTGAGCCAGTCTCTTGCCTCTTTCCAGTTTTTGTAGTCTCTCCTTTCTCTCATCTGTTAGAGCATTGAGTGTCATTTGTTGTATCCAAATTGGTCTGTGGTGTCTGGCCTCAAGTCAGGGAGGAAATACCCCTAAGATTTTAAGCATTGAATTTAACTGCATTTACTTGTTTGATGATTTTAGTAATGGTTGTCATAAGGACATTAATTGTCCTTTGGTTGATATACATTTTTTTGCCAGTATATCTCTTGGCCAATTGTATACAGTGTTTCTTCTAAAGATTATCAAGTGAGTGACATTGATGTTGCTGCCAGAAGGGATTAGGAGATATCTCTTACTTTCTTTTGTATAGTTAGTTTAGTAGATAAAGTGATTGAGGGAAGTGAAATAGGAGGTAGGAGAGGAGGATGTCTAGGCCTAAGTAGTAATTATTTGATTAGAAAATTTACAGTGCCATCTTTAGACCTTTCTACTACATTTCCAAGATTATTATGTCTAAGTCTAATCATAGAGGACATTAAGCACTTTTACTTTGAGGTATCTGATTGCTCCTGTATACATGTATCTCGTCCTCTAGGACCTTGCCTATATCTAGGATATGTCATTTTGGTGGAGAGTGTGCCATCTGAAATGGAACAGGGTAGTCCCATGTGTTAGGAAAGATCTCACCAGACAACTGAAGTTGGAAGGGTGACATCTCAGGCTTGCTGTCTCTGGATACACTCAGAGGCTGAAAGGCAGTGGCAGCATGACATGGCTCGGTGACATTGGTTGTGTTGATTTAGTTGAGGTCAGTAGAGGCAGTATAACTGAGTAAAAGATGGAGAGGGGAAGCATCAAGAAACATAAACAAAGTCCCAGAGCTTCTGGGACTGGGAGGACTATGAATTTTAAAGAGAATGGGGAAGGTTCCTTATGGTCTTAGAGTTTGAAAAGGCAACAGATAATTATTATTATAGCTAAATTAGTTGGGAGCTTGTTATTCTTTATAAAATCCCATGGTTAGAGTTTAGTGTACTATATTTGACCTCACTGGTATACCAGTCTTAACCTTGACACTCCTTCTATGCCATAGTATTGAATACTTATGTAGTATATAGCACTTTGTATGTATCAGACACTTCCAAACATTTTAAAGTAATAACTACATTTTACAAAATATAAACTTAAGTAATTGATGTGTATATACACTAGAGGATAAGTGGGTTTTCCAAGAACTTGCTTTCTTTTTTTCCAGTATATTTTTAAATTTTAACTCTTAAATAACCTCATTGGAGGGGAAGGGATGATGTACAAAACTGTTTCTGTCATCTGTATGTAGTTTCCTATCTCCTCAGGAGGCATGTCAGCTTGTCTTTCTCCACCACCATAATGCATCCATTCTTCTATCAGCTCACTCCCTCCTCTCTCCTTTAGGATCCTGGGATCTGCTCCCATAAACATAGTTAACTAAGTTTCACCCTGTACTTCCCCTTCCTTTAAAAAAATTTTTTATTTATAAAAAGGAAACACTGACAAAAACTGTAGGATAAGAGGAGTACAACTCCACACAGTTCCCACCATCAGAACTCCGTATCCCATCTCCTCCCGATAGCTTTCCTATTCTTTATCCCTCTGGGAGTATGGACCCAGGGTCATTATGGGGTGCAGAAGGTGGAAGGTCTGGCTTCTATAATTGCTTTCCCACTGAACATGGACAGGTTGACAGGTCAATCCATACTCCCAGCCTGTCTTTCTCTTTCCCTAGTGGGGTGGGGAAGCAGGGCTCCAGGATACAGTGGTGGGGTTGTCTGTCCAGCTAAGTCTGGTTGGCATCATGTTAGCACCTGGAACCTGGTGACTGAAAAAGGAGTTAACATATAAAGCCAAACAAGTTGTTGACTAATCATGAACCTAAAGGCTGGAATATTGCAGATGAAGATTTGGGGTCTCTCTTTTGTAGATAGTTAGTAGGTCTATTTTAGTTATATTCCAAAGGGCCCATGCCTATACTTATGTTTTTTTTTTTTTTTTTCTTTCCTGAGCCTGATATCTCATACGCAGAAGGATCCAAGTTATTGTCTAGGGAGATGATGTCATGGCTGAAAAAAGGGCCAGAAAAGTGGATCAGGGAAGAAAGTAGCTCCCAAATATGGGAAAGGTGTATAAAAATTGTTGACTATAAACCCCATCGATTTGATGTGATCTGGGGCCCATAATCAGCTTAGGAGCCTATGTGACCTCTGCATCCCTCTAGATCTGAGCTCACATTCTGTGGCCATAGTGGGAATGTTCCAAGCTGCCCCAATTTCAGGACTTGTCTTCCTTAGGTAGAAGATAGAGTATGTTGGCCAGCCTCACTTCAGAGGATGGAACATTTTCTATCATGGTTGATCCATGTTGAGGGCAAGGTCCTATGGGGGCCCACGAAGGGATCTATTGTATTGTTCCTGATAGAGATGGCCAGTAACAATGGAAAGAGGAATTTATTTGAGGTCTAGGCCTATCATTTCTGTTTGGGAATCTCAAGACTCCCCAACTAGGGCCCCAGTTGATGGGGTGGCTTCCTTTTGTTTTTTAAACCCTACCAGTGAGTGGAATCATCTGTTTTTCACCTTCCTGCCTTTTGGCTTATTTTACTGTACATGATTCCTTCAAGTTCCCTTCAAGTTGTAGCAAAAAGAGGAGATTTCACCATTTATTACAGCAGAGTAGTATTCATACTACAACCTCCTTAATGACTCACCTGTCACTGGACATTTGGGGTTGCTTCCAAATGTGGGATATTACTACTAATAGTACTGGCATGAATATAGTTGTGCATAGATCTCTTCATTGTGTTTTCTGGACAGATACTTAGAAGAGGAATAGTACTATTGCTAGTCTATTCCTAGTACTCTGAGGTCTATTCCTAGTACTATTCCTAGTACTCTGAGGAAACTCCAGACTGTTTTCCACAGGGCTTGCACCAATTTATCTTCCCACATGTAGAAGTGTAGAAGTGTTCCCTTCGCCCCACATCCTCACGTTTTTTGCTTCTGTCTTTTATAATGCTTGGCATTCTCACAGGTATGAAATGGTGGGTATCTCACTGTTGTCTTAATTTACATACCTCTGATAGTGACTTTGAGCAGTTTTTTCATGTACCTATTTGCCATCTGGATATCTTCTTTGATGAAGATTTTGTTCATGTCCTCACCCCATTTAATTTTTAAAATTTATTTAAATATTTTTGAATTTTAATTACTAAAGATTTATATATTTATGAAAAAGATAGGAAGAGAGAAGCAGAGCATCACTCTGGCATATAAAATGCCTGGAATTGAACTCAGGACCTCATGTTTGAGGGCTCAACATTTCCCCTCACACCACTCCTCAGATTGCTTGCTCCACTTTAATGCAATAAATTGCTAATTTGTTGCTGAGTTTTGTGAACCCTCTATATTTTGTTTATTAGTCCTTTATCTGGATATAAGTGTATAAAGATTTTATCTCATTTAGTGGGGTGTCTTTTTGTTTTGATGATAATTCCTTTTGCTGTGCAGAAGATTTTCAGTTTGAGGTATTTTGACTTTTCACTTCCTTTGAGTTGGGTAAGCTCCATTTTCGACACAAGCTGAAGAATTCATTCATGTGTCACTAAAAAAAGAAACTTCAGTCTTAAGGAATGAATAGATATTTGGTCACCAAACTAGTGCCTCAGAAGAGTTAGACAAACAGATTTCTGATCTGCAGGAATTGACAGTCTTCATTTAGTTCAAGGCTATCCAAATCATTAACCACTAAAACTGTTCAAAAGTATTCCACTTTGTTACACTATAAAACAGTAAAATTTTGCACTACCAATATGAATAATGATGATCATAGTGTTATGCCACATAAAAGATCATTTAAGACTTTTGGACATTTAATACCAGAAATGTGTCTATCAATGTCTATTATCTGGTTATGCAAGATGTGTGTATGTGCATATGTGTATATGTTTGTTTATATGACTGTGTATTGGCATAATTCACTCATACATATGCCCAATGTACCAATTTACCTGTAGTTGGTGCCTTTGCTAAAGAGACAAGAAAAGCGCTGTGTAGTCTGAAGATCAATTAAAACCTGCAGATGGCATGGAGACCAAGCACTAAGAGAAGAACTACTAGAATTTCTCATACCTAAAGCCCCTGAACAGGAGGAATGAACCAAACCCACTTGTAGAAATTGAAAGGTTACAGATGGGACAGGAGGGGAAATACAAAGACTATAAACCAAACCAGGTGTGACATTTTATTTGCGATAGTGAATGACAGGACTTGGCACTGGGTACAAGGTGGAATGGAGATGCCAGGCAAGGGGGGAGCAGAGGTGGTAGAAGAGAATGACCGTCCCATGAGTCAGATCCGCTTTGTGTTCCTGCCTCTTTCCTCATTCTATTCCTGGTCTTGTCAGGGCTTGATTAAGTGGGTATCAGTCTCAGTGATACTAAAACCTCTTAAGGACACATTTTGAAATGAATCATTATCAAACAGGTAATTTGATCAAATGAACATTCACTGTACATCAAAGTGAATTTGGACATGATATTTTGTTGTGCCCTGAAGTATTCTTTTTTTTTTAAATCTTCTTTAAAAAGTATTTATTTATTTATTCCCTTTTGTTGCCCTTGATGTTTTATTGTTGTAGTTATTATTTTTATTGATGCCATCATTGTTGGATAGGACAGTGAGAAATGGAGAGAGGAGGGGAAGACAGAGAGAGGAAAAGAAAGACACTTGCAGACCTGCTTCACCACTTGTGAAGCGACTTCCCTGCAGGTGGGGAGCCCGGGGTTTGAACCAGGAACCTTAAGCTGGTCCTTGTGCTTTGCGCTTAACCCACTACGCTCTCACCCAATTTCCAGAATTCTTTTTTTTCTTCTTCTCTCTCTCTCTTCCTTCATACTTATGGACTGACTTAAAAAAGAAAGGGGGGGGGGCTTTAGGACTGGCAAAATATCCTGCTCAGTTAGTATGCTTGCTTTGCCTAGGTGTGGCCTTTTTGTGGCCTAGGTGTCTGGCCTTTACCACTTGAAGGAAACTTCAATGCTGTGGTATCTTCCCCTGCATTTCTCTGTTTCTCTCTGAAAAAGCCAACCTGGAGCCATAAAGCCCTGGCTATGAAAGGGGAAGAGAGAGTGAAAGAGCTTAAAAAAAAAACAAAACATGAGCCCACCTTATCTGACCCATCTTGGACAGAGCTAGAAGGAATTATGTTAAGTGAGCTAAGTCAGAAAGATAAAGATGAGTATGGGATGTCCCCACTCATCAACAGAAGTTGAGAAAGAAGAACAGAAAGGGAAATTAAAAGCAGGATCTGATTAAATCGAGAGCAGGGCACCAATGTAAAAACACTGTGGTGATGGGGAGGGTGGCCATTGGTCTTCCCGGCACGGTGGAGGGTGGGAGGGGCGGAGGTGGGTGGTGGGTATGGGACATAGTCTTTTGGTGGTGGGAGTGGTGTTTATGTACAATCCTATTAAAGTGTAAACATTATATAAACCACTATTTAATTGATATGAGAGGCAAAAAACTGATGATATGTCTAGAACTTCTTAAAACACAGACTGAGTCTTTTTAATACATAGGCTGTCTTTGATATGCTCTCTCTCAAAAGCCTAGACCAGGGAGAACAGAAGCAACTGGTAGCACAGCTATATACAAGATTCTGGGTATTATACTCCAAACCCTATCAAAGGGACTTTCCAAAGTTAACCCTATCACCAAATAATGTGATGATAACAATAACTATCCATTGTCTTCTTGAACCCTAAGACAACAGGAACCTCACATTTCCACTATAGAGCCTATATTTCCCCCAGTCCTGGAACCTTAGGGTGGGGCCCACTTTTCTGCATGCTGTGCTCTCAATTCAAATCAAATAATATTGTATCTGCAGATTGCAACCTAATCAACACAACAAGTGCCACCCCAGCATGCTGCACTTCAGACTGTGACCAGAGACTTCAGGTGTGGAATGACAACCCTTCAGCTTCATCACTCGGGTGAGACCTTTCCTTTCATAGTATTCTCTAATTCCATTCCAGCCGTTCCACTCCTTAATAAAGTCCCCAAACCTAGATATAGTCCAGGTCCCCTGAGATAGAGCATAGGTTCACCCGTGCCCATAAACTAGGGGAAAAATATATACCTGAAAGCAGAAGTACACAAGAGCATGCAGGGAATACCCCCAACACTTCATCTGCACTATTACAGTTTTTAGGTCCATGATTCTTCAACAATTTGTTTGGCTTTGTATGTTAACTCTCTTTTCAGCCACCAGGTTCTGGATGCTGACCAGACTTCCCTGGACAGAGGACCCCATCAATGTGTACTGGAGCGCCACTTCCTCAGAGGCCCACCCTACTAGGGAAGTAGAGAGACAGACTGGGAGTATGGATCGACCAGTCAACGCCTATGTTCAGCGGGGAAGCAATTACAGAAGCCAGACCTTCCACCCTCTGCAACCCACAAGGACCCTGGATCCATACTCTCAGAGAGATAGAGAATGGGAAGGCTATCAGGGGAGGGGGTAGGATGTGGAGATCGGGTTATAGGAATTATGCGGAATTGTACCCCTCTCATTCTATGGTTTTGTTAATGTCTCCTTTCTTAAATAAAAAAAAAAGGATGTAAAAAAAACAAAAACAAAAAACTTCTTCCAGATGTTAGAGTTTATATGCTTCAAAAAAAAAAAAAAATACAAGTATGCTAGGAAATTCTTTTTTTTAAGTCTTTTAAAAAATATTTATTTATTTATTCTCTTTTGTTGCCCTTGCTGTTTATTGTTATAATTATTGTTGATGTTGTTTTTGTTGGATAGGACAGAGAGAAATGGAGAGAGGAGAGGAAGACAGAGAGGGAGAAAGAAAGACACCTGCAGACCTGCTTCACTGCCTGTGAAGCAACTCCCCTGTAGGTGGGAAGCCAAGGTCAAATTGATTTTTATTTATTTAATTTTTCCTTTTTTTTTTAGAATTTGTTTATTTATTCATGAGAAAGATAGGCATAAAGAGAAAGAACTAGACACTACTCTGGCACAGGTGCTGCTGGGGATTGAACTCAGAATCTCATGGTTGAGAATCCAATGCTTTATCCACTGCACCACCTCCCAGACCACTTCCTTTTCTTTATTGGGAGGATTAATGGTTTACAAAGAGTAAAATAGTAGTCCATGTGTAACATTTCTCTACCCCCCCCAGAATTTCTTCCACAGCAAATTTTACATATTGACCTTTTGCTTTAATAAATAGTTTCTTAGACTTTGTAATAAGCAAAAGATCATAGCTATGAACATGTCAACGGGTCTGTCTTCATTCTGCTGGTATCTGTAAGATGGAAAATTCCTTACCCTTTCCCCTTGAAAAACAGGACCAAATCAGTAAGCCAGTAAGCCACTAGTTGTTTACCAAGACCCTGCATACAGGCAAGGCTTATCAGGACATTTGCACAAGGAAACTTTTTACCAGAAGGTTGCAGCTGATGGTGGGAGGATGTGGTGACCATACTCTGGCTAGGTTCTATTGGTTGTGTGGTTTTGCAATGTTTGAAATTAGCCCGTGCTTTGCTTTGAGTGGATCCCGCTTTTTGCTAGGTTTGAAATGATTGGATTCCGTGTTTTCTATAGCATGTTATTGGATACAGATTGATAGGTGATGTGTTCACCCTCCCTGAGTGTATTCAGAAATCCTATAAATTGTGTGGTTTGAGCCCTGTTCGGGGTCGAGCTGGTGGACTGCTATCAGTCACCACTCGGCCCGGATTTGAATTCGTGAATAAACATCTTTTGCTTCCTTGCAGTGGATGGTGGTTTGATTTTGCTTGCTAACACTATCTTTTCACAAGTTCTGTCAAGCAAACTCTTTGAATCAACCTTGCATGTTTGGGATTTACTCACCTATGTGGGAATTCAGTACGGAGGAGGAATACTAGGTCGAGAATTTGCAACTGGGAGGAATACTAGGTAGAGAATTTGCAACTGGGAGGAATACTAGGTCAAGAATTTGCAACTGACTCTAGTAGTCACAGGGTTCTCAGTTTTAGTGTTTCTCTTTGACAATGGGATGGGCTCTCAGGACCAGATGTCAGAGTGGACAGATGTTATCTCTAGATAGACTGTCCTTCTTACTCATGTGGAACAGTTGTGTTACTTTTTTTTTTCTTCTTCTTCCCAGAGTACTGCTCAGCTCTTGTTTATGGTAGTGCAGGGACTCATGCCTCAGGCATGAGAGTCTCTTTGCATAACCATTATGCTGTCTGTTCCCCCACTCCCCACCCCCCAATCCAGTGTTTCTTTTTTTAACATACTTTAGAGAGTGCTGGAATATTTGAATAGGTAAAAACTAAAACTAAGTCCTTGCTTACTCAATCTACAGGAAAAGCTTAGATCGTTTTTATCAACTGTGCTAAGAAAAGAGAAGCATAAGTCACTTAATTCTGAAGCAGGTTAAGAAAGAAATAAAATGCAGTTTCTAAAACCAAAGATTTCTGTTTGCTTGTTTTTTTTTTTGTCTCTCTGGTCAAGACCTTTTACCCAAATTCTTATTTATTTATTTATTTATTGTTAAAGTTCCCTTTTTTTTTTTTTAGAAAATTGAAATTTTTTTATTATTTTATTTTATTTACTGGATAGAGACAGCCAGAAATCAAGAGGGAAGGAGGGTGATAGAGAGGAAGAGGCAGAGAGACACCTGCAACACTGCTTCACCACTTGCAAAGCATTTCCCCTGCAGGTGGGGACTGAGGATTTGAACCTGGGTCCTTATGCACTGTTATATGTGTGTTCAACCAGGTGTGCCACCGCCTGGCCCCCTAAATTCTTATTTATTAAAAACAAATAAAGAAACAAAATTTAGACTGGGCCTGGAGAGATAGCATAATGGTTCTGCAATCGACTTTTATGCCTGAGGCTCTGAGCTCCCCAGGTTCCAACTCTAGCACCACCATCAGCCAGAGAGAGCTGAGCAGTGCTTTGGGAAATAAAATAAATCTTTAAAAAGAGGCCAAAAACCAAAAACCCTAGAGTCAGATACTTATTGCCCACATTATATGTTAGTGTGAGAGAGAGCAATTATAGTTTCACTCAATTAAAAATGAGCATGTAATTATTAAGAATAATTTAAACTCATAAAGTGTTTTTTTCCCCCGAGAGCCTTAAGAGACAGGTAATTCCCCAGTACCCAAATGAGTCCTTCATAGAAAGAATTATAATTTAAATGAACAATCTGCCATACCCTAATTGTTCCACATTAAGAAGAAGAAAAAAAAAAGCCCATGCCTGCTTTTAAAGGTATGAGAACATTTCAAACCCTCCAAACATATATTATTATGATTCTTTCACCAAAATTTGGGTGATTAGGGTCATGTGACCCTTCTATATTAATTGGCCTTATAGTTGACTGATCTTAAGAATTTTATTTAAGATTGCTTTGAATGTGGAAGGAATAAAAGGAACTGTTTCCTGGCATTTTTGTCAGGCTTCCCCAATTATTAAAGAAATATTCTTGCAGGAAATGGCACCAACTGTGGGGAGACGTGTAATGAGCACTGGCAGACAGCACTGCATGTGGGCCCGTGGAGGGCAGGCCCTCACCCTGTGTCTCCTTTCTGCTTACTTTCTGCCCCAGTGGAGACAGCTGTGGACATACTTAGCACTTGTCTCCAGCAGCACTGTTATGTTGCCACTGGGGCTTCATTGCTCCAGGCTGACTTTTTCAGATAGATTGAGGAGAGAGACATAGAGAGAGAGAGACATCTCGAGAGAAACAGAAAGGGAGAGAGAGGGAAAGAGACAGAGAAGGAGAAACACAGAAGAGGGAGAGGGGGGAGAGAAGACAGAGAGAGAGAGAGAGAGAGAGAGAGAGGAGTCACTCTCCATAGTTCCGTAGTACTCCCATGTGGTGTGTGTGGGAGGAGGGGAGTTGAAACTGAGTCTTGCACATGACAAAGCAGGCATTCTCTCAAGTGAACTAACTTATGAGCTTGGTTTTTTATTTTATTTTATTTTAATGAAGTGACACTGCATGTTAACCTGATGTGAATTATAGGTATGCATTGTCAGGATGTGGGGCAGGGGAGAAAGCATGATGGTTATGCAAGAAAGCATAATGGTTATTGCGTGCTTGAGGCTGAAAAGGTCCCAGGTTCAGTTCCTCATACCACTGTAAATATAATTGAAAAGAAATAGAATAAGGAAAGAAAAAAGAAAGAAAGAAATAGAATAAGGATGTGTATATACTTTATGTTCAACACATTTTTGAATTAGGGGGTTTAATGCTATACAGTAAATAACATAGAGTCAGACACAGTTGTTGCTCCATGGGTAAATTTCTCAATTTTTTGCAAAACACTCTCATGCCCAACCTAGGTCCTCCTCCACCATCATGGATTCATCTTACTTCCTTCAAGCTCCAACCAAGAAGACATGAAAAAAGGTGACTTCATCATTCTTAGAGTCAGTGGGATTCTGGAAAGGAAGTGGGAGGAGAGAGTAAATGTATAGTGAGGGATAGTGTTGAACTTTCAATGTTGACAACAGCTGAGTGGCTAGGAAAGTTGTGGTGTATATCCACAATGGAATACTACTCGGCTAAGAATGATGAAGTCACCTTTTTTCATGTCTTCTTGGTTGGAGCTTGAAGGAAGTAAGATGAATCCATGATGGTGGAGGAGGACCTAGGTTGGGCATGAGAGTGTTTTGCAAAAAATTGAGAAATTTACCCATGGAGCAACAACTGTATCTGACTCTATGTTATTTACTGTATAGCATTAAACCCCCTAATTCAAAAATGTGTTGAACATAAAGTATATACACATCCTTATTCTATTTCTTTCTTTCTTTTTTCTTTCCTTATTCTATTTCTTTTCAATTATATTTACAGTGGTATGAGGAACTGAACCTGGGACCTTTTCAGCCTCAAGCACGCAATAACCATTATGCTTTCTTGCATAACCATCATGCTTTCTCCCCTGCCCCACATCCTGACAATGCATACCTATAATTCACATCAGGTTAACATGCAGTGTCACTTCATTAAAATAAAATAAAATAAAAAACCAAGCTCATAAGTTAGTTCACTTGAGAGAATGCCTGCTTTGTCATGTGCAAGACTCAGTTTCAACTCCCCTCCTCCCACACACACCACATGGGAGTACTACGGAACTATGGAGAGTGACTCCTCTCTCTCTCTCTCTCTCTCTCTCTCTCTCTGTCTTCTCTCCCCCCTCTCCCTCTTCTGTGTTTCTCCTTCTCTGTCTCTTTCCCTCTCTCTCCCTTTCTGTTTACTCTTGTGCTGTTTAGCTCACCTGCCCCCACATACCAAAGATAAATGAAATTATACGGTGTTTGCCTTTCTTCATCTGGCTCATTGCAACAGACCTAATATCCTCTAGGCTCATCCATATCGTCTTTAAAAAAAATAGATAAATAACATTCTGTTATGTAGTCAGACCACATCATCTTTATCCGTTTATTTCCTACTGGACTCTGAAGTTGTTTGCAGTTCTTGACTACTGTAGATAATATTGCTGTAAATGTGGAGGTCTGTATATCTTTTCAAATCTTTTTTTTTTTTAATTTCAAATAAATAAGTGGGCTAATTAGGGTACATGGTCTTTCTAATTTTTCAAGGGACCACCATACTGTTTTTTTTTTTTAATTTTTATTAGTGATTTACAAAATCACAAAATCACAGGGGTACAATCTTTAACCGTTCCCACCACCAGAGTTCTGTGTCCCCATTTCCTCCGTTGGAAACTGCAGTAGTTCTCTCAAGATCACCGATTTGGGTTGACTATTATTTCTATAACTATCTATATTTATTATATATTTGCCCATTTTTTTTCTTGTGGTCCTGCATTTCTAAGTCATACTTACTACTCCTGTACTTCTGAGTGTTCTTATTATTACTATTTTTTTCCCCTCTTCTCTCTCTAGGTCCTGATGGAACTGGAGTTAAGAAGCCCCTCTGGTCACCTTCCCCTAACATTTACCCCTCTGGGAGAAAGTTTGGCTTCTGTAATTCTCCTCTGTTGGACATGGGCATTGATAGTTTGATCCATACCCCCAGCCTGTTTCTGTCTTTCCCTGGTGGGGTAGGGCTCTGGAGAGGTGAGGTTCTGGGACCTTAGAGAGGCTGTCTGCCCAGGGAAATCAGGATGGAATCAGAAACATCTGTAATTTGGTGTTTGTGGCTTAGTGAGTTTCTGAAGAAATCCTAGTTGTTTTTTGTTAAGTTTTTTTATTTATTAGAGGATTAATAGTTTAAAGTTGACAATAAAATACAATAGTTTATACATGTGTAACATTTCCCAGTTTTCCACATAACGATTCAACCCCCACTAGGTCCTCCTCTGCCATCATGTTCTTTTGTTGGTTTAAGGTAGTTTGTTGTTGTTGTTGCTTTTCCTTGTTGTCAGAAGCATAGTCTGAAACAGTTACTGCTCCATAGTCACACCTCCAGAAGTCTCTCCTTTAAATTTTTTATTTATTTATTTTTGCCTCCAGGGTTATCGCTCGGGTTTAGTGCTGACACTATAAATCCACTGCTCCTGGAAGCCATTTTTTTCTGTTTTTAAATAGGGTAAGAGAGAGAGAGAGAATTTGAGAGAGGAGGGGGGAGATATAGAGGGGGAGAGAAAGACACTTGCAGACCTGCTTCACTGCTTGTGAAGCAACCCCCACTGCAGGTGGGGAGCCGGGAGCTTGAACTGGGATCACTGAGCTGTCCTTGCACTTCTGCTATGTGTGCTTAACCTGGTGTACTACCACCTTTTTATTATTATTATTCTTTGTCACCAAAGTTATCACTGACTGTCAGTGCATGCATGGTGAATCCAGTGCTCCCAGTGGCTATTTTTTTCTTTTTTGATAGAGATAGAAGGGGGGGGGAGAAGCTGACATATGAGATAGATAGATAGATAGATAGATAGATAGATAGATAGATAGATAGATAGGTACCTGCACCACTCCACCACTCATGAAGCTTCCTCACATGCAAATAGGGATGGAGGCGCTTAAACGCAGGCCTTTGCACATGGTAACTAACATATGCATGCTATCTACCAGGTACTGCCACCACCCTGTCCAATAGCAGCTATTTTTACAGTTAGGAGATGACATATCAACAGTGTTTTGATTTGCATTCCTCACCAATAGCTAATGAGCATCTTTCCATTTATCTATTGGCCACTTGTATTAGTTCTTTGAAGGTATGCCTATCAGAGTCTCCGTCCATTTTTAAATTTCATTTTTTATTGTTTAGTTCTTATGTATTTTGGGTCTTACCCCTTGTTGCATGCAAAAATCTCCTTCCATTCAGTAGAATGTCTTGTCATTTGATACAAGTCTATTATGCTATGCAGAAGCTTTTTAGTTTGATTTAGCACCATTTGTTTAATTTTGCTTTTGTTTCTCTTGCTGTTATAGTCAAGTTCTCAAACATCTGTCTAAGACTGATGTCAGCAAGCATCGTGAAAATGTTTTTTTCTTTGTGTTTTACAATCTCAGGTCTTCAGCATGTAGTTATTTTTGATGCGATTATAACTAGGATGGATTTTCGGGTTTATTTCCTGTTACTTTATGCATAGATATGCCACACATATTTGTGTAGGGATTGTGTAGCCTATGCCATTTTACCATATTTGTTTATTATTTCTAATGACTTCTTGATGGTGCCTTTGGGGAAGAGTGTCTGTACACACCGGCATGTCATCTGCAAATCCTAGTTCTTTCTTTCCAAATTAGTAAAATGTTACATCCTTTTCCTCTCCAATTACTCTTCCTAGCATTTTTGCTTATAGTGTTACTATAGCTTTATAATGTCCGTGTCTGTGGCTATTAATACAGTTTACAAACCTACAGTGACAAGCCTTATGGGAAGTGCTAGCAAATCTTCACAAATAGGATGCAGAGTTAGTTATGTGTCTGGACATTATTATTTTTGAGGGTCATCATTTTGTTCATATTCTCCAAGGAATCTGTGACCTTCAAATGAACCGCTGCCAATGAATTACTGCAGCCTTTCCAGTAGCAATAGTTTTGTGGCCACTGAACTTCTATGTGTTTTCTACTATGCCATAAAAGTGAGTTGATCTTGTCACTTACTTGGTGAAGAGATTTGGGCCAGGATGTTTAAGAGCCTGGCTAGAGATACTTATTGGGAAGCAAACAATGTTGATGGAAAGGACTGAAAACTGAAGCAGCTGCTATAGGAAATAGTTTTGTGAATCCATAAACAAAGAAAAATGGAAATAATTTGTGATCCAGCAGTTCTACTCTTCTAATCCTATATTTAAAGTACACAGAAACACTAAATTGAAAGGACATGTGCATCCCTATGCTCATAAATGCAGTTTTCATAATAGTTAAAATATGGAATCAACCAAATACCCATTGACAAATGACTGGATAAATAATAAATATGCTTGTCTATTCACTGGAATACTATGCAGTGAAGAAAAATGGATTTTTTTTTTTTTGCCTCCAGGGTTTTTTTGCTGGAGCTCAGTGCCTGAACCATGAATCAACTGCTCCTGGAGGCTATTTTTTCACCTTTTGCTGCCCTTGTTGTTTTATTGTTGTTGTGGTTGTTATTGTTGTTGTTATTGATGTCATTGTTGTTGGATAGGACAGAGAGAAATGGAGAGAGGAGGGGAAGACAGAAAGGGGTGGAGAAAGATAGACACCTGCAGACCTGCTTCACCACCCATGAAGCGACCCCCTGCAAGTGGGGAGCTGGTGGCTCGAACTGGGACGATTGTACTGGTCCTTGTGCTTCGTGCTATGTGCGCTTAGTCCATGCTGCCGCCGGATCTTTTGGGTTTTTTTGTTTTTGGTGTACACAGCCACTATGTACCTTCTTATTCCCCTTCAAACATTGTAAATTTATTAATAATAAAAAGAAGGAAGGAAAATAGAACCAGGGCTACTAGGTGTCCAGCAACAGATGAATGGCTAAGAAAGTTGTAGTATATAAACACAATGGAAAACGTCTCAGCTATTAAGAATGATGAATTCACCTTCTTCACCTCATCTTAGATGGAGCTTAAAGGAATCATGGGTAGTGAGAGAAGCCAGATAGGGAAGGATTAATATGCAATAATTTCATTCTTGAACAAAAGCTGAGAAACAGGAACTGAAAGGGGAAACACTAAGCAGAAGTTGGGCTGGGTTTGGCGTAATGCACCCAAGTAAAGGATTCAGGAGGTGCTTGCAAATACTACTTTAGCATTTAAAAGTAGAGTTCATTGTTGTTGTTTTTTTTCTCACTTACTTTATCAAGGGTAAGTGGTTTACAGTACAGTTGTTGACACCTAGGTATGTTTTCTCATCTTTCCATTATATGTGTCTGCAAAAGATTCTCACTGTTTCTGTGTAGGTTTTTAACCTCCTTAAATACCTCTGAGTAGGCAATTTTAACTACATTTTTATCTATAGAATTGTGTATTTTGAAATGTATTACTAATGTTTGGAAGTTGATACCAGTACATCAATTCTGAGAAATGACTTCAAATGTAATTCTAGGGTCATCAAGTAATTCTTTCAGTGTTATATTTTTATGAGTTTAGGGTATATTAATAAAAAGCAGATGAGTCAAATCCTTTTCGGAGTTCACATGAATTAAGAAAATTAAAACTAAACATATTGACATAATATATCTTGGCTTTTACCACACAAATTTTTAGAATTTGAAAGATTTTGTTGATCTGAAAATGTTGCTAAAACTACTAATGTAAAGCGAGAGAGTAGAAAGTCTGGTAAAACAGTATAAGTTTTTTAATTGAATTATCTAGTCTATCTTTATATAAATATAATAAGGTTACTATCTTAGATATATTTAACTAAAAACCACATAAATTACATGGTTTTCTGATTAATAATAGGAATATTAGAATCCTAAAATTACAGTTGTTGGTGAGATCTTACAAGCTTTTCAAAATATTCAGTTGTTACATATATTTCTCAAACATTCATAAACCTGAGAGGCAAATATATCTTTTACATTTAATGGTTTGAGATGAAGCTTTAATTTATTTACTTTTATTATTTTATTTTTTAAGCTGTAATGTTTTCTATTTATTGGCTTCATATTCGACTAGGTTCTAATATGAGAGAGAGAAATCAGAATACACTGGGGACAGGGAGCAAACCAGCTAGGGTAGTCCTTAAGCTACAACCCACAAGGCTTTGCCTCCAAATCTTGGAAGAGTCATTCAAAGTATTATGTGAGATGTCCAAAAGGAAGACTTAATTTCCCAAGGAGTTCATTTTATTATTTTTAAAAATTTGGGGGGGAATTAATGGTTTACAGTAAGTACTATTGTTGGTACACGTATAAAAATTTTCAGTTTTGTGCAGAACACTCTCTCTCCTTCAGCCTATATCCTCCCCACCATCATGAAGCAGGACTTGAACTCCCCCACCCCAGCCCAGAGTCTTTTACTTTGGTGCAGTACACCAAACCCATTCTAAGTTCTACGTTGTGCTTCCCATTTCTATTCTTATTTCTCAACTTTTGTCCACGAGTGGGAGCATCCCCTATTCATCCTTCTCTTTCTGGCTTATCTCACTTCACACGATTGCTTCAAGCTCCATCCAAAATGAGGTGAAGATGGTGACTTCACCATTTCTAATAGCTAGATAGTATTACATTGTGTATATAGACCACAACTATCTTAGCCACCCACCTATTGTTGGACACTGAGGTTGTTTGGCTATTACAAATTGTGCTGCTATGAACATAAATATACACAGACATTTTTGGATGGATGTGTTTGGTTTTTTAGGATATGTCCTCAGGACAGGGATTGACAGGCCATTCAGTAGGTCCATTTCTGCCTAGCCTTCTGAGAGTTCTCCAGAGTGCTTTTCATAAGAGTTGGGACAATTTACATTCCCATCATCAGTATAAGAGGGTTCCTTTGCACCCACAACCTTGAGGAAGTTTTTATTTATTTATTTATTTATTTATTGCCTCCATGGTTATTGCTGGGGCTTGATGCCTGCACTACGAATCCACTGCTCCTAGAGGCCATTTTCTCCCATTTTGTTGCTATTATTGTTGCCATTGCTGTTGTTGTTGGACAGAGAGAAATCGAGAGAGGAGGGGAGACAGAAAGGGATAGAGAAAGATAGACGCCTGCAGATCTGCTTCACCACTTGTGAAGCAACCCCCTTGCCATTGGGAAGCCAGGGTTTTGAGCCAGGAATCCTTACCTTGGTCCTTGCGCTTTGTGCCATGTGCGCTTAATCCGCTGTGCTACCGCCTGACCCCCAAAGCTTATTTTTTAGTAACTAATAAAAAAATTAAGGAACTGTGAAAAAATGACTACATAAAGAGGTGTTAATGAAGGAGAGTGGTGCAGATTTACATAATGGATGTAAGAAAGGCTAATTTCCAAAATGCGTTAGGTCTCTTGAAGCATAGGAGACCATAGTAAGGATATTGAAAGCAGAAGAAAATGAGATGCAAAGTGGGAAGGATGACATGATATTAACAGAAGATAGAAAGAGGACAGAAGCGTTCAGTGTCTTCTTTATTGAGGGGTATAATCTCCAGGATCTGAAATGTAGGGTAAACTTTCTAGATAGAATGAATTGGACTAAGAATAAGAACTTTAAAACTAGCTAAATAAATTCATGCCTTCAAATAAATTGGTGCCGTCATTTTTGAATGAGATGTTCAGGTTGTTTGGAGTCTACAAATCTGACCACCAATCCTCTGCTGATAAACATTAACAAGATGAACTGAGTCATTAGACAGGAAATGAACACATTATTATTGCTAACTAAAGGAGAAAACAGTTGGACTAAAAATTTGAATGCTGAGCTTGGGCAATAATTGAAAACAAATTATAAATCGAATGATTGCTAAGTACCTAAGAGAAAACCAATTATTTGTTGTTATTCATTTGCTTGAAGAATCAAATGTATTGACATTCTGTACGTTATTCTCAGTAAGACAACAGTCTTTTATGAAAACCTGAATGATTGGAGAGTTGAATGGATTGACAGCATGTCTCTGAGATCATGATGAGAGAGTTCTTAGAAGATGGAAGGATCTTAATCTTCATCCTCTTTTGTTTAGTGCCTTTATTAATGTTTTAAATGAAAGGACAGACACTATCCATACAATCTGAAGGCAAGTCCAGATTTTGTGGGCCGTTAAGAAAGAAGATATAGGTGCAGTTAATAGAACAGTTGTAAAGAGATAACTGAGACATGGAATAATGAAATTTAAATTAACATGATAAAAAAATAACAAAGGCTACTTTAAATTCTGGATTGAGGCAAAAAAAAAAATCAAAGCATACATGAGAGATGGCAGTCCAGAATGGTAGAAGTAAAAGTCATCACACTATAAGAACCAGCAAGTACATTTTTATTACAGGATTTACTTGGGGAAAGAAAGCTGTCAGGATTGTAGTGATTCTTTTAGTCAGTTGCAACTGGTGACTTGTTGGATGGTTTGATCTAAATCTAACAGGCCTATTTATCTGTGACGTGCAGAACTTGCAAAGTTTTTTGAATTAGTAAGATCCTGGAGGAAAAGTCTGGTCACACTGTTGGATGTTTCTTTTTTCTTTTCTTTTTTATTTAAGAAAGGATTAATTAACAAAACCATAGGGTAGGAGGGGTACAATTCCACACAATTCCCACCACCCAATCTCCATATCCCACCCCCTCCCCTGATAGCTTTCCCATTCTCTATCCCTCTGAGAGCATGGAACCAGGGTCATTGTGGGATGCAGAAGGTGGAAGGTCTGGCTTCTGTAATTGCTTCTCCGATGAACATGGGTGTTGACTGGTCGGTCCATACTCCCAGTCTGCCTCTCTCTTTCCCTAGTAGGGTGGGTCTCTGGGGAAGCGGAGCTCCAGGACACATTGGTGGGGTCTTCAGTCGATGGAAGCCCGGCTGGCATCCTGATGACCTCTGGAACCTGGTGACTGAAAAGAGAGTTAACATACAAAGCCAAACAAATTGTTGAGCAATCATGGACCCAAAGCTTGAAATAGTGGAGAGGAAGTATTAGGGGGGTACTCACTGCAAACTCTAGTGTACTTCTGCTTTCAGGTATATATTTTGCAGTAGTTTATGGATACGTGTGAACATATGCTCTCTCTCACAGAAACTGGTGTATATCTAGGTTTTGGGACTTTGTTACAAAGTGAACCACCTGAAATGGAATTAGAGAATACTATGAAAGGAAAGGTCTCACCCGAGTAATGAAGCTGAAGGGTTGTCATTCCACACGTGAAGTCTCTGGACACAATCTGAAGTGAAGCATGTTGAGGTGGCAATCGTTGTGTTGGTTAGGTTGTGATTGGCAGATGCAATATTATTTGATATGGATTGGGAGAGGCATACAGGAAAGTGGGCCCTATACAATGGTTCTAGGACTGGGGGAAGTAGAGGCTCTATAGTGGAGATGTGAGGTTCCTGCTGTCTTAGGGTTCAAAAAGACAATCGATAGTTAATGTTATCATCACATTATTTGGTAATTGGGTTAACTTTGAAAAGTCCTTTTGTTAGGGTTTGCTGTATAGTACCCAGTATCTTGTATATAGCTATGCTATTGGTTGCTTCTGAACTACTTGATCTAGGCTTTTGAGAGAGTCTGCATATCAATTACACAGCCTATCTATTAAAAAGATTCAGTTTGTGTTTTGAAAAACTTTGAGACATGCAATTAATTTTCCCCCTCTCATATTAACTGACTAGTGATTTATATGACTACATTTTACTAGGAGTGTACATAAACACCATTCCCACCACCAAAAGACTGTGACCCATCCCTCCCACCCACTCCCACCCCCCACTGGCCCAGGAAGCTGCATGTCTACCCTTTACCACAGGGCTTTTACTTTGGTGCCCCACTTACAATTTGGTCAGGTCCTGCTTTTAGTTTCCCTTTCAGATCTTCTTAATCAACTTCTGTTGATGAGTGGGATCATCCAATACTCATCTTTATCTTTCTGACTTAGCTCACTTAACATAATTCCTTCTAGCTCTGTCCAAGATGGGTCAGAGAAGGTGGGTTCATTGTTCTTGATAGCTGCATAGTATTCCATTGTGTATATATACCACAGCTTTCTCAGCCACTCATCTGTTGTTGGGCACCTGGGTTGCTTCCAGGTTTTAGCTATTATTAATTGTGCTGCTATGAACATAGGAATACACACCTCTTTTTGGTTGGGTGTTATGGAGTCCTTGGGGTATAACTCCAGGAGAAGAATTACTGGATCATATGGAAGGTCCATGTCTAGCCTTGTGAGAGTTTTCCAGACAGCTCTCCACAGAGGCTGGACCAATTTACATTCCCACCAGCAATGTAAAAGGGTTCCTCTGTCCCCACAACCTCTCCAGCATTTGTTGCTGCTGTCCTTTTTGATGTATGCCATTCTTACAGGAGTGGGGTGGTATCTTAGTGTTGTCTTAATTTGCATTTCTCTGACAATCAGTGACCTAGAGCAGTTTTTCATATGTTTGTTAGCCTTTTGGATCTCCTCTGAGGTGAATGTTTTGTTCATATCCTCTGCCCATTTTTGGATGGGGTCATTTGCTTTTTTGGTGCTAAGTTTGCTGAGCTCTTTATATATTTTGGTGATTAGTTTCTTGTCTGATGTATGGCATGTGAAGATCTTCTCCCATTCTGTGAGGGGTCTCTTTGTTTGTTTAATAGTTTCTTTGGATGTACAGAAGCTTTTCAATTTGATGTAGTCCCATTGGTTTGTTTCTGCTTTAGTCTTCCTTGCAATTGGGTTTGATTCATCAAAGATGTCCTTCAAGTGTAGGTGGAAAACTGTTTTACCAATGTTTTCCCCTAAGTATTTGATTGTTTCTGGTCTGACATCTAGGTCTTTGATCCATTTGGAGTTGATTTTTGTTTCTGGTGAGATAAAGTGGTTCAATTTCATTCTTCTGCACGTTACAACCCAGTTTTCCCAGCACCATTTATTGAAGAGAGCCTCCTTTTTCCATTTAATTCATTGGGCCCCCTTATCAAAGATTAGATGTCCATAGGTGTGGGGATTTATTTCTGGGCTTTCAATTCTGTTCCACTGGTTTGTGTGCCTATTTTTGTTCCAGTACCATGCTGTTTTGATTGTGATGGCTTTATAATATAGTAGTTAAGGTCTGGGAGTGTGATGCCTCCATTTCTGTTTCTTTTCCTTAAGATGGTTTTGGCAATTCTAGGTGTTTTCAGGTTCCAGATAAATGATTGTAGTGTTTGTTCTATTCTCTTAAAGAAGCTTGGTGGAACTTTGATGGGTATTGCATTAAATTTGTATATGGCTCTGGGGAGAATAGTCATTTTGATGATATTTATTCTTCCAATCCATGAGCATGGGATATTTTTCCATTTCTTGGTATCAGTTTCTATTTCCTGAGTAGCGACTCATAGTTTTCAGCATACAAGTCTTTCACTTCTTTGGTCAACTTTATTCCTATGTATTTGATTGATTTTGCTGAAACAGTAAATGGGAGTGATTTCTGGATGTCTTCTTCTTCAGATTTAGTGTTTGCATAAAGAAATGCCACTGATTTTTGTACATTGATTTTGTAGCCTGATACCTTGCTATATTGCCTAATAACTTCCAGTAGTTTTCTGCTGGATTCTTTAGGTTTTTTTATGTATACTATCATATCATCTGCAAATAGTGAGAGCTTGACTTCTTCCCTTTGTTGGATGTTTCTTTAGAAAAAAAAAAAAAAACCATAATCTCTCTGAGCCTCAGTTTTCTTGGCTGAAAAATAAGGAAAATAAGAGTTCTTTTGCAGAGTTATCCAGAGGATTATTGATGTGTTAGAGCCTGCCACCTAATGTGTGCTGGGCAAATATTGACTACTAGGATGAAAATGATCATCTTACCAGTTCTTGAACAAAGAAACCTGTGTGGACTTTGTAGATTAGGAGTCCTTTGTGACTCACTGCTCCCAAAAGTAGGGCATTCAGAAATAGTATCAAGGCACATATGAAATATGCCAAGTTTATGAAGACTCTGCTCAGGATCATATTTTCAAATTTTGATTAGAATGATCTATACTGAAGACAATGCCATTCTCTACATTCATCTAGAAGGTAGAGGAGTTCTAAGCTCTCAGGGGAGGAGTGAGGGTTAAAGCTGCATGTGTTGGTAATGTCCAGTAGAGGCCCTCTTTTGGGCCTCTACAGCACCTTGCCCTCAGTGTAGAAAAACAATGGTAGAAACTACCTCATTCTCTGAAGGGAGGCTGGGTCAACATACTCTGCCACTCGAGAAAGACTGGTCCTTAATGAGTGCAGCCTACAATGTTCCTAGCTATGACCATGGCATGTGAGCTCAGGCTGAAAGGGATCCAGAAGTTACACAGACTCCTGTGCTAAACACCAATAGACATGGGCCCTAGGTCAGAGCAGTGGGCTTTATAATTAACGGTATTTATATACTTTTATTGTACTTGGGAGCTCCTTTCTACCCTGATCCAGCTTTCCAGTCCTATTCCCAACTCTGACTCCATCTCCCCAGATCATACTTTTAGCTCACCTGCATGTTAGCTGTAGGGCTCAGGCAAAAATTAGTAATGTCATGGGCCCTTTGGAATATACCTAAAATAGACCTCCTAGCTTCTTCTAACATGAAGACCTCAAATTTCATCTGCTCTATTCTTACCTTTTGGTTCCTGATTATGAATCCACCACTCCTGGTGGCCATTTTTGAAAAAAAAAAGTCACTTTTTTTTATAGGATACAGAGAAATTAAGAGAAAGGGGAAGGCAGAGGGGGCAGAGAGAAGGAGAAATATCAGCAGCATGGCTTCACCTCTCAAGTTTCTCCCCTGCAGGTGGAGACTGGGGCTTGAGCATGATGATGTGTGTACTCAGCTGGCCGTGCCGCCATCCAGCCCCAGTTTTTTCATGTACGATTTCGTGGAGGCAAGGCTTCATTTTTCCCCCAGTTCACACTTATTACAGCAAAAGAGTTATAAATAAAGGAGCATACGGAATGTGAATGAAAATTTAAATTTACTTGAAACCTTAACTCAGACGATAATTCTTCAGAGAAAACATATCCAGGACTAAGAACAGAAAAGAACAATGGAGGAGGGTTTGGGGTCAGTCCTTTTGGAGGAGGGGAGGTGCCTGGCACTCACTAAGGGTGAATTATGAGCTGAACTGTGCCTCCCTAGATTGTACTTTTAACCCTCATTACCTCTGAATGCAACTGTATTTGCAGATCAGGTCTTTAAAAAGATAATTAAGGTCAAATGAGGTCATTAGTGTGGGTCCTACATGGACATGACAGAAGCTCTTAGAAGCAGACATGAGGTCATGTGTATGGGCTGGGGGATGGATATGTGGGAGCATACGGAGAAGACCACCACTCACAAGCCAAGAAGACAAGCCTCAGAAGAAACCAATCCTATCCACACCTTGAGCTCAGACTTCTAGCCTCCAGAAGAAAAGACACTGCCATGATTTAAGTTGCCCAGTTGATGATGGTACTACGTAATGGAAGCCCTAGCAAACTAACACACTGAGTAGCCACAGTCACATAAGCTTTCTGAATTTCTGCAGCTTCACTTGTAAAATAGAGATCATGATATGAAAAAGGTAGATGTTTTAAAACAAATGAGTAAATCAACTTATATTGTATTAGGGGAAAAGATGATAAAAATAGAATTGAGTCATAGTTATTTTTAAATTTAGTTTTATAAATGCCTGAGAGAGAAAATATAGGTATATGCTGAATTTTGAAAGACCAAAACTTCCCTGTTAAAATTAGTTAACTACATCAATCATTATTTATAGGCAAAATGCCCTGTAGTGCAATGCCACCAATTAGAGTATTCTGATGACATTTCAAATATAATTTAATTCCCCCTTTCTCCATAAATTTGTATCATCTTTCCAAATTATATCCAGAGCATGAGTTAGGACACACCTGTACTTGGTAAATACTTAGGGTTGATTTAATGAAAGATTTGAGTGTGCTGTGAGCAGCCTCAGCCTGCTATTACAGTAATGCATGCACAGGCTGCCGTTGGTAATCAGAGCTATGTTGGACATTCCACTTTGCACCTCCTAGGGCACCAATTTTCAGGAACTGCTAGAACCCAATAGAAAAATCTCACCTCCGATTAATCTGTGAGCTAAATTACAGGGGGACGCCATTATCATTCATTTTGCATGCAGCGTTGGCCAAGGTTGTCAGCTGAGCCCCTTTGCCTCACGGGGCAGGAGTTTGCTAGTTTTGAGAATCATGAGATGGAAAATGGTCAACCTAGGCATTTCATTGTCTTTCTGAACAAGAAACATTTCTTTTTACTTTTTTTCCCTTTTAATTTAGCAGAATTGAAACAGAGGAGAGAGATCACACCACTATTCTACCATCTGTGGCAATTCGTGGGTACATTCTTGGTATTCCCACTTGGTGCAAGGATACATTATGCAAAATAATATACATATGATATAGTGGCTTTTAAAAACATAATCATGCTGGTGACAGGCAGCAGTGCATTCCACTGAGTGCATATTTTACCATGCACAAAGATCCAGGTTCAAGACCCTGGTCCCCCACCTGCAAGGGGAAAGCTTCATGAGCAGTGAAGCAGTGTTGCATGTGCTTCTAATTCTCTACTTCCCTCTTTCCTCTCAATTTCTCTGTCCTATAAAATAGAAAGGAAGAAGGAAAAAAGGGGGAGGTTGGGAGAAGGCCATTGGGAGTGATGGATTTGTCATGTAGGCACTAAGCCCCAGCAGTCACTCTGGTGGCAATATAAAAACAAACAAACAAACAAACAAACTATAATCATGCTGTGCTTATCTCTTAAACCAAATCTACTGCAAATCTTCTCACATGTAGTGATGAAACTCTTTCTATAGTCTGTTACATCAAAAGTAAATTTGAAGGACTTTTTTCTTCTCCAGTAAAGTCCTACTGCAGTTAAATTAAAGTGGAAATATCTTCAACTGTGTTGAGCATGGTATAAAAACATATTGGTCAGTATATTATGAATGCATTTGGAATGTAAGAAATATATTATCTTGTTAGGAACATAGACCCTAATTTCTCTCAGTTTAGTGAAAGGAATGATCACCTTCACAGCTTCCTCTCATCTGTGAATGAACGTTAGAGGAAGAGAAGAAGTATTCACCAGGAGAGCCAGCTATAAGGTAAGTCATTGGGCTGGTAAACTTGAGACTCCAAGACTGAACCCCATCCTCACTAGTGCGATGCCGTTCTAGCCTGGGCCAGACCTGCTAATCCAGTAAGTGGAGAGAGTAGAGTTGCTCTTGCACATGCAGTGCTGGGGCTCAAACTCAGGACATTACATTTTCAAGCTTGACATTCTAGACACTGTGCTACCTCTTGGGTCACTCCTATGCCTTCTTTATCCATTTGCCTGTTGATGGCACTCCCCCACTAACCCCTGCTGAAGACACAAGTATTATCTAGATCTGCCTACAACAATTGAGGATGATTTAGCACATTGCTGTGCACTGGACAGTTTTGGGTTGAAGAGTTCATTAGAGCCAGTGGTGATACCAACATTAACCAGTATGCATATGTTCAGCACTGCCTGCCTCTTCTCAGTTAAATTTCATGATTAACTCTATATGTTAAGATCTATGGAGATCTTTATTCTTACAGATGAAGAAAATTGAGATCAAGGACACACATTATTCATTCCTGAACACAACTGATAAATTAAAAGTCAGGATTATAGGACAGGCAAGAAGCATAGTGGACAAAATCAGCCTTATAATACACCTGTGTTTAAATTTGTCAGTTCCAAAATAGTCTGTAGGTACTGGAACATGCAACATACTAAATTTATAACTTGGTAGAATGCTTAAGAACCATGGTTCATCACAGGATAGTCAATAGCTCTGCTGAAGCAGCATTGAAGTAGTTATGGTGGGTCCAGTCAAACCCATGAATACAAACCAATTTGAGGAGGATGGAAGAGAAAATATTGGCAAACTGGATAGAGGAGTTTGAAGTGGAGAAAATAGGCGACCACATAATTAATTATCCAAACTGGAACACCACTGAGGATGATAGTGGGTATCATTCGGAATTATGCAAAGATAACAAGTGTAAGCCGGGAGTATTTAGCAAACCAGGATGTGTGATCACAGCTGTAATAGGAGGCAACAGGGAGTTATATGGTAGGTTCTTGAAAGGGGGTCTGAAACAACACTTCTGTCAATAATATGCAACATAATTAAAAAGAAGCCTTGGAGTCCTGAAAGAGCAGCAGAGAGGAGATTGTTCCAGAAATGCTGGTGTACTCTCTCTGGGGTTCTGTTCTGACCCCTCCTTTGTCCCTTCCTCAATCCACTTTGGATCACTGCTGAAAAGACTTACCCTTCCTGCTCCTTAGCCTGCTGGCTAAGGATTGTCTGTCTCCTTGTTCCTCAGGATCACTACTCTGTTCAGATACTTTCAACCACTGGTGAGATTCTTTGTTTAATCCAGATAGAATCTTCATTGGAACTGAAGTTTGCTCAGTATGATGGCTTAACTGTTCCACAATGTCTACATGCCATGGCTTGTCCTGAGACTTAGGTGTAGAAGAGGTTATGGATATACATCTACCAGTGGGATGCTGAGGCATTCTGTCTAGATAGATTTGTACCTAAGGTCATCTTTCTCCTGCTAATGCATGGCAGTGAATGGGAAAGACTTGTGTAGGAGATTTACTGTGAAGATAGTGGCTTTTACTTTATCTTCAGAGTCTGCGGTGGTTCTGGGTTAAGTGATGAGGCCTTCTGTTCGTATGTGGGACCTTATGGCCTCTTATCTCTTTGAGTTTTAAACACATTGCATTACCTTTACACAGAGGTAAGATTAAGGTCAATAGTTTTAATCATGTGGGTCCCAGAGGAGAAAAAGAACAGAGGAGACCTATTATTATCGATGGATAGGTTTCTTTCAAAAGATAGAATATGAACTTGCAGCATTAAAAAAGAGAAAGAACAAGCTAGAAAGTGAGAGAATAGTGTTTCCAGCTAATCTCCTGAGTCTGAAGAGATCCAAAGCAGAAATTAAACATGTAGCTCATGTCTTTTTGAACTGAAGCACAGTTCTTTCATGAAGCAGCAGTCAGTGCCCTGAATGATATTGTCTCTTGGTCTGCTCCTGCAAGAGAATGAGGAAAACAAGGAAATGGGAATAAATGAAGCAAATTTAGGAAAGATCCCTTCACTGCATGCATGTGGAAATTTGTTTCTGAATGTAGATTGATTGTCCAGTCCTAAATAACTCAAACTTGTGAAATGGGCTTAGAGTGCATTTTTGTGACTTTGCAATGAAAAGCAACACTTTGTAGTCAAACAGACGTGGGATTAGATTCCAGAGCTGTGGTATAATTACTTGGGGGTCTTGGATGAACTCCCTAACCTTTGAGCTCTACATCTTTGAAATGTGAAGAGGAGATAGGGACTCCTGAAGTTGCCATGCAAATGAAGTCCTGTGTGCCAAGAGTGGAACCTGGCATGCAGTGAAGGGGGAGACTCTCACTCCCAGGCTGAATTCTGCCTTGGCTCTGCTCCATGCCACTGTGCACAGACCATTGCTAAGGTGCATGTCACATCATCTGAAACCTAAGTGTCTGAGTGTCTCCCCATCACATTACATTCTTTTCCCTGAATACAAGAGCTTGGCTCACAGGTGCGTAGAATATAGTAATTCGGTAGAATTTACTTTTTTTTGGGGGGTAGTATCAGTACTTGCTACAAGGCAATATTCTCTTTTAATTCAAGACAAAGCTTTTAGGCCCCCTTTCCTTCCCTTCCCTTCCCTTCCCTTCCCTTCCCTTCCCTTCCCTTCCCTTCCCTTCCCTTCCCTTCCCTTCCCTTCCCTTCCCTTCCCTTCCCTTCCCTTCCCTTCCCTTCCCTTCCCTTCCTTTCCTTTCCTTTCTTTCTTTGTTTCCCCTGCCTTTTTCCCCCACCAGCGATTGGTTAGCACTGGTGTTGGTATGCTTCTAAAAACCCCTTCTGTTTCATTAGTTTAATCCCCCCTGCTTAACACTATTCTATTTACATAACCACTTCATTCTATTTACATAACCGCTGATAACAAGCACCACCCGCCCTCCAGGGCATTGGTGGTTCAGTGGTAGAATTCTTGCCTGCTCCGCCCCCTCTCCTTGTCATACCCTGATTTTCACCAGTCACTTTTCTCTCCACCCTCTCTGCGTCGCATTCTGTTCCCACCCTATTGGGCTAGTATATTTATAAGGACAAGATTGTTTGTAGTTTTTAGTTTAGCTTAGCTTGGTATAGATTGCACTGCGTCCTGCATGAATAAAGAAGAGATACTGCATACAACCCAGCCATGAGTCCCGGGTTGTCTGTTACCCGCCCGTGAAGCCAGCCCAGTGAAAACAACACACTGGTTTAAGGTGGTGCTTGGGATTGAACCTGGAATCTCTGCACCTCAGATATGAAAATCTTTTGCATAACCACTATGTTGCTTTCCCATCAGTTGTGTCTCCTCCCCCCACCCCCATGTCTTCCTCCCTCTCTCCCTCTTTCTCTTTTCTCAGAGCATTGAACCTGGTACCTCAGAGTGTCAGGCAAGAAAATCTTGTTTAATTATACTGTCTCCTTGGCTCTTCCCTTCTTTCCTTCCTTCCTTCCTTCCTTCCTTCCTTCTTTCCTTCCTTCTTTCCTTCCTTCTTTTTATGAAGAGGCAATATGAAACTACAATTTTATTTACAAGTGTTTTTTTTTTTTTAGATACACACTTCCAATTCTGTTTCCTCATTAGGAAGTTGGAGAAGTTCACTGAGCCTTTCCCATGTGGGTCACTGTGAGGACTGACTTAGGGCTTGTGAAGAGCTTGGTAATGAGTTGGTGTTTAGTAAGCATTAGTGAGGATATATGTCCAATTTGTTGTGTATAGTAGTTGAGTTAATTCTGTAAGTTTTATTAAAACATATTTATGGTATAATACTATTAACATGTTTGCCAATGAAATTATTATTAAAATGACCATTCTAACAAAAGTAATCTGCAATTTCAGAGTAATCCCTATCAAGACCCCAATGGTATTTTTTAATCAAATCTAACCAGTTTTCCAAAAATTTGTGTGAAACCACAAAAAGCCACAAACTGCCAAAGCACTTCTGAGAAAAAGGAAAAAATATGGAGGCAGCATGCTTCCTAACTTGAGTTTATGCTACAAGGCAGTAGTGATCAGAACAGCATGGTATTAGAATAAAAATGGATATTTGGGTCAGTGGGGCAGAATCAAAAGCCCAGAAATGAGCCCACACATATACAACCACCTAGTATATGACAAAAAGTCTGACACCATTCAGTGGGGCTTCCCCCTACAGGTGAAAACTGGCCTTGAACTGGTCCTCGCACATGGTAACGCACTCACTCAACCAGGTGCACTGCCACCTGAGTCATTGAATTAACGATGACCTTTTCCCTGAGTCTCCTGTGGGGTGGATTTGCAGTAGGCAGCACTCTTCTGGGAAGACATCAAGGATTAGGGAGCAGGAAAAAAAAGAATTGGGGAGCAGGACAAGGATGCCCAGCATACCTGCAGATTTAAGTCTCTCGCCCTGGGCACTGATCTGGGTATTAAGCACTGTCCTTGTTGGGTTTCCTGAGTTATGTTGGAGAAGATTACTGGTTGTGGATCTAGAGAAATGGCTGCTGGAGTTCAGGAACGGGTTTTGTTTCTGAAGCTGTCTAAGGGCTTTACTCCAGCAGCTCTGACCTTGTTTTGGTTTCTCTGCTTGTTTAGCCACCAAATTCTGGACACAGACTGCCTTGATTTCATGGCGTCTGATCTCTGATTTTTGGGAGATTTGTCTGATGTTGGTGAAAGTAAAGTGGGCTAGGCTTTGCCCACATTCATGACCACACAGTTGACTCACCAGCTGCTTTAATTGCATTCTAAACTATATCTCAACCACTTGCCCAAGTTCCCATGTGTTGAACTGATTTTTTTTTTTTGCCTCCAGGGTTATTTCTGGGGCTTGGTGCCTGCACAATGAATCCACTGCTCCTGGTGGTCGTAATTTTTCCACTGTTACTATTGTTGTTGTTGTTGCTGCTGTTGTTGGATAGGACAGAGAGAAAATGAGAGAAGAGGGGAAGATATAGAGAGGGGGAGAGAGAAAAATAGACACCTGTAGACCTGCTTCACTGCTTGCCAAGCGATGCCCCTACAGGTGGGGAGATGGGGGCTCGAACCAGGATCCTTGCACTGGACCTTGTGCTTCACACTATGTTGAACTGGTTTTTTAGTCATCATCCCCACTGTCAGTCCTGTTCAAGGCACCATTATGCTGGGCTAACTTTGTGGGTGGGAGAGAGAGACGACCAGGGACTCATGGCTGAGTGGTACGCAGTTCAGTCTTTATTCATGTGGAATGCAGCACAATCTAAGCTATCTCTAATCATAATCCTGTCCTTATATATCCTAAGGCGGAAGTGTCAGGTCCGAAAAGGATGTACGTAGGATAGGAGGTGGGGAGAAGGAAAAAGCATGCAAAACAATGAGGATTAAACCAATGCTCTGGAGGCAGGGCGGCGCTTAGTTAACAGTGGTTATGTAAATAGAATACAGTGTTAAGCAGGGGGGATTAAACCAATGAAACAGAAGGGGTCTTAGAAGCAGAATTTAGAAGCAGATCAACATCCTACTACAGACTGAAGATGGAGATGCTGCTGATGCATGTTCAGTGTGTGACTGCAGCACATTTCACTGTCTTTCCACTCTTTCTTACAAGTGAGGAATGTCACCTATCACGTTCCTTTAACTCAGTGTCAGGATCTACTTACCAGTTAGCCTCACCCATCCATCCTTATTGTAATCTTCTGGAAGCCCTAAAACTGCATTCACTCCATCCTCTTAGTCTTGCATAATTATTATGCTATCTCCCTGGCCGTTCTTTCCTCCCTTCCATCCCTTCCTTCCTTCCTTCCTTCCTTCCTTCCTTCCTTCCTTCCTTCTTTCCTTCCTTCCTCCCTCCCTTCCTTCCTCCCTTACATACTCAAATTATTTTTTGAATAGGCAATATGTGACTACAGTTGCATTTACAAGTTTTTCAAAGATGTACATGTCAACATAACCCCAATCTGCATTTCCAGCCTCCCCTCTGGAAGATGTGGCCAGACTCCAGCTGCTCTAGAAATTTCACTACCTAGGCATTCATCACAATGACATAAGTACCATGATTTTTTTTTTTTTAATTCCCTATTTCTTGCCTAGATTATTCTCTTTTGGATGAGTCCTGCTTGTCATTTTTTGCTTGATCTGAATGTCATTGCTGTGACATTCTTTGTTGATGTTGGGGAAAAAGACATCTATCCTTTCCCTTCTAATGCTCAGTGCTCTCTGTTTTGTCTCTGTTGTGACTGTTCTGGTGTGCTGTAATTATCTTCTCACACATCTGTTTTCTCCCCCTGGACTATGAGATGAGAGAGAGAGAGAGAGAACCGTGCTCAGGGCCACATTCCTAGAACTTGACACATAGTAGGAGCACAGTGTTGGTTGAACAGTGACTGAAAGCTTCTTCTGCACATATAAAAATGGCCTTTGAGTTGCCATGCTCATATGACATAATGCAAAATGATAAAATTAAAAAGGGAAAAACTTTCCTAACCTGTTGCAACCTACAGCAAGAGATTGTATCGCTTATTTCTGCTCAACTCTGCCATATGGCTTTTCATTCACAAACTGCTCTAGTGAGAATTACTTTTGCAGGTAATTTCCTAATGATTGTCTTGGGATAAACAAATTTATCAGACTTGTTTGGTTAATGTATTCAAGGAGGTTCACAGGGGAAAAGATTAATCATCGAAGAAGCAAGCCGGTGTCTGTCATTAGACAGAAGGGTCCAGAGATGATCAGAACTGAGCGGATGGTTGCTATGACTGCAGATCTCTTTCTCTCCCTTTGTGAGGTCAAAGGCAGCTCCCAAGCTGATTGGCTAAAATTAAATTATCCTGCTGACCAACCACGGGGAGTTAATTTCATCAGAAAGAGAAAAATGGTGGGAAATCCTGCCATGATGCTACAAAGGAATTTTCTTTAGAAACCCACAGAGTCCAAGTTTGCTTTCATTATAATTAACATGTTCCTTCTAATAAAATAAGCAAAGCAGACAATGGTATTAGCCTATTATTTTATGTATCCATATAAGCTTTAATCTGGTTTGTCTTAAGCCAGCTCTCAAAGTTAGGAATAGCCTTTTTTTCCCCCTATAGTACCTTCATCACCCAAGATAATCTCTTGAAAAAAATACAAAAGGAGGGGCCAGGTGGTGGTGCACCTGGCTGAGTGCACATGTTACAATGCACAAGGACTCGGGTTCAAGGTCCTGATCCCCACCTGCAGGAGCAAAGCTTTGCGAGTGGTGAAGCAGGGCTGCAGGTGTCTCTCTGTCTCTTTCCCTCTCTATCACCCCCATTCCCTTTTGATTTCTGACAATCTCTGTCCAATAAATAAATAAGTTAATAAAAAATTTTAAGAAATACAAAAGGAGTTGGCACATTTAAAGGTATCTGCTTATAGTACACACACACACACACACACACACACACACACACGCAAATATGCTAAGAAGAACTACTTAACTTTTAGATTGGGAGAATCAACTGAATTGCATTTAAAGGAAATCTTGGCTTCCTAGTTTTTTTTTTTTTCTCCACTTAGTTTATTACTGGATCTCAGTGTCAGCACTGTTCCTAGCATTCTCACTCTCTCTCTTTTTCTCTTTCTCCCTCCCTCCCTTCTTTCCTTCCTTCTTTCCTCCCTCCCTCCCTTCCTTCCTCCCTCCCTCTCTCCCTCCCTTCCTTCTTTCCTTCCTTCCTCCCTCCCTTCCTTCCTTCCTTCCTTCTTTCCTTCCTTCCTTCCTTCCTTCCATCCTTCCTTCTTTCCTTCCTACCTTCCTTTTTTTTTTTTTTTATAGAGACATTGATAAACAGAAAAGGAAAGAGAGAGGAAGACTAAGAGACATGCAGTATTGCTCCACCACTTTTGAAGCCTCTCCACCCATAGGTGGGAACCAGGGGCTTGAACTTAGGTTTGCGGCATAGTAATGTGTGCACTCTACTGGGTGCACCACTGCCCAGCTCTGTCCCCATGCTAAGGATTCTTACTGGGCTGAGCTCAGCTGGTAAGGTATATGCTTTGCCATGATATGTGTCCCATAGGCGGATGCTCCTGTGCTGTGGTATCTCTCTCTCTCTCATATCTTATAAAAGGGCTGAAAATGCTGTCACTGAACAAAATTCTTTCTGAGAGATCATATGTGATGTATGTATATGTGACTGACTGGAAATGAAATGTAATTAATAAACGGAAAATGGGCTAGCACAGATTAAATTCTGGACAATCTGCCTGTTTCTATCTGAGAATTAAATTATTAAATTAACCTTCTGTCATGTGCTGAAGGTACGTGAAAAGGGACTCTAGAGATCTCTTTTCTGAGCCATATCAGAGGAGTTGGGGATAAGTCTGTACATACAAAAGCAGCAAATTCCAGGAAGCACAACAACAGCCAAACAATCATTTCAGACAGAAAATTCTCTGAAATTCCTGTGAAGAAGAGAATAAGATATTGTAAAATTGAAATGGTCCACACCTCAGTGTTTCCTCAGAGGAGAAATACAGGGAGAAAGATGAAAAGACCACAATCATAATGTCTGAGAGTCAACATATCACGGAGGATTTAAAGATGGGGCTGCTGGTGGTGCACCCAGGTAAGCACACAAGCTACTATGTACAAGGATCCAGGTTCAAGTCCCCCTTCTCTATCTGCATGGGGAAGTTTTACTTTTTTTTGAAATATGTCTGCAGGTGTGTCTTTCTTTCTTTCTTTCTTCCTTTTTTCCTTCTTATCTTCCACCCTCTTTCCCTTCCTTCCTTCCTTCCTTCCTTCCTTCCTTCCTTCCTTCCTTCCTTCCTTTCTTTTTAATTGTCACCAGGGTTATCACTGGGACTCAGTGCCAGCACATTCCAGGCAACCATTTTTTTTTTTCTGGCTTTTTGTTTTGTCTTTTTTTTTTTCTTGTTTTTATTTTTATTTGAAAGAACAGAAAAGAGAAATTGAGAGGGGAAGAGAGATAGGGATAAATGAAGATAGATACCTGAAAACTTGCTTCACCACTTGTGAAGCATCTCCCCTGTAGGTGGGGACCAGGGAACTCAAAGCCAGGTCCTTGCTCATGCCCCTGTCACTCCTTCTCTATCTTCCCCTCCCCACTCAATTTCTATCTGTCCTCTTTAATTAAAACAAGGAAAGAAAGAACTGAAGAAAGGAAATGGGAAAAATGACCACAGGGAAAGGCGGATTCACAGTGCCAGCATGAACCCAGCAATGAATCTGGTAGAAACTTAAAAAGACAAAGTGTGCTGTTCTGTCATGTGGAAGACCCAGGTTTGAACATCTGTACCATGTTGAAGGAAGCGTTGTTGCTGTGGTCTTTATGCCTCTGTGCTCATTTTCCTTCCTAATACCCTTGAGAAACCAGCTTTTATTGTTGTGATTATTAGTACACTATGACTGATGTGAAAAAAATTGGGTCACAGAGATTAAACAGCCTAAATGTACCCAGCTTCCCAACTGGAGAGGCAGAATTCCAATCTAGATGGCTTGGTTAGTGTCTTCTGTGTGAGTGTACTTTTATGCATGTGCTTACTTCCTTTCTCTTTTGTCACTTGCAATGGCATTATATGAATTTAAAGGTCATTTCTGGAAGCTGCGTGCTATTTTTATTGAGTGGCTATATCACCAGGCTCTGCACACTTCATTATTGCAGAATTTTAAATATCTTTCAAATTTAGTGGGACTCCCTCCCCATCTGTATTTAGGCAACTTTCTTAGCGTTAACTCTGCAGGGAATTAGAGGGGGAATGTGGCATTCATTCTCTCTTGAATGATTTCCAGATTTCACCTTCATACATATTTTATATTATTATATTTATTTTTAAATTTGTGATTAGTAGCACACTATAAGATTCCAGTGTATAGTTCTACACCACATTCAACACCAGAGTTCTGTGTCTCCACTCTCCCACCTTCCAAAGAGAACCATTATAGTTCTCCTAGAGTCTAAGGAACAGTTCTCTTGCTTCTTATTTTTATTTCAAGTTCATATAAATCAGATATCTAGATTCCACATATGAGTAAAACCACCTGACAGTTGTCTTTCATCTTTTCACTTATTTCACTAAGCATAATGACCTCCAGTTCCATCCAGTTTCTCCTAGGGGACACAGTATCTTCTTTTTTGGTTGCCGAGTAGTATTCCATGATATATATATATATATATCCACAGCTTCTTTAGTCAGTCATCTATTGATGGGCATTTAGGCTGCTTCCATTCTTAGACTTTTGTGAGTAATGCAACTATGAACATAGGGGTGCATATGTCCTTTTGAATTAGTGTTTCAGTGTTCTTTAGGATAAATGCCCAAGAGTGGTATCATTATGTGTCTAAGGACTCCCCATACAGTCTTCCAAATGGGGCTGCACCAGTTTGCACTCCACTGGCAGTGCAGCAAAGTTCTCTTTTTCTCCACAACCTCTCCGACACCTGCCATTTTCTGTTGTTGTTGATGTAGGTCATCCTCTCGGGTGTGAGATGGTATCCCAGTATAGTTTTAATTTGCATTTATCTAATAATAAATGAAGTGGAGCATTTCTTCATGTGAGTTCATGCATATTTTAGACTTTTAAAACTGTGGTCATTGGACTATCATGTTGAATAACTTCAAATTGCAAGTGAGAGTGTTTGGTTGTGGTAGAGATGTTGACATTTGAGTTCTGGTAGCATAAGAACAAAACTGAGCTGGCTTTGCCCTCACCTTCTGGCTCGGCTGATGCTGGAGGAGATGGTCTCCCATCCTCACATGTCTGGCTGCAGTGCAAGTGTCAGACTGCCAGGCAGTTTGCTGTAGAGTGTGACTGTCACACAGTTAAAGCCCTGCTTGAACACTGGCATATGGCTGCACAATCGATTATTGTCATCTTAGAAAACAATCTGTGATGAAACCAATTCTGGTCCATGTTTCCACAGAGCATTCATTACTCGAGACAAAAATAGCTTGTGGAATAGACGATTTGTTTATTCTGGGTCATGCATGCATGCATGCTAGCTTCTGAGCGCAGTCTCTGGATGGTGGAAAGTAAGTGCTCAAGAAAAAACTGCCACACCTGTTATTTGCACAGTTAAAGTTGCGAAGGTGCAACGAATTCCTTTCTCCTATTCCAAAGGCACCTGGAAGTGAAAGGGAAAAAGGAATCACATCACAGATGAAAGAGCAGGCAGGATGAAGAGGGGCAGCTATTTTTAGGACAGGGCTGCTGCTCCAAAGTGTAGAGGAAGGAGCAGGAAGAATAAAGAGGTTGATGAGGAGGGCAAAGGGGAGGGCAACAGTTAACTGTGTGGAGTTGCGGCAGCAAATGAAAGGTCCTGGACAGGAAGAACAGTTCAGTGAAAAATCTAAAGAAATGTTAGCAAGTCAGGACTCTGAAATCCCTGTGGAATTTAGCAGCCTCAGGCTTTGCCTCATTTTTTTCCTACAGCCATAAGGAACTGGAGGCCACACATGCTCTGTGCTGCAGGACAGGGTGTGTGGGGATTTGTAAATGAGCAGATACAACTCCATTCCCAGAGAGAAATCAATGGCTGGATTGAGCTTTGGGGATGATGGGCTAATGAACCATTATTTTGTTTCCTTTATACCAGAATTAATAATGAAGTATTGATGTTTGAGAGTGTTCACTGAGCAGAGGTGACTTATCGTTTGGGTCCTGGTCAGGAAGAGGTGGGGAGGACTAAGTGACCTCAGTGAGTACTCAGCATGGAGTCCAGCAGAGCACCCCAGAAAGAGGAGGACGGGCTCCCGTCTGAGAAACTGGTTTCTTCTCACCTCAGTTAAGGAGCACCTGCTTGGTTAGTGGACTCACAGGTTGTTTGTTGAGGGAGTTCCAAAGAGGACTGAGCAGTGAAGTCTCCCATAAACAGTCAGTCCAGAGGCCCACCACCAGTCACCAGGTTTGTGATGCTTTCAGCATCTGCTGGTGGAAGGGACACTGAGCTTGCTTCAGACCTGGGACTTGGCCAGCACTCCTGTGACTGAAGGTGGCCCCTTCACCTTGCTCTGGCTCAGGCTTCACACCTGGAAAGTAAAGGGGCTGGGAAAGGATCTCTCCCAAGTGCAAATGGCCTGACTTGATTTTGGGCTGTGGATTTGAATTGGGGATATTTGTTTATAAGAGCATGGTTAAGAAGATGACACACAAGTAGATGTCCCTGAGTCACTTCCTGTCATTGGTGTTGGCACAGCTATTGAGAGGCTGAGATTCTCAGTAGAAACTGACAAGAGAGCACATCATCAGATAAAGGAAACTGCTATGCAGATCCCAGACCAAGGACTGGCTTCTGTGCTCTACAGGGAACTCTAAAAACCAGTTGAAAGATGAACAAGTGATGGAGATAGTTTGTAGGATAAAGAGGAGAGACAGAAAGGGAGAGAGAAAGATAGACATTTGCAAATCTGCTTCACTCCTTGTAAAACATCCTCCCTGCAGGTGGGGAGACGAGTTTCTTATTTTTTTTATTTTTTAAAATAAGGATCCATGTTTGAGCTGATGACTGATGACTTTTTAAAAAAATATTTACTTGTTATTTCTTATTTTCTTCCTTCTCTTCTTTCTCTTTCTCTTTTTATTTTTATATTTTATGAAAGAAAGAGAGAGATACCAGAGCACTACTCAGTTCTGGCAGTGCTGGGGATTAAACCTGTAACCTGTAACCTGTAACCTCAGAGACTCAGGAATGAGAGTCCCTTGCATAATCATTATGCTGTTTTCCCAGCCTCTTCCTCCAGTCTTTCTTTCTTTCTTTCTTTCTTTCTTTCTTTCTTTCTTTCTTTCTTTCTTTCTTTCTTCCTTCCTTCCTTCCTTCCTTCCTTCCTTCCTTCCTCCCTCCCTCCCTTCCTTCCTTCCTTCCTTTCTTTCTCTCTTTTTTTCTCACTTTCTTTTCATTCTCTCTCTCTCTGTTTAATGAGAGAGCTATCAGAGTGCTGCCTGGTCAAATGGACTGCCAGTTCTCAAACACAAGTGAAGGCTAAACTCTACATGCTGAGTCACCTCCTTAGCCACAGAGAAATGACTCTTAAGAACATGAAAGCTACTCAGCTCCACTCACAAGAAGAGAAGTGCAAATGATCACTATAGTAAACTTCCATCTTTCATTTGGAAGATTGGCAAATGTAATAGAGTTTGAGAACACTCAAAATGTTACAACATCTGTAGAGTGGTTTATTGTTTTTCACCAAAACTTAACATCTGTTCACCTTTTGACTTGGCTGTAACCACTTGTAGAAATGTATTGCGCACGCACACGCATGCACACACACACGCACATGCACACACATTCAGATGCACCACATGATAGATAAACTGTTGAAGGGGGAATTGAGAACTGGAGTTTGGAGGATCAGTTTGGAGCTCCACTTGCCAGCTCTACATCATGAGTGTCTGCAACACACTGACCCTCAACCCATGATAACCCCCCACCCCAACCTCCATGAGCCTCTTTCTTCTGCCTTCTCCAGAATTCTTTGCTTTGGTGCAGTACCCTACCCCCAGTTCAAATTCCACTTTATGTTCTTTCTCTCTGACTGTCTTCCCAGTTTCATCTTAGTGTCGTCAACAGGCACTCCTCCCTCTCTTCTTGACTTATCCAACCCAATATTTTTTCCTTCAGGTTCCAAGCAAGGTGATTTTAGAGTCTCTGGCCTAATATGATGCTTTTTGATATTTAGCCTTGGTTCACCCTCTTTGTTCGTGTTACTCTGTCCATTTTGTCTTTATTTTTCTGATGTCTTTTCTTCTGTTGCTGCTGTTGTGTTTCTACTTCTGTTCTAACACTGATGAACTTATTTAGAGTTGGCGTTTGTTTGCTTCTTTTCATGTAGGACTTCTTTCAGTATTTCTTGTAAGGTGGGATTGGTTGTGGTGAATTCCTTCAGTTTCTGTATGTTTGGGAAGGTTTGAATTTCTCCTCCATATAAAGATAGCTTGTTTGGATAGAGAAATTCTCACCACAAACACTAGAAACAAGAAGAGAATGGAATAAAATGTTCACTATACTAAAGGATAAAAGTTTCCAGCCTCATTCTCATTTTTAAAATGAAAATATTTTTTTCCAAAGGAAATACTGATCAATGCAATACACCAACTATTCCTGTTCATTAAAACACCCACCAGCATTTGAATATATTTCATGACCAGGGTTGCATTACAGGCTTAGCCTAAAACTCCCCACACTCCTACTAACTACAGTCAAGCACGGGTGGAACACATTGACCCCGTGTGAGATGGCTGTAATTCTGTGGACTCCTTGGCTGTATCAACTTGGTTGAACTGCCTAACCCCCAAGTCCTGGCTCCTGAATCTGTAAAATGAAATAACACTTGTTTATTGTTGCATCAGGAAGTTGAGCTTGGCTACCATGCTGTATCATAGGGACTCAAGTATCTATGGACTAAATCCAACAGCATCAACAGCTCTGTGATCACCCACCAACATATTGTGGCCTAATGGTCCTTGTCAGTCACCATCAAGTTCACCAAATTTGCTCAGCAGTGACTTGGGTCCAGATCTCTCCCTGTTGTCTTTTTGAAGTTGTTGGACTCTTGTTATTCTCAGGTCCACCAGTACTCTCTCTCAAGAATCTTTGATTCAGCCCCAAAACTCACCTCTTAATTCTTTTCAGTCCAACATCTTTGGTCACTTTGTGGAAAGGCTCATCTCATGGTTAAGAGAAAGGGAGTCCATTTACTAACAAGGCATATGGACTGCTCTCTGGAATCTGGAGCACCAGCGGCTAGAGCCATCACACTCACCCAGTAGGGCTTTGGGTTGGGCACACTGCACTGGGCTGGTGGGCTGGTCTCTTCTGTCCCCTCTTGCTCCAGTTCCTACTTACCTGGGGTAATTTCCAAACCCCTAGGCTAACTCTCTAACAGCATGAATTTAGGTTACTGTGGTTTGCAATAAAATGAGCATAAATTGTATCTTTGTCTTGCCAATAGTACTTAGACAACTACTGGCTCTTGTTACCAAATTACCCTAAAGGCTCTGAGGGCTTATTTTTATTGTCCATTGAGGTCATGGTAGAAGTTTCAGGTTTATAGGTCTTCATGTAGTTTAATGGAAGAAAAAAAATCATAGATGGGTAATAGTTTAATTGCTGTGCTGAGACAGAATGCTTTTCAGACAAGTGTCTCTCTTTAGAGTCAAAGATTACTCACTTTCATAGCAGAAGGAAAACAAAACAAAAAACAAAACAAAACAAAAAACCCAGACTGTGCTAAGCTAGATTTCCTCCAGATATTACTGATGCTTCTGTCTCCACAGCCGAACATAACAGCTGGTGAGTAGGGAGAAACTGGAGAAAGATTTTCTTTTTTTTTGCCTTTAATCCAATATGCTGTTTTCCTCTGCCTGTTTTACTGTAATTCTCAGCGGCCACGGGACAAAAGCTGTTGACTGATACATGCAATTACCTCCTCTAATATTGCTCTCAACTGTCGGCCCTGACTGACAAAAGTGGAGGAGGTTTCGTTAAGGTCTGGGAAAACACTCTTTTAATAAAAGCCATTCCCATCTCTATGATCACTTCCCTCCCTCAGACCTTTTCATCCATTTTCTAGAGAGATAAGGCCTGGTGATGGAAAGTTAAAGAGTGGTGTTGAACTTGGACAGCAGGAACACCACCATTTACCTCATGAAAATTCTAAACTGTGTGTGCCTCTGTGTGTGTGTGTGTGTGTGTGTGTGTGTATGCGCTCACAATTTGCATTTAAAATGAGGGAAATCAGTTTGGGTCTTTAAGCAAGGTCTTCCCAGGAAGGGCAAGAGGCTTTTTTAGAAAGTTAAAGCAGATCATCATTGGTTTCCACCCTCTCTTTGCTTTTCTGTGGGCAAAAGAAAGCCTTGAGGAGCTCTCCCTCAGTACCCTTTTTTGAAATGCTGGGCTAAGTTGTACTGATTCCTAGCAGAGGACTTGCTGGCAAAACTGTGTCAATGAGCTGTCAATGGAAGCCTTCTCCTTTCCACTGAGGGCATGCTGTGTTATATGCTCAAGGAACCCTGTCCACAGAAGAAAGGAGCTAAAATCTCTGTGGGGAGCCCCTGGACAGCCCCAAGGGAGAGGAAGGGATGTGTGTATGTGGTGAGAATTTAACCCAGACCACTGCCCTGCCTCTCCCCTTCTCCACAGTTTCTGTTTTGAATTGACAGTTCACATAGAATGAGGCTAAACTTACGTATCTGAAGAGAATTACCTATCTACAAGTGTGGTTTGAAAGACTGAAGGGGAATGATAGGAAGAGGTCCTTATACAAAGCCAACACTGTGCAGATTGGACTGTGTCCCTGTCTTTTAAAAAGTATGCTGGCTCTTCTGAATGTGAAACCAGTGCTTTAGAAGTGTGTGTGTGTGTGTGTGTGTGTGTGTGTGTGTGTGTGTGTGTTGACAACTGGTCTGAAGAGGTTGAGGGTTATCTGCAGGCCCAGAAGGGGTCCAAGGAAGTCAGTAGAGTGAAGGAGCTTGGGGGTCTATATGCTTTCCTTGATGCTGGCATTCAGTTCTGTTAGTACAGCTGGCAATGCCATGAGGTCTCCAGGTTAGTAATAATAGTCCTGGTTGCTCTGATGAAGCTTTGGTAGAGAAGTCAGGGTGAGGCTACTATCCTAGTGAAATGCACTAGGATTTTAGAGTCAGGCTGGAGCATGGTCCTCTTCAGTACATCTTTCCTTAGAGGTAAGCCTGCTTCTGCCTCTGCTAGACCTCATTTGCTTTCCTCAGGGGTCTCAGCTAGTGTCCTCAGGGGTCAGATGGAAGCAGGATTCTGACTCAGTGATCATCACACTCCTGTGTTTGTTCAGAAGGGCACTGGGGCCCAGTAGAGGAAGAAAGGCTCCATACCCAAGAGACCTCAGCTCCTACCTGAGGCCTAGTGCTGACACCCAAGAGAAAGGTGAGTATCACGAGGCCATGGACATATGTTGTGAAGTCACGGCAGGGTCAGGGATGAGCTAAGCCACCTGAAACAAAATGCCTGCCTTTCCTACCCAGAAAATGGAGCAAGTGGCAACAGATTCATTCTGAAAGAGGAGACATTACAGAAGGGTTCATGTGCGAGAGAAAGTGTATATTTGTCTCTAAGGGTTTAAAACAATTGTAGCTAAGATCAGGCCTCCCCCCCCCCCCCCCACACACACACACCAGAGAGTGTTTGAGATCTAACTGGCCCCTGAGGAAAGGAATAAGGGAGAGGCAGGTGGTGGTCCTGTGGAGAACCCGTGTGCCTCCCCAAATCCCCATCCCTCCTTCAGTGTTTTTGCCCCACCCTGTGCCCAGCCCTTCCCATCACCACTCTGCAGTTCAGTGCTACTCACGGTGAAGTTGACTTGGCTTTCTTTTTCTTATTTATTTATTTATAAAAAGTTAACGTTGACAAAACCATAGGATAAGAGGGGTACAACTCCACACAATTCCCACCATCAGAACTCCGTATCCCATCTCCTCCCAATTGCTTTCCTATTCTTTATCCCTCTGGGAGTATGGACCCAGGGTCATTATGGGATGCAGAAGGTGGAAGGTCTGGCTTCTGTAATTGCTTCTCCACTGAACATGGACGTTGACAGGTAGATCCATACTCCCAGCCTTTGACTGGGCTTTCTAACTGTGCACTTGACAGGTGCACAACGGCCACTGTTCTGTGCATAAGGGACAGTGAAAAACTAAATGAAACTAAGTCCCAGTAGTGCATATAGACATACCAACAAATCATGGCACTCAGTCTCTGGGAGAGGCATCCTGCACCCATGCATAGTGCAACAGATGTTTTCCTAAAGGGATTTAAGTGCAAGGTTTGTTGGAAGTGTGTAGAAGGACTGGAATTTCCCTGAAGATCAGAAGCAGAGCCTGGTCAGCCAGCAGCTGAGTTTGGGTCACAATATTCTGGAAGAGCTCCAAATGAATCTGTTTCAAACGAAATTTGGGGATACCTGAGTGAGGTTTGGTTGACTTTGGCAAGCACTTGATTCTGTGGTTTGTTTGCTTTCCAGAGTCTCTGGGAGTGCAGGAGGAAGCAGTCAGTGTGGTTGGTAGGCCTGTAGTACCTGTTTGCTAGCTTTCCACAGGTTAAATCTGAGTCAGAAATCAAAGACTTAGTTGAGTTTTATTGCTCTTGGGAGTTTTGCAATGACTTTTTAAAAATTCTCTTAATAACACACTTTTATCATTATTATTATTTTTTAAGTTAATGCATATTTGGAAAAAGTCAATAAATACTTACACCCATCTTTAGAAGGATGGACCAGGAAGAAAATTTTATGTTGTATCCCAGCTCAAGTTGGGGGTTCAGAAATGTTTTTGCTGAATGACCATTTTATAACAGAAAAGACTGTGAAATTTTTTTTTTCTTTTTAACTTACAAGACTTTTAACAACTGTCATTTTTCCTTTTGTCTTCATCTACAAATGACAGCTGTATTCTGGGTGCGAGTGTCAGTACTGTTTTTTGCAGCAGTACTGCTCAGGAATTATTTTGTTCTTGGCATCATTTTTCAGATGGGAGGAAATGAAGGTAACAAAAGTTCAGTATCTTACCTGAGGTCCTGTAGTTCTGTTAAGTGGCAAGGCTGGTTATTTGAGCCTGGGTGACACCACACAAACGTCAAGCATTATTTATTCATTTATTTATATATGTATAAGAAAGATTTGTTATTTGAGAGAGAGAGAGAGAGAGAGAGAGAGAGAGAGGGAACTGCTCAGTTCTGGCTTACTGTAGTGCTAGGGATTAAAACTGGGACCTCAAGAGTCTCAGGCATGAAAATCATTTGCATAACCTTTATGCTATCTCTCTAGCCCTCAATAAGATAATTTCAAATACCATTCAGGAAAAAACAAACAAATGAGCAAACAAACAAACCAAAAAACTGTTGTCATATATCCACAGTGCATACTATTCTTCTGCAAGATTGGAATAGTACTTACTATTCCAATGACCCAGCCAGTCTGGTCATTCCTGGATGAACTCTCCTGGATGAACTTCCTTGACTCTTGGCCCCTATGGCTACCCGTAACAGGAACATTAAAGAAAATGCCCACCTCAGATTTTATAGAAGAGTCAGCCAGAGTCTCAGCTCAAGTCACCAGCCTGAGTGGCTGAGGACTTTGAAGCCCAGAGTTTTGTGTGGCACAAGAGCCACCCCCTGTCAGCAACCACCCCTTCCTGGTCACACACACATAAACAAACCTTGTGGTCTCCCCAAACCTACACAGAATGATCCCAGATTAAAATTATTTAAATTATTGGGGGGATTATAGTTTATAGTCAGCAGTAAATTCCGTTGTTACATGTGTAAAATTTCTCAATTTTCTGCAAAACACTCCAACTCCTGACTTAGAACCTCCTCCACTATCATGCACCAGGACCTGAAAGTATCCCCCACCCCAGGGTCAATGACTTTGTTGCAACACACTAAACCCAGTCCAAGTTCTGCTTTGTGTTTTCCCTTCTGTTCTTATTTCTCAAATTCTGCCCATGAGTGAGATCATTCCACATTCATCCCTCTCTTTCTGGTTTATCTCACTTAACGTGATTTCCTTCAGGCTCCATCCAAGATGAGGTGAAGAAGGTGAATTCATCATTCTTAATAGCTGAATAGTATTCCATTGCTTTGTTTTCTTTTTAAAATTTTTTAAACATTTATTTATTTATTTTATTTTCCCTTTTGTTGCCCTTGTTGTTTAACATTGCTGTGGTTATTGATGTATTTGTTATTGGATAGAACAGAGAGAAATGTAGAGCGGAGGGGGAAGGTAGAGAGGCGGGAGAAAGACAGATACCTGCAGACCTGCTTCACTGCTTGTGAAGCGACTCCCATACAGGTGGGGAGCCAGGGCTGGAACCGGGGTTCTTATGCCGGTCCTTGTGCTTTGTGCACAAACCCACTGCACCACCGCCTGACTCCCCATTATTTTGTTTTCTATGTATACCATCTGCATGAAGCAAGAGTGGGTCCAGGCCTATATAGGGCCTGTTGATCTTTCTGGAGGACAAAGGGCATAGAACAGAAGACAAGACAAGAGGAGAAGGTTAAGCTTAGGACAGCAGGGGAGAAGCCTGGAGATGACTACATCAGCAGATGGCCATAAATCAGGAGCTTCAAGAGTGCTCGTGTGTCTTGGAACAGGCCCATGCCACCATCTCATTACATCTGCAGAGCCAGTCAGCAGTTTGCTGCAGCTGGGATTCAGGTCCAGCTCTGCCAGAAGTCCAAGCCTGTGCTTTGTCTTTCTGATCTTGTTGACTCCCAAGAAGAAAATAATCCTCGACACAGAAAGTCCGAGATGGCCTGAGAAAGGATGCATGTTTGAGACAATGAAGCAATGGACACTGAAGCTTGAAGAGATGAGGGCATGGCCAGAGGGGAAAGCTTATGAGGCCGGGAACGTCAGTCCTTGGAGTCTTTATCCAAAGGAAGCAGCTCAGGACTGTCAGTGATTATCTGGGCACTGCAGGGACACTCATGATGTGTGCATCTTGCTTTGAATTTTAGGATGGGACTGTGGGTCCTCAAGTCCCTGTTATGCCTTTGTGACACACAGACAGTCTTATTAAGTGGTCACAGTAAAGACCACAGAAAGGCAAGATCCTGGGTCTACCTAGCATGTGAGGGCTAAGGTGCTGACAGAGGAGTGGGCTCGATGGGGAAGCCTGTGAGGTGGATGACAGGGCACACACATTTTGGAAGGAGAGCCTGGAAGGTTCCTGAAGACTGTCTAGGCATGTGCCTGGAGTAGAGGTCAAGAGAAGGCCACGTAGAAGGTCAGGAAGGAGGACACTAGTCTGAAGAGGCAGTTTGGGACTGGAGAGAGCAGGAAAAGCCAAGTCTCCACTCCCAAATGCTTCTCACATTGCCCATGATACACATTCCCTGTTATCTGACGCATTGCCTTGTTTCTTAGGCCAGGTATTACTCATCTACCTATCCTTTGAGGCTCTTGGACACTTGCCCAGTGAGGCTGGGATAGGCACCCTCAGAACCATTCCCTGTCTCCTCCAGTCTCTCCTGTCTCTCTGTGCTAGCACTGGTCATACTGTTATTTCTTCCAGAGGAACTTTCTCTTCATTTTTGTGTGCACATGGTAGGCACTCAGCCCATTTTGATGATGAAAGGACTCTTCTTCTACAGTCACATGTTTTTTTTTTTTTTTTCTTTTTCTGGCAGACAGAACTCAGGTCTCTGGCAAGAGCAGTGTCTGTTCAGTGAAGGTCAGTGGGGGCTTCTGGCTTCTGGTAGCCAGCATCTGAGTCCCTCTGGCTCCCTTCAACCTCTGCTACCTGCCTGCAAGGCACTGTGATTTCTCTGCCTTGTTTTCCTTTTGTCACTCCCTGCCCCCTTTCCTGCAAGGAGTATGGGAGCTCCTCAGGAGTTTGATTATATTGCAAGATGAACATGATATTTGAATTGTGCAGTTGAAATGAGCCCTCCCAATCCTAGTGTAATTGTTCACCCCCTGTCATACTAAATGTTCAATGGGAGCTACATTCTGGCCTGAATAGGGAATTGCTAAAATTGTTGGGTTCCAGTTCTCAGTGCCTTGTCATTTGCATCACAGAGTGTGCCTTTTGTTTCTTATTTGGACAGATGTGGACTTTTTAAATGGCCATTCACCAGAGCCCCCAGAACAAGCTGTGTATACCGACTTGAAGAAGTTAACTGATTTTCTAGATGTTTACATATGTTTGATGTGTGTGAAGGAATCGAGAGAAGGGGCAGTTATCAGAATGGTTCAGAAGATGCCTGCTCTCAGCTAAGCAATGACTGAGCACATGAGAATGGGGGCTTAAGTGGGACAAATGTAGATTCTGGATCTGAGGTCTGAAACCACCTTGTATCACATTTTGTGAGAGCTTTGGTTGCCCTGAGAGCCAAGCCAGCAATCACGTTTAGGTGACCCAGCTAAATCCCAGGATATCTTCATCTCAGAAATGAGTTGTAAAACAGGATTCTTACACTGCCCAACTGGAATGTGGGCCCACTTCTCTTCATCATTCATTTCCCTTAATGACTCGAGCTGTCTAACATCATCTACTCCAAAGCCACCTCCCAAAATTTGTGAAGGTCTCCAGGAACTAGTGGTTATGTTGTCTTAAATGCTTCAACTATTCAAATTGTCAGTTTGAGTCCAAGTCTGCAGGCCAAGGCCCACGTGAGATTATAAGGAATCAAACCTTTCCAAATTAAGGATGAACGGTATTCCTAAAGAGAGGGCTGGCTGTTGTGTTCACTCTGCAAACACTGATTTTATGCCTGTGAGTCAGGAATATGCACCATGGCTCTGGGAATACAAAAGAAACAGAATCTGGAGACTCTTCTCCTCAGCAGTTCACAGTCAAGTGAGGATGCATGCAAATGAATGCAAATGGTGGCAACAATATGGAGACATGCAAAGGAACAACAATATGGAGGTCCTGGAAGATTAGAACAGCAGAGTTTTTTTGTTGGAACTTGAAGGCTGAGCACTGCTGTTTATCCAGGTGGACACCTTGGTAGGACTTTCTAGGTGAATGATGGCTGTGTTGCCTTGAATCTTACATATTTGGTGATGGAGGAGAAGAAGCTAGAATAACAAGGACTGTGTATACCAAACAAAACTTGTCAGTTTTACACTGCAAAAAGATTGTAACTGCAGATGACTTAGTTCAGCTGCAAGAGACCCCTGCTGCTACTGATCGCAACATCAGCAAATATCTATTAGCATGTGGGCAGTACCAAGATGGCTTCACTGTACCATTAAGGATCTAGGCTCTTTCCATTGTTCTCTGCTACCTTCAGCATGGTGGTTGATCTCAGCATGCTATTTTCCTGATATAAAGTTGGCTGGAGAGGAAGAGGAATTTAATTCCTTTTTTCCTGTCTCTTTAATCAGTGAGGGAATTTTTTTCTTTCAATACTCCCCGCCTCCTCCTGTCCCAATATTTAGAATCACATTGCATGCTCAACCCTAACCCATTCACTGGCAAGGGAAATACTACCACCATGACTGGCTCAGAACTGCCTTGATTCACTCCCTGGAGAGGACAGATCCACTTCTCACATATGTGCCCAGGTAGAGGATTCTGAAAGAAAAGTGGATTTCTGATAGAAAATAGAGAAGGAGATATATCCTGTTGGCTACCACAGGTGTTGAGAAAATATTATAAATGGCTGAACACGAGTTAGCTTGGTCAGCCTTTCACATTTGATACATAATCATGCTGAGGTAGGCAAAATCACCTTGGAAGGTGTCTTCTTTGCCATGTGCATGGTCCAAGTTCAAGCTCAGCCTCACTGAACTGGGGGGAAGAAGTTTTGATGTTGTGGTACCTTTTCCACTCTCCTCTGTCTTTATGTCTCTCTTCCTGCTTTTTTAAAAAATATATTCTTATTTATTATTGTATAGAGACAGAGAAAAAATGAGAGAAGTAAGGAAGAGAGAGAGAGAGAGACAAAGACCTGTAGCCCCGTTTCAGCACTCGTGAAGCTTTCCCCCTGCAGGTGAGGACCAGAGGCTTGAACCTGGGTCTTTGTGCCCTGTAGTGTGTGTGCTTAACCAGCTGCACCACTCACTGTCTGCCCCCTATGTCTCTCTATCTCTTTCTATCTGGAGATATTGGCCTGGAACAGTAAAACTCCAGCCACAAATATATATATATATATATTTTTTTTTCTTTTTAAAATTTTATTATCTTTATTTATTTATTGGATAGAGACAGCCAGAGGTTGAGAGGAAGGGGGAGACAGAGAGGGAAGGAGAAAGAGAGACACCTGCAGCCCTGCTTCACCTCTTGCAAAGCGTTTCCCCTGTAGGTGGGGACTGGGGGCTCAAACCTGGGTTCTTGAGCATTGTTTTTTTTTTAATTTTTTAAAAATATTTTTTAATATTTATTTCTTTTCCCTTTTGTTGCCCTTGTGGTTTCTTTTTTTTTTTTTTTTTATTGCTGTAGTTATTACTGTTGTTGTTATTGATGTCTTTGTTGTTGGATAGGACAGAGAGAAATGGAGAGAAGAGGGAAAGACAGAGAGGGGAAGAGAAAGATAGACACCTGCAGACCTGCTTCACCACCTGTGAACCGACTCCCCTGCAGGTGAATAGCCAAGGGCTTGAACACAGGTCATTACTCCGGTCCTTGTGCTTCGTGCCACGTGCGCTTAACCCGCTGCACTACCGCCCTACCCCCCCATAACACACACACCTTGAGCATTGTAACATGTGCACTCAAACAGGTGTGCCACCACCTGGCACCTTATACATTTTCTTTAGATAGAAAATGGTGACCATGTGGAATAGTCTTATGAGATGTCAAATGATCATCACATGTCTATGGAGCAGCAACTAAAATCTTCAAAGTTATGTCCTGTACCTAGAGGGTGGGAGAGGGTTTCAGGGGTGATGTGTGTGACCAGTAGAGAGTGGAGAGTTCCGTGCTGCTGTTTGTCAGATGCCTTCTCTGGTCTGTTTTCTTTTTTTCTCTATTTTATTTTATTTTTAATTTCCCCCCTTTTGTTGCCCTTGTTTTTTTTTTTTATTGTTGTTATAGTTATTATTGTTGTTGCTGTTATTGACGTTGTCATTATTGGATAGGACAGAGAGAAATGGAGAGAGGAGGGAAAGACAGAGAGGGGGAGAGAAAGACAGACACCTGCAGACCTGCTTCACCGCCTGTGAAGTGACTCCCCTGCAGGTAGGGAGCCGGCCAAACCGGGATCCTTACGCTGGTCCTTGTGCTTCGCGCCATGTGCTGCTGCCCGACCCCCCTTTTTCTCTCTTTCTTTTTTTAAATTGCCACCAGGGTTATCTATGGGGCTTGGTGCCAGCACTATAAATCCACTGTTCTTGGCTGCCATCTTTTACTTCTTTCCCCTTCTTTCTATTTTATTTTATTTGATAAGACAGAAATTGAGGAGAGAGAGAAAGGCCTACAGAATTGCCTCACAGCTCATGAAACATAACCCCCCTGCAAGTGGGGAGCAGGGGCTTTAACCTAGGTCCTTGTGTGTGGTAACATGAGCACTCAACCAGGTGCACCACTGCCTGGGCCCCTGAGACCTATAAGTGAGGAAACCAGGACATAGACAATGACATTTGCTAAATTCCCATGCCTGCTACTTGGCCAGATTGGAACCATATTTTCAATCTTCACACAATTATTTCTTATATATACTTTTATAACCAGAGCACTGCTCAGCTCTGACTTACGACAGTCCCAAGGATTGGACCTTGAAGGTGTGTTTTATGTATATATTCAGGAATACTGGAAAGGTTTTGCAGGTCTTCATATATTTTTCTTATCCTTAGCAATTCTATTGTTGGAATTAAAAAAAATAAGACTTTGTTTTTATAAAGTGCAAACCATACATATAGGTATAATGCTTAAACTCATTATTTATTTGGATCTTTGTGTTAAAATGTCTTTTTCTATTCTTTTTTAAATTAATTTTTTATTATCTTTATTTATTGGATAGAGAAAGCCAGAAATTGAGAGGGCAGGTGAAATAGAGAGGGAGAGAGAAAGAGAGACACCTACAGCCCTGCTTCACCTCTTGTGAAGCTTTCCCCCTGCAAGTGTGGACCAGGGGCTCAAACCTGGGTCCTTGAGCACTGTAACATGTGCGCTCAGCCAGGTGCACCACCACCCAGCCCCCTTCTTTTTATTTTTCTTTGAGGCAATTTTAATGGGAAGAGAGGATGAAAGCACTGAAGCATGGAGAATATAGAAAGGGACGCCCTGTGACTGGGTGGTGGCTCAACCCACAGAACGTACATATTACCATGTGTGAGGACCCAGGTTCAAACCCCCAACCCTTGCTGCAGGAGCGAAGCTTCATGAGTGGTGAAGCACTGCTTCAGGTGTTTCTCCTCCTCCTCCTCCTCCTCCTCCTCCTCCTCCTCCTCCTCCTCTTTCTTCTCTCTCTCTCTTAAAAAAGAAAGAAAGAAAGAAAAGGAATGGATTCTGGCAACAATGGAATCATGCAGGCACATAATATTAGGGATAATCCTGGTGGTCAAAAAGAAAAAAAGGAGAGAAAGGAGGTTTATCAAGAAACCCCACGATCATATTGTCGAGTGGCAACTTGAGGGCTCCCTCCTTTGCGGAGGACTTTTCCTGTGACACTAAGCCAAATCAGACCCTAAGCAAAAAGCCTGATGCCTGAGACATGAATGGGAGCCGCTTGCTCTGGTGTGAGGTGGAATCTCCAAACCCCTTTTCCTGCTGGCTCCAAGCACCCATATATGGTGATTTTCCTTTGGCTATCAGTGAATATGTGCCTGCCCCTCCCCCTCATCTCTTAGCTGAGACTTTCACCCAGATATTTCTGAAGATCTATCCTTGTAGGCAGAGGAGCACTTTGTATGGAATACGCTGCCATGAAAGCCAATAATAGCCCAATACAAGCAAGATAATTTCAAAATCAAGATCTTACTGGCAAGGTGCTGTATGTAAAGCAAGTTCAATGACAGGCTGGCCCTCAATTCATTTATTTCAACTTTGCTTTTAAAACTATTTCTGAAGTATGCTAGTTTATTTTTCTTTCTTTTTTAAAGTTTCTTTATTGGGGAATTAATGTTTTATATTCAGTAGTAAATACAATAGTTTGTACATGCATAAATTTCTCAATTTTCCATAGCCAGTTTATTTTTTTATTGGTGTATGAAACATCATAAAAATGTTAGTTTTAGATATAGAAAGTACATACAGATTGGTTTGAATCTGTGTAGAATAAAGGACCCTTATTACTATGTAAAAGATGATCCCATTGTGAATCCAACAGAAGAAAAAAAAATCTGTTCACATGTGTGTGTTTCTATAAGATTATTTAAATATAGATACAAATGGAAATTAATTTGCAAGAGTTGTTTATTGGGGTGTTTGTCATGAGCAGTGTTGATGTGAGTAAATGAGAGAGGCTGGGATGAGCCTTACAAACGTGCAAGGACCCACTTTCAAACCCTTGGTCCCCATCTGCAGGGGGAAAACTTTGCAAGTGGTGAAGTAGGGTTGCAGGTGTTTCTCTCTCTCTCTCTCTCTCTCTCTCTCTCTCCATATCTCTCCCTACCCTCTTGATTTCTGACAGTTTCTATCCAATAAACAAAGATAATAAAAAGGGTAAAAATAGCTGGGAAATGTTATGCATGTACAAACTATTGTATTTATTGTCAAATGTAAAAAATTAATTCCCCAATAAATAAATTTTAAAAAAGTAAAAAAAATGTAGATGGGGAAAATAAAACTAGAAAGACACACACACACACACACACACACACACACAGACGACATTTACATGAGTTTATCCTAATGTGTGGGTATATATCAAGCAGTTGAATAAAATACTTTAAAAAGGCAACCTGGGGAGAGACAAAAAAAAGTGACTCATGCTCATCTACAATCATAGTATGTTTCTGATTTTTAGCTCGATCATTAAACGGTCTTCAAGTCAGAAACTGTATGGTCCTCTCATTAAGGAGCTAGCATGTAGCTGATTATGCTCTTCTCCTGTAACATATATTTTGTTTACTTCATCTACTTGCCAGATATTTTTGCCATCACATATCATTCTTGCCATCATTTTATCAGTAGCGGCTGAATGATAATAGAAGCTCTGCCTTATGTAATTCTGTGCATGACTATGTCTAAATTTCATTAAACATTTTGGGCAGTTTGCTTTCAAGTGTGAGTCTGATACATTTAAAGAAATATTCTAGTAATTCTATGGTGGCCTGATTTAAAGTAACCCTTCAAAGAGTTATGGAGAGAAACCTGAGCAAACTAGTAGTACCTGATATTTTTAATAGAGATCATATAAAAATCCCTTTCCAAAAGTGTGCTTAATGGACTAGAACATTTTATATGTGGAGACCCTAGGCATTCATCTCACTGTCCTCCCCTCCCTACATAGGGAGGTTGTCAGCATTTATTTAACATTGCTTGCAAGTCAGATTTTTGCCTCACCGTAAACCAGCAAAGGCAAATGTTTTATGCTCATTTAGTAGACCGGGAAACTAAGGTTCAAGGTAGGTAAGTAATTTATTCAGTGGTGAATAACCTTAGCTGGTTTTAAATAACTGGCCCTTTTTTTGATTCCATAAGTCATCTCCCACTCACTCCAAGTTCCCAGTTCAGCCAGTAACACCACACAATCCTAGTCACATTTAAAGGAAAAAAATTCTTCCTCTGACTCCTTCCCCAGCCACGGACAGATGAGATGGGGGTGGGTGGCAGCAGTGGTGGTGAAAATGAAGACATTCTTCTTCTTCTTTTTTCTTTTTTTAATTTATAAAATGGAAACATTGACAAGACCATAGGATAAGAGGGGTACATTTCCACACATTGCCTACCTGCAGAGCTCCATATCCAATCTCCTCCCCAGATAGCTTCCCTCTTCTTTATCCCTCTGGGAGTATGGACCCAGGATCATTGTGGGGTGCAGAAGGTGGAAGGTCTGGCTTCTGTAATTGCTTCCCCACTGAATATGGGCGTTGGCAGTTCGATCCATACTCCCAGCCTATAAATGAAAACACTATATACTGACATGCAAGTATTCCTAGGAAACTAGAATGGACTGTCCTAGAATAGTCAAGCCTCCCTTTATAGTAGAGAAAGATTTCCTTCTAAGAACCTGGTCTATCCACTCCAGGAATAGTTTAACATCATTTATCATTTCTAGGGTGTTCTGAACTTATTAAGGCCAGACCATTCTCACAATGCTTAACCAGGAAGGGGCAGAGCTTGGGGGGGGGGGCTCCAAGACTCACAGAGGAAGCAGAAAGGCAGAGGGGGTCTTGATGTGAACAGACTAACATTCCTTCCCCAATCCTGACGCCTTGAGGTAGGCTTCCTTTTGTTAGATAGGAAGAGTTGAAAAAGCCTCCAAGGAACACTCACTATCCTAAGTCCTATAATAAACTGGAAACAACACAATGCAAACTTTCCCCACTCCTTTTGGCCTTCCACTAACTCTGACTCAATTGCGAACAAATACATTTGTTTTGTTTATTCCCCTCTGATACATGCACTTTAAAATTAAACTACCCTGAATTTCTTAAGGGGGGGAAAGCCGCAGGGAGCCCATTAGTCATTTTAAGTCATTAATAGTTGCGTAGGTTTCATCAATGGTTTTAGCAGAAGAATTTTGTTTGTCCCACGTATATAAGATTCTTTTAAACTTTTAAATAGGACAAAACAGCAGAGGACAAATTTTTACTTCCTGTTGGTTCACGCAGGAATCCAAAGTCAGACTCTGATTCTTCCACGTTTGATTGATAACTCTGAGAGCATCTAGCCAGGTATTCTAAGGTGAGCCAGCAGGTGACAGCTGGAGAGTATGTGGCAAAAGAAACCACACAGCAAGGGGCCAAATCACATTTTTCAATTATTACTGAACCACTGTAGGATAAGTTGCTGCTTAATGCATTGTAATCTGAAGTTGGACATGTATGTTAGTGTCAAACGTATAGCATATATCACTGCGTGCTGTATAGTCAGACAATTACGCTCTGTGCTATTGCTCAGATAATCTATTGCAAATTTGGAATAGATATCACTAAGATGTCCTTCTTCTGAACTGTTAGCCAAAAAAAATATATTCAACACAGATCATGCAGATTGAATATAAGATCAGACTATGCATAGTTGTCTTAGGTAGTATACTACACTCACAGTCTATCCATTTGATACCGGAGTAGTTAAATTCTGCAGTAATGAATTACTATTTCATGGGTTCTTAAGGACAAAAGAAAGATAATCTAAGATTTTCAAAGGGCATCAGAAATAACAATCAAAAGTAATTATAAAGTAGAAATAAATATAGTTAAACTGGTGGTGTTATCACACTTAATTGCTTTCTTTTGCCTTTTGATTGGTTAATTAAAGGATTCTGAAGGCATCCCTATTGTCTTTACCCAAGGAATTATCAGCTTTCCTGTGAGTAATATTGAGGAGTTGTGATCTGTTGCTGTCTAGTTATGAATATACTCTCAACTGCTACTAAGACACTGTTAAGCATTAAACAGAACCTTGATAATTGAAAACAGTAATCTTTATATTCTTTTAGTTCAAGGAAACTAATTAATAGTTAATTTAGGAGTTGAAGAGGATAACAAGAAATGTTCACATTTTTTTTCTTGATGATAAGAGCAACTGGTACCAAAGTTTGCTGAACTAATTTTCTCATTTTTGAACTTGGTTCTCAATCATATGCAAAAATGTATTATTAGAGCCTTTGAAAGAATTCCTTATTTACTCTTGTCTCAGAGTTTTCTCAATAGCCATAGATTCTAAATTATGAATCAGAGAAAATTAAATGCCGTCTACTTTCCCCCCCACTTAAATGGAATTAATATACAATAAGATTATTCATTAAAATGTACAATTTGGTAAATTTTAATATATTTAGCAAATTGTGTAACTTTATCTGCTAACAGACTATTTTTTCACACACACGCCCAAAGGAAAAAAAAAAAAAACTCAGACCAGGCAGGGCAGTGGCACACCCACTGAACGCACTGTACAATGCTTGAGGAAAAGTGTTCAAGCCTCCACTCCCCACCTGCAGGGGGTGGGGTGGGGGAGGGAGGCTTCCTAACTGGTGAAACTGGCTGCAGGTGTCTCTTTCTCTCTTCCACCTTCTCTTTCCCTTCTCTCTTGATTTATTTCAGTCTATACCCAGTTAACAAAGAAAAAATATTTTAAAAAGAAACCTCATACCTATTAGCACTAAATTCTATTTTCTCCCAGTTGTAAGCCCTGAGAATTGGTAAACTTCTTTCAGTGTCTAAGAGTTCATGTAGACACCTCTGCTTTTGCAGATGAATTAGGTCATACTGATTATTTTTGTCTCACCTCTTCTGCCAAGAGTCCGTTGAGCTATTGTAGTATTTACTATTTCTGTATTAAAAGCTTCCATGTGCAAATGACTTTTATAAAAGAACTACTATTATTTTATCATTATATCTTCTTGTTTCATTCAAGCTACTAGTTTCAGGAAAAGAAAAATATCAAGATCTAGCATTTACCGAGTACTTCCTTTGTTATTTACTGTGCACCTGATGTTTGTTAGATATTGTTTCTAAGGTATTACAACGGTAGAAATCTCATGTTGTGCTTGTAACCTTTTGTGTGTATAGTGCTGGGGCCTAATATGTGTGCCATCCCATCACTCCCAGGTTGATTTTTAAATTATATCTGTATCATCTACATCTATATATTTCTGTGTATGTTCATATATATGAAAAAATATATGGAGAGAGAGGGGCAGACAGAAAGAGAGAAAAGCTTTATAGCAGTGCTGCTTAATCCACAGAGCTTTCTCTGGTATTGTGATGATTCCATGTAGTGCTCGAACTAGTGTTATGGAAAGAACTAGTGTTACAGAAAAAAATATATTCGAAGCTCCAAGTGTTACAGCTCTGAGAGTCACAACTCAAGAGTGATACAACTTCAGGTGTGATAGCTAAGGTATAGCAGATCCGAAGAACCAGTCTGAGACCAAAACCACGTGGAGGGCAGGGAGATACTTCAGTGAACTGCTGCCAGCCAGATCCCTGACCAGATTTAGAAAGCTGTTTTTATTCCCTTCAAGCTTGGCTCGGAGTGCTTAACTGGTTACAGGGTGGTTTTAAATAAGATACATTTCAATTAGTTACAAAGTGGTTACAGTGTACACCAATCAGGTAAAACAAAGGATGGGGTGGATTGGCCATACTACACACCCAATCCAGACTGTCAAAATGCAAGTTCATGCAATTTAGTTATAGGCATGATTCATCCTGATTGGTTACATTTCTAACCCCCTAGGTTTACTGAAATACAGGGACAGCGAACCCACCTGCCTGTCCTACATAAAATTCATTTTATTTCACTAGAACCCCAGGAGGTTATGAATGGTAAAGTGTATGCTCTACCAACTGAACTATCTTCTGGGTTTTTACTTTTTCTTTCTTCCTTCCTTCCTTTTTATTTTTATTTTTTTACCATTTTGTAAACAATAAACTTAGGGTTCAGGTTGCCCTATTATTTTTTTTCTTTTAGAGGAGCAAACTCAGGCTTAAATATATTACAAAGGCAAGATTTAGAATTTGACACATTTTTGGGGGGGGGATTGGATAGCATAAATGTTTTGCAAAAAGACTCTTATGGCTGGAACCATAGTTGGGGAGTCCTGAGATTCCCAAACAGCCAAGGTGGGCCTAGACCTCAAATAAATTTCACTCTCCATTGTTGCTGGTCATCTCTATCAGGAACAACACAATAGATCCATCCGCGGGCCCCCATAGGACCTTTCCCTCAACATGGGTCAACTACGGTAGAGAATGTTCCATCCTCCAAAGGGAGGCTGGACAACATACTCTATCTTCCACCTGAGGAAGATGGTTCTGAAATTGGAGCAGCTTGAAACTTTCCTACCATGACCACAGAATGTGAGCTCAGATCTACAGGGATGCAGAGGTCACATAGGCTCCTAAGCTGAATATGGGCCCCAGATCAGATAAAATTGATGGGATTTACAGTCAACAATATTTATACACCTTTCCCATATTAGGGAGCTATTCTCTTCCCTGATCCAGCTTTCTGGTCCTTTTTCCAGCCATGACATCATCTCCCCAGACAATAACTTGGGTCTACCTGCATATCAGATGTCAGGCTCAGAACAAAACAAAACACTAGTATAGGCATGGGCCCTTGGGAATATAACTAAAATAGGCCTACTAACTATCTATAAAACAGAGACCCCCAACTCTTCACCTGCACTAATCCAGCCTTTAGGTTCATGATTAGTCAACAACTTGTTTGGCTTTATATATTAACTCTTTTTTCAGCCACTAGATTCCTTCCATATGCTACTGTGATACCAACTGGACTTCCCGGGGCAAATGATCCCACTGATGTGTCCTGGAGCCCAGCTTCCCCAGAGCCCCACCCCACTAGGAAAAGAGACAGGCTGAGAATATGGATTGATCTGTCAATGCCCATGTTCAGTGGAGAAGCAATTACAGAAGCCAGACCTTCCACTTTCTGTATCCCACAATGACCCTGGGTCCATACTCCCAGATGGATAAAGAATAGGAAAGCTATCAGGGGAGAGGATGGGATATGGAGTTCTGGTGGTAGGAACTGTGTGGAGTTGTACCCCTCTTAGCCTATGGTTCTTGCCAGTGTTTCTTTTTTTATAAAATTATTAAAAAAAATAAATGCAGACTCTTACACCTGAACTGCCAAAGTTCTAGGTTCAATCCTCTGCACCACCATAAGCCAGAGCAGAGCAGTGCTCTAGTAAAAAAGAAGAAGAAGAAGAAGAAGAAGAAGAAGAAGAAGAAGAAGAAGGAGAAGGAGAAGGAGAAGGAGAAGGAGAAGGAGAAGGAGAAGGAGAAGGAGAAGGAGAAGGAGAAGGAGAAGGAGAAGAATCAGACACATTTGCCTTCGGAGCCCATGTGCTTCTCACTACAGTTCATGTAGTATTTTGCTTTTTAAAAATTTATTTATGAATGATAGAGAAATAGGGAGAGAGGTGTAAAAAGACACCTGCAGCCTGCTCCATCACTGTGAAGTCTCCCCTCCTTCACTTTATGCAGGTGAGGACTGGGGGCTTGAACCCAGATCCTCACTCATGGAAACGTGTACTTTACCAGTTGTACCACATTTTAAATGTGAACTGAAAGATAAAGAAAACCTTTGTTCACAATTTTACACATTTGACTCCTGGACAAAAATTCCCACAGACTCTATTTTTGCATTATGCTGTTCAAGCAGCTTTCCTTCTCCATCACCCTTCTGGTGCCAGCTTGCTAGAATGCATTCACATCATGGAACAGCAGGCCTTGAACCTTGTGTTCACAATACAGTGGAAGCCAGCACAGCCAAGTAGGCATAGGCCGGGAACCTCACTCTTTATGCTGCCAGAAAAGCAAACAAACATATCCCATTAAATCTAAACTCTATGTGTCCATAGGTTAATTTTCTTTAGTTGTATCTTAAAATTCTCTATTCAAAGGGTAGGAGAAGCATTACAAAAGGGAGGTCAGGTCCTATCTGCCACCCCCTGACTCTGCTTTAAAAAATTGTGAGGGCAAAGGGGGCTGAGGGTGAGGTGAAGACAAGCTTTATCCTTTGGCATTTGTGTTCAAGGTCTCTTATAGCTATTGTTTATACTTGTTACCAAGATGACCTGCATTTTTCTAAAAACAAAGAGAAAAAACAAAAGCAAACAAATAAGAAAACAACAACAAAAAACCCCAACCACTGGGTGCTTTCACTCATATGTGTAACATAAAGAATTGAAACAGATGAACTTGTGAAAAAAAGTTGTAGCCAAAATTGTCCCTTAGACTTTATGAAAACTGTGGTGGTTATCCTTGAGGGTGGGAGTAAGGAACAAAAGTGTGGTGGTGGGTGTGGTGTGGAGCTATATACTCCTATCATCTTACGGTTTTATAAACCACGACTGAATCACTAATAAAAATAAATAATGCAGAAAACTCCAATTGGCCATGTTATGTTTGTGGGAGAAAAACAAAGAAAGGTCAAAATGGGAAGCTTATGCCTTGATATATGAATTGTTTCTAAGACCTGTATTAATGTAAAATGTGTCTAGTGAGAAATAATTGCCAGTGCTACTTGCAGTTTTGAATGGCACAAACACTCAGGCAGGCAATGCACAGGCTGAGGGAAGTGCATTATTTTCAGGGGGCTGGAAAGGTTTGTAGCACATTAACAAGCTCTGGCAGGCCAGGACACCTGTTAGTCATCACAGTCCTGGTTGGTTCTTTTCATCCTCCATGTTGGAGATTCACTCCTGAGCCTGTTGCCACCACTGGGGCATGTCTACACATCTCTTTCAATCGCTGGTGCCATTGCCAGGTGCTCACCATATAGTGAGACCTCAGTTTCTGGAAACTGCAGTGTGGGGATTGCTTTGCTTTCACCTGCCTAGATCTGTCTCAAATCACAACTTTCCTGTAGTTCTTTTTCTGCTGCTGCTTCTCTTTCTCCCTCCACCTCTTCTTCCTCTTCTTCTTCCTTTCTCTCTACTTCTTTTCTTCAGAGTAGAAATTAACTCAAGTTGTTAGAGGGAGAAGAGCTGTAAATTGTAGCACAAAAATAGGCTGTCAAATCAAAGGCAAAGGAAGCTGTTCTAATTTTGGGCACTGCAAATACATTAAACCACTTATTGAAGTTTTCTTGGTGCCTTGGCCTCCTGGCCTTCACTCCAGGCACCTGAGATTAATCTACTTTGTGAGGTAAGTGGATGGTCTCAAACAACAAAACAGGAAATAGGACACCCCAAATCTGGGGACAGTCTTTATGTGACTAGAATATAACGGACAGCACATCTGAATTTTGGAAGGTCACAGAATTGTCATTTCTACTCAGGAATCTTTATAACAAAAGAAAGAAGGATGTGCAAGTGAAGTGAAATAGGAGGATAGGGAGAATACTACTCTTTTCTTGGGCTAATTGGCAAGCAATACAGACTCTGGGAGTAAGGCATGTCTATAGTAGTTTCTTAAGGGCCACAGTAACCTCTTCAGTGTTATGGTTTTGGGGAGATATCAGTCGGACTTTTAGTAGTCAAGTGGTAGTTACCAATAGCATTTCTTTTTCCTTCTTTTCTTTTCTTTTCTTTTCTTTTCTTTTCTTTTCTTTTCTTTTCGCTGTCTGTGGATCTTCACCACACTGGACTGACTTTATTTTTGATTTTTTTTTCCACTGGGCTTATCATTGGGACTCAGTGTCTGGACAACTCTGCTGTTCATCAACTTTTTTTTTTTTTTATAGAGGATTAGAGACAGAGAGAGGAAAGAGATGAGAGAGAGAGAGAGAGAGAGAGAAAGAAAGAGAAAGAGAGAGAGAGAGAGAGAGACCTGCAACACAGCTCATGAATATCCCCCTCAACAGGTGAGAACTGGGAACTTGAACCTGTGTCAAGTAATGCACGGTAATATGCACGCTCTCTCAGATGAGCTGCTGCCTGCCCTTCTCTCCCATGTCAGCTGACTTTTTCAGGTAGAAAGAATGAGACAGGCAGAAAGAGAAGCTCTGCACAGCCTCAAACTGGGGTCATGAACATGGCAAATCAGCACATTATCCAAGTGAGCTATGTTGCCATTCTTACTACAACGTTTCTACATTTCCAATAGTCTCTTCAGAGACCGATTTTTTAAAATATAATTTTTATTTATAAAAACGAAACACAGACAAAAAACATAGGATAAGTGGGGTACAACTCCACACAATTCCCACCACCAGAACTCTACATCAGATCCTCTCACCTGGTAACTTTCCTATTCTTTATCCCTCTGGGAGCATGGACCAAGGGACATTATGAGGTGCAAAAGGTGGAAGGTCTGGCGTCTGTAATTGCTTCCCCACTGAACATGGGCATTGCCAGGTCAATCCATATTCCCAGCCTCAGAGACTGATTTTTTAAATTCATTTATTTATTTATAAAATGGAAACATTGACAAAACCATAGGATAAGAGGGGCACAACTCCACACAGTTCCTACCACCAGAACTCCATATTCCATCCCCTCCCCTGATAGCTTTCCTATTTTTAAATATATTTATTTATTCCCTTTTGTTGCTCTTGTTTCATTGTTGTAGTTATTATTGTTGTTGTTATTGATATCATTATTGTTGGAAAGGACAGAGAGAAATGGAGAGAGGAGGGGGAGAGAAAGATAGACACCTGTAGACCTGCTTCACCGACTTGTGAAGTGACTCCCCTGCAGGTGGCAGCTTGAACCTGGATCCTTATGCCAGGTCCTTGCGCTTTGTGCCACCTGTGCTTAACCCACTGCACTACCACCCAACTCCCCAGCTTTCCTATTCTTTATCCCTCTGGGAGTATGGACCCAAGGTCACTGTGGAATGCAGAAGGTGGAAGGTCTGGTTTCTGTAACTGCTTCCCCGCTGAACATGGACGTTGACAGATCAATCCATACTCCCAGCCTGTTTCTCTCTTTCTCTAGTAGGGTGAGGCTATGAGGAAGTGGAGCTCCAGGACACATTGGTAGGGTTGCAGAGATCGATTTTTATTTGTACTTAGCTACCCTTAAGTACAAAGCACCTTTAGATTTGATCAGAATGTTGTATAGAAAGAACTTTAATGAACAGTAGCAATTTCACTTTTTACATCTGATAGCATGGATTTCATTAAAGTAGAAATTTAACTTGAACTTTCAGCTGGGTTAGCAGAGGAAATATTTTCACAAACCTTTGGCTTCTGGACACACACACCTGCGTTCCTTTCCCCTACTTCCTCTCAACTCAGAAGAAAAACTCAGCGAATTTTATCTCAAAGGTTTGACACATGGATCTGTGAGGTCTAGGGTGCTGTGGCCTGCTTGACTCACAGGGATGTATATTTTCACTTTAGCCTAGGTATTCACCAGGTTTTGGGATGATGAAGATGTAAGCTCCGTTGAGGGTGGGAGAACTCATAGCCTGACCATCCCATTCAATGCTCACAAAATAGTTTACAAACAAGAATGGCTTATTATCACAGATGTGGTGCATGAAGACACTGAGATTTAAGATTGGTTAGTTAAGAAGGCAAAATTTGAATTCAGGCAGTCCTAGGATTAAGTCCATGGTCTTGACCATGCCCTTCGCCACCTTTTGAAATTATATGAGATGACTAGAACTTCACTTCTCCACAGGCTTACCTCATTACAGAAAGATAGAAACAGCCTGGAAATATAAAATGACCTGCCAATGCTCATGTCTATCAGAGAAGCAGTTACAGAAGCCAGAACTCCCACCTTCTGCACCCTAAAAAGAATTTTTGTCCATACTCCCAGTGGGGTAAGCAATAGGGAAGTTTCCAATGGAGGGAAGTGGACACAGAACTCTGGTGGTGGGAACTGTATGGAATCACACCCATATTACAATTATATCCCTTACAGTCTTATACATCAATATTTAATAAGTAATAAAAAATAAAACATAAAAAGTAAATTATATGAGATCACATGTAAGGTCTCTTTTGTGGTGTTTGGCACTTGATTGCTCTTCTTCTTCTAGCGTTTGCCCTTCTTCCGTAGCCAGTCAACAGCGTCAGGTTGAGCCTAATGTAAAGTTTTGAGACCTCCTTTGAATCTGGAGAGGTGGCAGTCGTTGACTATGTGGGTCATAGTCTGTCTGTAGCCGCAGGGGCAGTTCAGGTCGTCTCTGGCTCCCCAGCGATGGAACATAGCGGCGCACCGGCCATGGCCTGTTCCATAGCGATTGAGGAGGGCCCAATCATAACGTGCTAGGTCAAAGCCGGGTTGACACTTGCAGGGGTCTGTGATGAGGTGTTTGTTCTTTACCTCAGCTGACTGCCAACTCTGTTTCCAAGAGTCTGGAACAGAGAAGTTCAGTGTAGGCGTAGGGGACCAGATTGGATGACAAGACATCAAGCGTTGAACAGGGTGGACGAAGATATCCGCATGTATTGGCAGGTCCGGTCGAGTGTAGACGTGGGAAATGAACTTAGATGATGCAGCATCCCGACGAATATCTGGCGGGGCGATGTTGCTAAGAACTGGCAGCCATGGAACCGGAGTGGAACGGATGGTTCCAGAAATTATCCTCATGGAGGAATATAATTTGGAATCGACCAAGTTGACATGGGGGCTACGGAACCATACTGGGGCACAGTATTCTGCAGTAGAATAGCATAATGCCAGAGATGATGATCGTAGTGTGGAAGCGCTCGCACCCCATGAGGAGCTGGCCAGTCTTGCAATGATGTGATTCCTCGCGCCCACCTTTGCTGCAGTTTTTATGAGATGATCGTGAAATGACAGAGTGCGATCGAGAGTAACGCCAAGATAGACTGGCTGGGCTTCATGCCGGATTCTCGTATCGCCAAGCTGCACATTAAGCTCACGCGAGGCCGAGGCATGGTGTAGATGGAAAACAGATGATACCGTTTTTGCAGTGCTAGGGATTAGTCGCCATTTTTTACAGTAATCAGATATCAGAGACATGTCTTTCGTGAGTGTTTCCTTGAGGATGTCAAACTTGGATGCCTGAGTTGCACAGCAGATGTCATCGGTGTAGATGAACTTCCTTGAAGAAGTTTCTGGAAGGTCATTGATGTAAATATTAAATAGCATAGGAGCCAGAACAGAGCCCTGGGGGAGGCCACTTGAGACAAGTCTCCATCTGCTAGACTTGTCACCCAGATGCACCCGGAATCTTCTGTTTTGGAGAAGAAACGATATAGTGTTGGCCACCCATGGAGGCAGGCATCTTGAGATCTTGACTAGGAGACCACGGTGCCAGACCGTGTCATAGGCTGCTGTGAGATCAACAAAGACAGCACCCGTCTTCCTACATGAGTGGGTGAAGTTCAGACTTTCCGTGAGTTGTTGCCAGCGGGCTTGGCGTGCTGCATCCAGGGAGGCAATGAGATGGTCAGCCACATCTGGGTCGCCCGACTCATCGTACTGCTTTAGTAGTTGCTCACATTCAGCATCAAGACAAGGCGTATAGTTAGCACATCTCCCACAAAGAATAGCTTGGGAAGCTGCTTTGAAGATGGCTTGGTGGAAGCGCCTGTAGGAATCTTCAGAGGGGATAGAGTTAATTGGAATTGCAGGAATAGATTTGTTGGTAAGATCACTGAACAGACGCCAGTTTGCTTTCCGAAAGTTCCATCTTAGTTTCTCTGAGCACAGAATCAGTGGGAGCTGGAGACCAATGTGGATGATAGCTGGGCGGTGATGACTGTGTGGGAAGATCTTGAGAACTTGTCTCGTAGCGGGAAAGGCTTGGCCATTGACTGTGCTAATCCAGCACAGGTCGGGTGACGAGTCTTTATTCCATCTAGCACTGTGAAAAGAGTCTGGCTGTTTGGAATTGTATAATAGGGAGAGGTCATTTGCTGAAGCCCAGTCAGCTAAGATAGAGCCGTCAGCACGAGTGGAGGAATATCCCCAGTCTTGGTGATGACTATTAAAGTCTCCAACGTAAACGGCTGGGTGATTCGGGCTAGGCAGGACCTCATTATCCCATGAGGCACTGGGAGGCTTATATACGTTGACGAGCTGAATAGTTCCAATAGTAATGGAGTCGTAGAAGGTCGAAGAGGCCGTGTGGTAAACGTCCACAAGACATGATTTGGCGTAGATGGCTCGGCCGTGTTTAGGATGGAGATTATAGCATATTAAATCGAATCCACTGATGGTGAATCGAGCAGCTTCATCGACTGCTATATGTGTTTCTTGTAGGCAAATAACATCTGCCTGATGCTGTATCGCCAATTGACCAATAAGAACGCGTTTGGCAAAGGACAGCCCTTCAACATTAAGTTGGAGGACTCGAAGAGCAGGACCAACAGTTTGAAAGCTGTCAGGAGCTGTTTGTTGCTGGCTTTGAAAGTGACTGGGATCCATATGGATTCAGTCAGCTAGGAAGGATCGTCAGTTTCCCCAATGAATGGGTACTCACGGGATGCACCACTGGAAGGTCGATCCAATGCATCCCTTGATTGCTCTAATGTGTAGCAACTCATGGTGATTTTGAGAGTTTTTGTTCATTTGTTTTTCTTGAAATGAACCAAAGGCAAAGGTAACAAGGTACAGGAGGGTGGAGCCAATAGCTGGAGAGGCTGCAATGGCTGGAGTACTGGATTCCCAGGCAGGGAAAAACACACACATGAGTTTCCAGAGGCTTCTTCTGCTATAAGTGCCAGCTGGGTGGTTCGGCTCCCTGAGTTCTCTTCAGTTTCTTTGCTCAAGAATCACAGATACAGCAGAGAAAAGCTAACATTATGAGAAACTCAGTTTTCAGGTGTTTCACCCAACTGTTTGGTCTGTTGTGTTTTGCTTTAGGTAAAAGTCTAGATTTTTCATTTTCAGGTTGAAGGAGTCTTTCAATTCTGAAACACTGTTTTTGTCGTCGCTGGAGGTATATTGCTCCAAGCAGACTTTTCAGACAGAGATACAGAGGGAGAGAGGGAAAAGATACCACAGCAGTGAGGTACCCTCCAGTGTGGAGGGGGTTGTGTTTGCACCTTGGTAACATGCAAGACGAAGCAGGTGCAGTATCCAGGTTGAGCTACCTAGAGGGTTCACAGGAGTTTGAATTCATCCTATAGATTAGCTCAGGGCTTGCGCAGAAGGAAGTGCATTATCCAGAGTGAAGATTTATCACTCCCTCTGGAGTAAGAAATGACTCCAGTTCAAATATATCCCCCCAAGCCAACATTCCCTGCTTGGCTAGTATAATCATGACTGTTCACAACTATCACAAGATAGAACACAGAGGCACTCTGAATGAGAAAAGCACATAAGAAGATTCTGGTTTTTTTTTTTTTTTTTGATGTTGTTGTTGCACCATTTGACCAACAGTGTAAGTCCAGTGCATGGTGTGTGTGTTGTGTTTATATATATTATAACTGCTTCAAATCACCATAAACTGCTTCCAAGAAAAACCAAGAAACTTTATGGTTATAAAATGTAAACTTTAACAACCCCTAACCTAAACATTGAATTTAAAAAATACTCCTGGGCTAGGTTTGAGGTCCCAAGTTCAAGCCTCCATAAGATGGAACTGAGAAGTGCTCTGGTCTCTCTTTCTCTCTTAAATAAATAAATAAATAAATAAATAAATAAAAATTCTCCTGGTCCAGTGCTTTAATATGCATCATCATCAGGAGAAAAAAAAAGAAGAAGCCAAGGGGGACCAACTTATGAAAGCTACTATAATGGAAAATAATGTCTTTAAATTCAAACAAAGTCATCAATTTTTTGATATGTGTTAATTCATACTCACACTTTGAAAAGCAGTCCGTAAAGCTCAAGTAGTGTTTATGCGGAAAAAAACCTAACTCTTAGAAAAATTTGAGGGTTTTTTTTTTTGAAAAAATTTCTCCTCCCAAAGAGGGAAATAAACCAAAATCCAATTATTTATGGTTGTAACTGGAACTATTCCAGTCTCAGGATTTCACAACAATTCCCTTGAGAAGGCAATTAGGATTACCAAGGATGAGGGGAATGTGATGAATGGGGACATGGCTTTTACTTGTGTGACTGTGATCCTGAAAATAAACAAGCAAATGTAGATAGTCACACACACCCCTTATGGATCTCAACATCATATTTTAAATAAATAAATAGTTTTATCTTAAATACTAAGAGGTTCAAGTGGAAAATATCATGGGCAAAATGGAGTCACTTTTATCAAAAGCAAACATATTTTTCTGGCCCTCTGAAGGCTCTGAGCCAGTAGCGCTGGGTCTGCCTGGGCAGCACTTAGCTTTCCACAACCCTCACCTCCAGAAGGAAATGTTATGAGGATTTATCAGGACAAGGCTAGCAAATGTATCCAGAGCTTGCCGCTAGCATAGGAGGCAGCCCTAGAAATCAAAGCGTGATTACCTTCGGCATTTTTGGTAAGAGAAGGTATGTCTAACTTCTCTGACTAAAGATCCTGTCCATGGGGGTGGGGTGGGATGGGGGAGGAATCAGATCCTATTGCCTGTAAAAAGCCCGTCTCTAGCTACTGCTCTGTACTTGTGAGCTGGAGACCTTTGAAGTATTTTCTCTACAAACTTTCTAATCTTCCTGAGAAGCCGATAGAGTGCTAGTCTCTTTGCCATTTCCACTGGTTGCTTTCATTCTGTAATTCCACCGACCCCCTCCCCCCCCCACATTCCTACTTAGCAGATCCCACAGGTGTCTGGTCAGACCTGTCAGGTGGGTCTCTGTTTGCCTGTCATTTGGGAAGCTGATGGTCTTACCTGGGCATGGCTGATTGCACAAAGCGGAACAGGGGTTAGTTTGAATTGCAGGTGTGAGCAATCAGTGAAGATCAGCACTAATCCATCAGATACTTGAACTGCCAAGTTGCTACAGACATGGCAAGAAAGAGCCAGATGCTGAATGTGACTCTGGGTGTCTGCATGCAAAGCCCATGGTTCCCCATGTGCAGGGGTTCTGTGTTTGCAGAAGCAAAGTCTCCCTGGTTCTTACTGATGACACTTCGTGGTTGTGGAGCCCCATTCTGTTCACTGATGTCCAATAGGTTACAGTTCTGAGAGACAGACAACCTCACGATATCACCAGCTAGCTTAGAACCCTGAAGAGATGCCATGATGTACAGCCTAAGGTGGAAGAGCTCAGACTGGAGAATTCTGGGCTCAAATATCCATTCTGTCACTTACTGTCTGTTTATTGTCTTGGGTTAAGTTTCTGGGTTTCATTTCCCCATGGACAAAATAGGAATAACATCCTCTTAGAAAAGGCATTTTCTCTGCCTCATAGTAGGCACTCCATACATGTGAATTATTGGTGTTATTGTTTCTACTATTCTCTTAAGAAGACAGTAAATATTCCTCAGTGGCTCATGAATAAGAGTGAGAACAAGAAGATGCTATTCCTAATCTAGAAGACTGAGTAAGCTCTTGAAAGGGTTAAGATGAAACAGAGTTAAGGAGACTCACAGGAAAGGATTGAGATGCACAGAAAGGTAACTTGTAAGCAGAGCGATCACTTCCATTGCCAGGTGGGGAGCAGCAGAGGAAGTTGGGAAACCTCTGCCACTTATTAAAGGGGTGCTCTTGGGGAGAGTTCACTTTCCTTCCTAGAAATGGGTTCTAAGTTGGGAGAAAAAAGCAACAGCTCTGAATCCAACGGAGTTTTCATGCCTGAGGCACCATCGGTCCTTGTTCAATCATAGCACCACCATAAACCAGGGAAGAATGGTTAAAAATTATTAATACATCTCTAGTAAAGTCTTGTTCTTTGAAATATTGTCTCCAAAAAGTTCAAGGAGAACAGAAGCAACTGGTGGCATTACTTTATAAGATACAGCTATATAGAAATAGCATAATAGGACATAAATCATGGTGAGGTCTTGTATGGTACAGCAAATCCTAACAATGGGATTTTCAAAGTTAACCCAATTGCCAAATAATTTGGTTATAACAATAATTATCTACTGCTTTCTTAAACCCTGAGACAGCAGGAAACTTCCCCTTTCTCTATAAAGCCCATACATCTCTCCCAGTCCTGCAACTTCTAGGGTGGGGCTCACTTTCCTGCATGCTTCTCTCAGGTCATACCAACTGATACTGCATCTGCTGGTCTCAGCCTAATTAATGCAACCAATACCACCACAGCATGCTTCACTTTGGACTGTGTACAGAGATGTCAGAGGTAGAATGCCAACTCTTCAGTTTCATTACTCTGCCACCAGGTTCCAGGTGATACCACGATGTCAACCTGACTTCCTTGGGCAGAGGACCCCACCATGTGTCTTGGAGCTCTGCCTCCCCAGATCCCTGCCCCACTAGGGAAAGAGAGAGACAGGCTGGGAGTATGGATCGAACTGTCAACACCCATGTTCAGCTGAGAACCAATTACAGAAGACAGACTTTCTACCTTCTGCACCCCACAATTATCCTGGGTCCATGTTCCCATAGAGATAAAGAATAGGGAAGATATCAAGGGAGGGGATTGGATATGGACCTCTGGGGGTGGGCGTTATGTGGAAATGTACCCCTTTTATCCTGTAGTATTGTCAATTTTTCCATTTTATAAATAAAAATAAATAAAAAGAAATGAGTTAGGTGTGTCATTAATCGTCAGTGTTTCTCAGGCAACAACACCCCTTTTTTAATTCAGTAAAACTCAAAGTAGAATGGTTAAATGCAAATGAAAGAAAGGTAGAGCAGCTCTGGCTGGTGGATGGAGAGACTTGGCAAGGTCTTGGGTCTCCTTCCCTTTCCTCCTCAGTTGGGCAGAAAGGGTACCCAGGCCTCTGTAGCATGTGGTGTTTAAGCCCACAGACTGCAAGATGGCTGAGATTACTCACCTCTGTTTCAATGGCAGGCAAGATAGAGACTGCCAACAAATGTGCATCATTCCTCACAAAGGTTTCACTTAACTGCGAGCATCTTCAACTCAGCAGGTTAAGTTTTCAATCCCCTTCCTAGCAGGGCACTTGGTGCTATGATTCTAGCATTCACTAGTAAAATGAATTTTTTTTTTTTTAGCAATGATTATCCATTTTAATTATTAAATTGTAAATATTGTACAGTCTTCTCAAAGAGAGAATGAGAGAGATGTGAATTTTCTAAAAACTTTTCAGTTAGGTTAACGGAAAAGTTGGAAGCTCTAGTCTCTGCTGTAACGCTTCTTTATGCTCTGGGCAGAAAGTTAGACATCAAATTGCATTCTAACTTCAAGTTTGCACTAATGCTAAATTACTACAATATAAGTGCACATTATCAAACATACCAGGAAAGGAAACAAAGAGACAAGACCTTCAGAAAATCTAATAGCAAACTCAGTTCTCCCTGTACTAGAAAGGATAGCTCCCTAGTTGCCATTCTTATTGGGCTATAGCTATTATAACTCAAACCAAATGCATGGGAAGTCCTTAACTTCTCCAGTCACCAGTTTTTTCTTGTGTAAAATCAGTGTAGTAACAATTACCAGAGTGGAAGCAGTCTAAATGCCCATGAACAGATGACCGGCTAAAGAATTTATGGGTTAGCTACTCCATGGAATGTTACTTTGCAATAAAAAATATGATATTATGTCCTTTGGGGGAAAATGGATGTAACTAGATGTGACTATGCTTAGCAAAATAAGTAAAGAGATAAAAGACAGCTAATTACAAAATGGTTTCATTCATACATGAAATCTAGAGATTTGATTTTACATGAACTTGCCAAAAAATAAAATAAAATAAAACAGCCACAAGAAAACTGTAAGATTTATAAGAACTATGGTTGTTATCTTTGGGAATTGGGTGAGAGTGTGGGGATACAGAAGTGGTGGTGGGTGGGGTCTGGAACTATATATTGTAATCTTATAACAAACTATTAATGACAAATAAAAATTGTTTTAAAAAATCAGTGTTGTAGAAAGTTTCTTCCTGTGTGGTCTGGGAGATGGCACAATGGATAAAGCATTGGACTCTTAAGCAGGAGGTCTGGAGTTCAGTCCCAGGCAGCACATGTACCATAGTGAAGTCTGGTTCTTCCTCTCTCTCCTATCTTTCTCATTAATAAATAAATAAAATCTTTTAAAAAATTAAAAAAGAAAGTTTCTTCCTAGAAATAGAATGTATATGTGTTGTTTACCAATGCTAAGTCATAACCTTATTATTTTCATTTTTCAGTCTCTGTGAGTTGATTGATCTTGATGATTTTTTGTTTGAGCCACGAACTTATTAAACACAGACTATTTATCTGAAATTCTCTGAAAGACTTATACTAACTAGGACCAGGGATCAGACAAGCTGTTTCTATACTAACAAAAAAAAAAAAAAAAGAAGAAGAAACTGTTTCTATGCTAACAAAGTCACATATGGCACATGGTCAACCATTTAACAATACACTGACATGCTGTAAGTGGGAGTTCATTATAAGTAGATTCATTATAAATCTTAAACAAATTGTAAATAAATTACTTTAACAAGTAGTTTAAGGTGCTCCTGGGCTATGGTTCAGTCTTTTTTTGAAGACAATTCCAATATAGTTTACTTCAGACCAATTCCTAAAAAACATGGGATTAATGTTAAATAAACACGTTGGCAAAGTGTTATCAGTTAAGACACTTTCCAGTCTTGCTGGCTTAATACTAATGTGGACAAAGCTTAAATGGTAAATTCTACCTAGAAAGGAAGGTTTGAAGAGCTATCTCCTCTCTATTCTTCTGACCCTTTTGTTGGCTATGGTGTTTTTCTTGGCTTGTGTTAAAAAAAAAAAAAAAGATTGCTAGATATTTGTTTCCTTTGGTTTATTTTTTTCAGCCAAAGTATAAGACCTTACTTAGATGACTAGCAATTAAAGAATTTTTGTGGTTTATTTCCTGATCTAACTGCTTACTTCTGAAGAAAGCAATTCTGACAAACTTGTGTTAACCTGGAGCTTACAAAACTGTAAAGCTCCCCCATTTTTAAAAAAATTTAGATAGAAAAGGCAGACTAGAATTTTAAGAATAAAATACTAGTTAAGGTTGCTTGTTCTAAGTCACAGAGAATTAGTTTTTCTCTCTGAATACTGCTTTTTAAAAAGAAAACAGACTATTTTTGCATGCTGTAGCTTCATAACTTAGTAACATTAGAGACCTGCAGCTAAACTGGAAGGGAGTAATTAAATTATTTGATACTTTTATTTCAATAATACTTTGATAATAAATAAAATCTTTTATTTCTTTTTTTTAAATTTATCTTTTATTTAAGAAAGGATAAATTAACAAAACCATAGGGTAGGAGGGGTACAACTCCACACAATTCCCACCACCATACCCCATCCCCTCCCCTGATAGCTTTCCCACTCTCTATCCCTCTGGGAGCATGGACCCAGGGTCATTTTGGGTTGCAGAGGGTGGAAGGTCTGGCTTCTGTAATTGCTTCCCCGCTGAACATGGGAGTTGACTGGTCGGTCCATACTCCCAGTCTGCCTCTCTCTTTTCCTACTAGGGTGGGTCTCTGGGGAAGCGGAGTTCCAGGACACATTGGTGGGGTCTTCAGTCCATGGAAGCCTGGCCGGCATCCTCATGGCATCTGGAACCTGGTGGCTGAAAAGAGAGTTAACATACAAAGTCAAACAAATGGTTGAGCAATCATGGACCCAAAGGTTGGAATAGTGGAGAGGAAGTGTTAGGGGGGTACTCGCTGCAAACTCTAGTGTACTTCTGCTTTCAGGTATATATTTTGCAGTAGTTTATGCATACGTGTGAACATATGCTCTCTCTCATAGAACCTGGTGTATATCTAGGTTTTGGGACTTTGTTAGAAAGTGAACCACCTGGGATGGAATTAGAGAATACTATGAAAGGAAAGGCCTCACCTGAGTAATGAAGCTGAAGGGTTGTCATTCCACACGTGAAGTCTCCGGACACAGACTGAGTTGAAGCATGTTGAGGTGGCAATCGTTGCGTTGATTAGGTTGCGATCGGCTGATGCAATATTATTTGATATGGATTGGGAGAGGCATGCGGGAAAGTGGGCCCTATCCTAAGGTTCCAGGACTGGGGGAAATATAGGCTCTATAGTGGAGATGTGAGGTTCCTGCTGTCTTAGGGTTCAAAAAGACAATGGATAGTTAATGTTATCATCACATTATTTGGTAATTGGCTTAACTTTGAAAAGTCCTTTTGTTAGGGTTTGCTGTATAGTACCCAGTATCTTGTATGTAGCTGTGCCATTGGTTGCAAAATCTTTTATTTCTAAGCACCTCAGCACTATTTTCATGAAGTTGACATCACTGCTCCCTACTGACTAAACACGGATTTAAAGTTTAATTCTTATTCAAAATATAATTATAAAGGAGAAAATGACTTACAAAAAATAACTTTCCAGGAGAAATTCAGAGTTACTGTTAAGATGTAGGACTGTATTCCTGGTTATTATTATTATTTTTTTTTTGCCTCCAGGGTTATCGTTGGGCTAAGTGCCTGCACTATGAATCCGCTGCTCCTGTGGCCATTTTGTTTTTCATCTCCTTCTCTTCCTCCTCCTTTTTCTATTTTTTGGATAGGACAGAGAGAAATTGAGAAAGGACTGGAAGATAGACATGTGCTGACCTGTTTGACCGCTTGTGAAGAAGCAACCCCCCTGCATGTGGGAAGCCTGGAACTCAAACAGGTATCCTTGTGCGAGTCCTTGGGCTTCCTACTATGTGCGCTTAACTTAGTACACCACCGTCTGGCCCCCTTTTCCTGGTTATCTTTAAAGGTAACTGTTAGTGGATATAGTTAGTGGCAAGTGAGGCATCAACAAGAATCTGTCAAGATCCATATTCTTTCATGTTTGTTACACATGTTGCTGGTTTCATTCTGGGAGGAGGCTTAATTTGCCCACAGCAAGATGGTTATTGCAAGTCAAGGTTGTTTGACCCAACAAATGGGTTTGGCTGTCTCTGCTGCAGTCATCCTTGCCCCAGTTCTGAATCTCACTCCGCTGGGACTGGATTAGTCATGGGTTCTTCTCCACTGGTCTGGAGACTGTAGGGCGTTGATTGGTAAGGTTAGTGCTAGACTCCACAGGTAGAGTCCTGGGAACAAAGCTGACTTCAACTGGAGCACACAGTTCAAACTTTGGGGACATGGGGTGAGGTTAGCCAAGTTTTCTGGAGCAAAATGTTCAAGATCGCCAGGGATAAAAATCTCTAGTCATGGGGCCGGATGGTAGCTCAGCGGGTTAAGCGCACATGATGCGAAGCGCAAGGACCCGCGCAAGGATCTCTGTTCGAGCACCTGGCTCCCCACCTGCAGGGTGGTGGCTTCACAAGTGGTGAATTTCTTTCCCCCTCTCTGTCTTCCCCCTTCTTTCTCTATTTCTTTCGGTTCTATCCACCAACAGTGACATCAATGACAACAGCAATAATAATAACAACAAACAGCAAGGGCAACAAAAGGGAAAATAAATATAATAAATAAATATGTTTGCAAAGTCATCATGCTCTGTCTCCAGTCCTATGTACATATATTTTTAAAATCATTTGTCTATTTAAAACAGAGCACTGCTCACTTTTGGCATGTAGTGTAGCAGGGATTATGCCTGGGCTCTTGGAATTTTAGGCTTAAAAGTCTTTTTGCATAACAATTAGGCAATCTCCCTGACTGTTACTACTTTAGTTTTTTTCTTTTTCTTTTGTATACTTGTTAGAAGAAAAGAAATGCAATTCTATTTCCTTTTTTAGTCAGAACACAGCTCAAGTCTGCCTGCTGTGGTACAGGTTGACCCTGGGGACCTCAGAGTCTCAGGTATGAAAGAAAGTCTGTATGATCTTTCAGATTTAATTTTTTCTAAAATTTTTATTTTATTTTAAATTTCATAGCCCAGCTCAGCTCTGGTTTGTGATCCCAGGTGTTAAATCTGGGTTTTCTGAAATCGGGTCTAACTTGTGTATCCCACTGTGCTCTCTCTCTCCCCAGCCAGAGAAATTATTTAAAACTAATGCCTATGCCTAAATCCCCATTGATGGATGACTGGTTAAAGAAATTATGGAATACTGCTCTGTGGAAAAAAAAAGATGATATTGTATCCTTTGGGACAAAATAGATGAAATAGACTCCAACTCTTCCTCCTCCAACTAATCTTGAGCGAAGTAGGGGGATTGCCAGGGAGTAGATCACTGTCTTAAGTCAGACTCTAGAGACAAGAAATGACAAACTAAAAGGGTGGAAGGTCAAGAGTGGGCAGAGAATATAATGTTCCAGTCAAGGGAACAACAAGTGCAAAAGTCCTAGGGTGGGAGCCTAGTCTGAGGAGAAACCAAACAGAATTGAATTTGGTGGATCACTAAAAGTTGCAGTTTGAGCTGCTGATGAAGGTCATTGAAGACATTGTGGGCACTCCAGGAAGGGTCTTTAATGCTTTGGGCTTTATCTGGAGGGAGTGGGGTGGGGAAGCACTTCAAAAGGTCTAGAAAGCTCACTCAGTTTGTAAAATGGAAAATGGGTACTAGTGGAGTGGCGATAGGAGGTGGAGTAAATTTTGACTATTTCAGTCAGTGAAGAGTGAAATAATGAAAACCTGAATTAAGACAGTGACAGAGGAGGGGAAATAATTATTTGGGTGGGTGTGATATTAAAATTGCAAATTTATAAGTAGTGTTACACACCTTCTGCACCTCAAAAAGAATTTTGGTTTATATTCCCAGCTGGGGGAAAAGATAGAGGAAGACTGCCAGAGGGGCTCTAAACCCCAGTTCCTCCGAGACCAAAAACATTTGTCACCAGGAATCTTTGGTTTGTTTGTTTGTTTATTTATTTATTGATTGATTTTTCTTTCCCTTTTGTTGCGCTTGTTTTATTGTTGTTATTGATGTCATTGCTGTTGGACAGGACAGAGAGAAATGGAGGGGAAGACAGAGAGGGGGAGAAAAAGACACCTGAAGACCTACTTCATCTCCTGCGAAGCGACTCCCCTGCTGGTGGGGAGCTGGAATCTTGAACTTGGATCCTTAAGCTGGTCCTTGCGCTTTGCGCCATGTGCACTTAATCCGCTGCGTGCTACTGCTTGGCTCCTGAAATCTTTATTTTTATATAACAACTGAAAGAGAAGCAAAATTGGAAAACACCAGAGGAAGTCAGGCACTACTTGCTTGTCTGAGAGAAGAGGTGGGGAAAAAAAAAAAGAAAAAGAAAAAGGACACTTGGAAATAGTAATAGGCATAAGGCATGACTTAGAAAGGAAATGAAGGGAGGACTTTAGAAGTGAATAGAAATGGGCAAAAAATATCTATCTATATATAGATAAATGTGGACACACACACACATATATATATACACATACATAAATACATAGAGAGATAGAGAGATGGTCAACCTATGTCTGTGATCTCAGGAGAACTATTGCAGTTACTGTTGGAGGGGACTAGGGTCACAGACCTTTTGTAGTGGGAACAGTATAGAATTATACCCTGACTATCTTACAATTTTGTAAATCAACATTAAAGCACTAATAAAAGAAAATAAATAAATGCTGTTTCATTCTGAAGAAACAATAAGTAATGTTTATTCAGAACTTGAAAATTTTATCTCTTCATTCAGGTTTCACTTAAAAATATGAGACTTGTTCATTCAGCAAACAAGTATTAAAAGCACACTACAAGCCAGATATTCTAATATCGTCCAAATATTGAAAATTTTTTGTCAGTATAAGTTGCTTAAAACCCACACTCTTGCATACTTTATATATAATACACTCTTTTTATCCACCTTTTTAAAAAAGTCATTTCAGATTTTTTTCTGAAATATTATTTTGAATAAGAGAAAAGGTCTGCATGGCTATTTGTAAGGTGTTTCATTTTTCAGCACATTTTCCCAAGATAAAAAATCTTATTATTCTAGTGATATGTGGGGAAAAGACAAAGCTATTTATTCAGTAGGTCATTTTACCACATTACACAACGGTGTTAAATCACTACACAAACTAGTTTCAGTACATTTTGTGGGCTTGCTCCAGGTTCCAAATTAGGACCATTCTATATTCTAACAAATGCAAATGAGAAAAAAAGCTTCTGCAGCAAATAAACGGATTTGGCCCAAATGCAGTATGAATTTACTAATTAATTCAGTTAATTTTCATGAAGTTCAGTGCTTAAAAACATTCTATTTATTGACGGAATTAAAAGTCTCTCCACTCCTTCATTATCAGCAAGCTGGGCATATTCCTCTCCCAGGTATCAGCTCCTCTAGTAATCTCTAGGCTGCTGCAAAGCTTTACAACCCGAGCTGATAAAGGCGATTCTAATTTAGTGTTCATGTTAATTATCAGTAATATTAAATGAATATATTGAATCTATTTACATGTGTCATTCACAGTTGCTGCATTCTAAAGAAAATGATGATAATTGTTCTTGTTAGTTATCATATTTCAGGTTTCTTCAGTAAATTTTGTTTTGTTTTGTTTTGGGAATATCTTAATGAGGAGAAAGGCCTACAATATTTTGAAATGTTCACAGGGCACCAGACAGCATTGCATTATTACTAATGCAATAGTCAGATTTTATAGGAAGATTCCTTTGTGTCATTTTATTTATTTCTGAGCATATGTAAACCAGATTAAAGAGGGAAAAAAGGGCAGCCAGTAAATCTTCTTTAACAGATAACTGGCAAAAGTGATTATCATAAAAAACAAAAACTTGGGTACTGCTGAGATTTGAATTTTTTTTCTCTCTCTGCATTTTGCTTTTGGCCCTGTTAGGATCTGAAATATAAAACATGAGGCATAGTTTTTTTTTCCCTGCCTAATTGTTACCAAAATTGTGAAAATCCAGACCACAGTAGACCTATCGAATAACTTGTTTCCACATATCCTTTCTTCTAAGCTGAACACACTTCACTTTATTTTATAGTGAATAAAAACTTAGATTTCCAATATATAGGGTAATTGCCTGCCATAGATACCATAGTGAGTTTCAAATTGACTCAACATCCCAAACTTTTCTGTGGCTATAGAAGCTGCCAGGTATTCTCTTAAATTAACAGATAAAAGTATGCCTGCTACTGAGTACATCTGGGACAATGAGCTGTGTAGGTGGGCTGATTGTTTCAAAATAGTTGAAGTTCAAATATTTAAACTGTTTTCACCTGGAGTATTTCTATTTATCATCCAAGACTTGGTCCTGGAAATCCTGCCCTAACCTCTTTATGAGCCCTGGTTTCTGTTTCCCTCTTATAAAATGATTATACCAGGGGATCAGATAGTGGCACACCCGATTATGTGCACATAGTACCAAGTGCAAGGATCTGAGAAAGGATACAGGTTCAAGCTTCTGTCTCCCCACCTTCAGTGGAGATGCTTCACAAGTGGTCAAGCAGGTCTGCAGGTGTCTGTCTTTCTCTCCATCTCTCTATCTCCCTTCCCCTCTCAACTTCTCTCTGTACTATTGAATAAAAAATAGAAAAAAAAAAAAAAAAGGAAAAATGGCTGCCAGGAGCAGTGAATTCATAGTGCCTGTATCAAGACCCAATGATAACCCTGGAGGCAAAAAAAACTTAAAAAAAATAAAATAAAATAAAATGATCATACCTCTTTATACTGTAAGAATCTGCTTTATGCACCTGTCCTTACCAGCTTCCTTTCTCTCCCTCACTGTAGACAGTGAACTTATGAGAACTGGAACTTTGTCATGTCATCTCTAGGCCTTCAATGAATGTTTACATTCTTTCTTTCTCTCTCTTTCTCTCTTTCTCACCCACACACACCCACACATACCCACACATGTCTAATATATTGGGTATATTCTTACCATGTGAGGAAAGTAATGAAAAAAAACAGTTCATTTAAAAATAAAACCTACCCTGAATTATAGTAGCACATTATTTACCCACTTGTACTCAATGCTATGAGCCAAAGAGGCTTACAAACCCTCTCATTATGTGTCTGTCAGTCTTGTACTTGACTGAACTGTTGAGGGTTTGCGTGTCCTTTAGCAAGCTCTGGGAATGTAGTGGCGTCCTCTTACCAGATCTTTAAAGCAGTCGCTGAAACCTTTGAGGGCCTTTGATTTGATTGCTGACATCAATGTGTCTGCTTCCAAGCATTTTAATTGATCTTCATCTGCATTGTGTTCATTTCAGCCTACTGGTAGTGATGCCATCAGATGGAAATGGTGTTAGCACTCACCCATGTCATATTCTTCATAGTAAATCTCACAGGCATTTTCCCTCATTCCTGGGGGCAATGTTATGACTTAACTAGCCCTGGTGGTGCATATTTTAAGATGTCCTTCAGAAAAAAATATATCAGAGAACTTTGAGGAACAAGAGAGATTGCTCATTGGTCCTGGAGAGTGTAAGGTTTGTGTGTGTGTGTGTGTGTGTGTGTGTGTGTTGTGGAGTTGGGGGAGAGACACAGAATTCTTAACTGGAGGCTCTGTCATTTAATTAAGATCCAAGTGTGGGGTTTCTAAGGTTTTGTGTGTTCATTCCTTACTGTCTCATTCAAAGCCTAAGAGACAGATTAAGGCATTAGAAGGGAGAAGTGGGGGTCCCTTTAGGATTAGTCATTTAGATTACCCAAGGCTTTCTGAAACTGTGTGGATGTGTGCAGTCTAATACCCTGTCTGGTTGTTTTGCTAGTAGCTGTGTGAAGCAACTGGCAATATGTTTATTCAAGATGGATGTCAAGGTGGGGCTATGGAGCAGCAGCTGCTGTGTTTCTCTCCTCTCCTTTCCTGGGTCAACTAGGAATACCAAAGGAGACCACCTGGGACTGCAACAAGACAGGACTAGAACAACTTCAGGAGCCCACCAAATCATCGGTGAGTGCAAACACTTGTGGCTCATGGACAGAGAGGAGCCTAGGGAGAGATTAAGTGGCTGGTAACAGTCTGGCAGACTCAAAAGTGAAAGGATGGAAAACTATCATACAAGTCAAAGACCCACAAAAAGGGGCAGGAACAGGTATTCTTATATCTGACACGATAGACTTTAAAATAAAATTTAAAAAGATTGGGATGGACACTACTTAATGCTCAGAGGATCAGTCAATCAAGAAGACTTAACAATTATTAATATCTATGCACCCAATGAAAAGTCATCTAAATACATTAACAGCAACACAGTAATAGTAGGGAGCTTCAGCACCCCTCTCTTTCAACTTGACAGATCATCCAGGAAGAAAATCAATAAAGAAATGAGGGAGCTAAATGAGGAGACAGATAAACTAGAACTATTGGACATTTTCAAAATCATTAACCCCAAGAAACTGGAATACACATTCTACTCAAGGTTACATGGATCATTCTCAAGGATAGACCATATGTTAGGCCACAAAGACAGCATCAGCAAATTCAAGAGCATTGAAATCATCCCAAGCATCTTATCAGACCTCAGTGGAATTAAACTAACACTTAACAATCAACAAAAGATTAGTAATAGTCCTAAAATGTAGAAGCTCAACAGTACACTCCTTAACAACTACTGGATCAAAAAGGAAATAAAGGAAGAAATCAAAATGTTTTGAGAGTTCAATGAAAATGAAGACACAAGTTATCAAAATATTTGGGACACAGCTAAGGCAGTACTGAGAGGGAAGTTCATAGCCATACAAGCAGCACACATTAGGAAACAAGAAAAAGCACAAATAAACAGCCTGATTTTACATCTTAAAGACCTAGAAGAACAAAGGGACCCTAAAGCCACCAGAAGGACAGAAATCACTAAAGTTAGGGCAGAAACTGGAATACTCCCTTCCAGCTTCTATGAAGCCAACATCAGTTTGATGCCAAAAGCAGACAGGGACACAACCAAAGAAGAAAACCACAGACCAATATCTTTGATGAACACAGATGTTAAAATATTGAATGAAATTCTAGCCAACTGGATACAGCAGTATATTAAAAAGATTGTTCATCATGAGGTGGGGTTTTATCCCAGGCATGCAAGTTTGGTTTAATATACTTAAATCAATCAATGTGATCCACCACATCAATAAAAGCAAGACCAAAAACCACATGGTCATATCAGTAGATGCAGAAAAAGCCTTTGACAAAATCCAGCATCCCTTTATGATCAAACACTACAAAAAATGAGAATAGATGGAAAATTCCTGAAGATAGTGGAGTCTATATATTGCAGACCTACAGCTAACATCATACTCAATGGTGAAAAACTGGAAGCATTTCCCCTCAGATCAGGTACTAGACAGGGCTGCCCACTATCATCATTATTATTGAACATAGTGTTGGAAGTTCTTGCCATAGCAATCATGCAGGAGCAAGCAATTAAAGGCATACAGATTGAGAGAGAAGAAGTCAAACTCTCCCTATTTGCATATGACATGATAGTATACATAGAAAAACCTAAGGAATCCAACAAGAAGCTTTTGGAAATCATCAGGCAATACAGTAAGGTGTCAGGCTACAAAATTAACATTCAAAAGTCAGTGGCATTCCTCTATGCAAACACTAAATTAGAAGAAGATGAAATCCAGAAATCAATTCCTTTTACTATAGCAACAAAAACAAGAAAATACCTAAGAATAGACCTAACCAAAGAAGTGAAAGACTTGTATACTGAAAATTATGAGTCACTACTCAAGGAAACTGAAAAAGACAAAGAAGTCGAAAGATATTCCATATTCATGGCTTGCAAGAATTAATACCATCAAAATGAACATACTACCCAGAGCCATATACAAATTTAATGTTATCCCCATCAAGATCCCAACCATATTTTTTAGGAGGATAGAACAAATGCTACAAATGTTTATCTGGAACCAGAAAAGACCTAGAATTGCCAAAACAATCCTGAGAAGAAAGAACAGAATTGGAGTCATCACACTCCCAGATCTCAAATTGTAGTATAGGGCCATTGTCATCAAAACTATTTGGTACTGGAACATGAATAGACACACTGAACAGTGGAATAGAATTGAGAGCACAGAAATAAGCCCCCACACCTATGGACATCTAATCTTTGACAAACGTGTCCAGACTATTAAATTGGGAAAGCAGAGTCTCTTCAACAAATGGTGTTGGAAAAAAAGAGTTGAAGCATGCAGAAGAATGAAACAGAACCACTATGTTTCACCAAATTTGAAAGTAAATTCCAAGTGGATCAAGGACGTGAAGGTTAGACCAGAAATGATGAGATACTTAGATAAAAACATTGGCATAACTCTTTTCTGCATAAATTTTAAAGGCATCTTCAATGAAACAAATCCAATTACAGAAAAGACTAAGGCAAGCATAAACCTATGAAACTACATCAAATCAAAAAGCTTCTGCACAGCAAAAGAAATCATTACCCAAACCAAGAGACCCCTCACAGAATGGGAGAAGATCTTAACACGCCATACATCGGACAAGAGCTAATAACAAAAATATATAAAGAGCTTTCCAAACTCAACAACAAGAAAACAAATAACCCCATCCAAAAATGGAGAGGGGACATGGACAGAGTATTCAGCACAGAAGAGATCCAAAAGGCTGAGAAACACATGAAAAAATGCTCCAAGTCTTTGATTTTCAGAGAAATGCAAATAGAGACAACAATGAGATATCAAAAAAAAAAAAAAAAGAAATTGATGTCTTTAGAAACGGATGCTTCAGCAATCAAAAGCCTGGTGTCAGTTATTCACATGACATTATGCCAGTATTCCATGCTCCTTTTCTTTTCTACTTAGTTTAGCAGTTTTTTGCTCGTATTTTAAAAATATTTTTTACTTTATTTTAATGAAAGAGATATAGAGAAAAAAAACATACACAGCACACATACACACACACACACACACACACACAGAGAGAGAGAGAGAGAGACAGAGAGAGAGACCAGAGTGCTGCTCAGCTGTAACTTATGTTACTGGGGATTGAACCTGAGACCCCAAAGCCTCAGATATGAGTCATTTGCATATACATTATGCTATCTGCAGCCTCTTTTTTTTTGCTCTTAAAAACAATTTTCTGCTTTTCAGAACAGTTGCCATATTTTCCTCTCAATACATAAACCAATTACTCCTATAACATCTTCTAGCATTTTAAAGCTAGTTTCAATATTGTTTGTTTTTCAGTTCAATTACTTATTTTCCTTTTTTCTTAACTGACAGAAAACCCCTAATTATAAAAGCAAAACTCTATACTCAATTTCATTCTGAATACCAAAGCTGAATGTTTAATATTTAAAGAAAACTGCTTTCTAGAAGATAGAGGTGTTATTATAATTGATGCCCCCTGTCAAGTGGTTCCTTAAAATTTAATTACGTATCTAAAGTAAATACAAAGCAGCTAGAAAACAAATAACAAAATGGCCATAAGTGCATATTGCCAATAAATTCTTTAGGTGTAACTGAATATGATTTACCAATCCAAAGGCATAAGGAGAGTGAATGAATCAAAAACAGAGCACACATCTGTATGCTACTTATAAGAGACTCATTTCAGATTAAGTACATAAATAGAGTGAAAGTAGAGGGGCAGAAAAAACTTCCTTGTAAATGGAAACCAAAGGAAAGTTGAAGAAGTTACCCTTATATCAGACAAAATAGTCTGTAAAATTAGACTGCAATAAAACACACACACACACAGACAAATATTACATTATAATAAAGTGGTCAATCAAGAAAAGGCTGTAATACTTGTAGAGATAGTACCTACACTTGTCATATAGGATCATCTGCTATGTAAAGAATTATTTATTTATTTATTTTTGTCATGATTTTTATTGGGTGGGGTCAATGGTTTACAATGTAGTCATTGACACATGGGTACATTTTCTTATCTCCCTGTGAGATTTCTTTATAGAACACTCTCACTTACAACCTAGGTTATTTTACATCATCATGCACCAGGACGTTAAAGTTCTCCTCTGACCTTCCTGAATCCTTTTCTTTGATGCAATACACCATACCCAGTCCGACTTTTACTTTGCATTCTCCTTACCTGTTCTCATTACTAAGCCCTGCCTATAAATGAGATCATTTGGTATTTGTTTTTCTCTTTTTGGCTCATCTCACTTTGCATGATGTCTTCTAGTTCCTTCCAAGATGATGCAAAGGAGATTACATCATCATTTTAATAGTTGAGTAGTATTCCATAGTGTTACATATACTACAATTATTTTTTTGCTCCTCAGTTGTCATCAGGCATTTTGGTTTCTTCCAACTTTTGGTTATTACAAATTGTGCTGCTATGAACATAAGTGTTCATAGATCTCTTCTGAGAGGTGTTTTTCTTTTTGGTAAATTCCCAAGAAAGGAATTGCAAGGTCATAAGATAGGTCCATTTATACTGTTCTTAGAAATATCCAGACTACTTTCCAATTTACAATCCTATCAGCAAAAGAGAAGTGCCCTCCCCAATTCTTTCCAACATCTTCTGTTACTGTTCTTTCTAATGTATGATCTCCTCATAGGTGTAAAGTGACATATCATTGTAGTCTTTATTTACATTTCTCTGACAGTCAGTAACATTGAGCATTTTCTCATGTGTCTGTTGACCCTCTGGATCTCTTCCTATGTGAAGGTTCTGTCCACATCACCTCATTTTCTAATGGGGCTATTGGTTCTTTTGGTGCCAAGTTTACTGAGTTATTTATGTATTTTGGTTATTAGTCCTTTATTGGAAGTATTTGTATAAAGATTTTCTCCCATTCTGTAGGGTGTCTATCTGATTGGGTGATGGTATCCTTTGTTGACATAAAGCACATTTTAACAGATCAAAAGAGACAGCAATATAATAGTAATGGAAGACTACTTGCATCAGTGGGTGAGCCATCCAGGTAGAAAACAACCTTAACTAACACATTAGACAAGGTAGACTTAACATAAATATATAGAACATTTTACCCAAAAGCAAGTGAATATGAAACCTTGTTGGTATGCTTCTAGTTCTGCTTCTGGGATCCCTTCTGTTACATTGCTTGTTGTGGTCTATTTACATGGTCATTTTGTTACATTGGTTTGGTCTCACTCCCCCTGCCTCTGGGAGATTTTGGTTTAGTCCTTTCTAGTTCGTGCTTCTTCCTTCTCCCCGCCCTCTATCCTATGTACTTCCTTGGTTCCTGACTCTTCCACTGGAGGAGAGAGAGGAAAGATAGAGAAGGACAATATTGTGATTAGAGATAGCTTAGATTGTGCTGTGTTCCATGTGAATAAAGAAATACTGCTCTCCACTCAGCCATGAGTCCCTGGTCGTCTGTCTCCTGCCCGCAAAGCTAGCCCGGCAAAACCTTCTTTCTCTTTTTTCCCCTATATCTCCCTTTCTTTCTTTCTTTCTTTCTTTCTTTCTTTCTTTCTTTCTTTCTTTCTTTCTTTCTTTCTTTCTTCCTAATTGTTATTAGACACAATAGAGAGAAATTGAGAGAGGATGGGGAGATAAAGAAAGGAAAGACAGATGCCTGCAGACCCACTACACCACTTGTGAAGGTGGGAAGCAGGGGCTGGAACCCTGGTCTTTGCTCATGGTAAGTATGTGTGCTTGACCAGGTGGGCCACCATCTGGTCTCCAATATAAAACATTCTCTAGGATAGAGCATATGCTAGGCATGATGCAAGTCTTAATAAAATTCAGAAGACTGAACTCATATCAGGCATCTTTTCTCATTACAATGGTATGGAACTAAAGCTAAATTACAAGAAAAACACTGGGAAATTCACTAACATAGAGATAAATTAAAATGCTACTGAGTAACCAATAGGTCAAAGAAGCCAATAGATAAATCAATATAACTGAAAGTAGAAACACAACATAACATACCAAAACTTAAATGATACATTAAAAACAATTCTAGAAGGGAAGTTGACAGACAATAATTAATTTAAGAAACAAAGAGAATCTCAAGTGAAAAAACCCTAACATTGTATGTTAAAGAACAAGAAAAAGAACAGATGAAGGATAGCTTATGGGAGGAAATAACAAAGATCAGCATAGAGTACATGAACAGAGATTAAAAAGACAATATAAAAGAGTAATAAAACTAAGATCATTTTGATAGATAAAGATCATTGATAATCTTTTATAGACATGCCAAGGGAAAAAGAGAGAGTCCAAGTAGATAAGGTTGAAAACAAAAGGGAGAGAATATTATGCTGGTCCTTATACTTCAAGCCATGTGTGCTTAACCTGCTGTGTCACTGCCTGGTCCCACAGGGAGAGAATGTTATAACTGACCACAGAAATGCAAAGGATCACAGAAGACTACTCTAAAGAATCAAACACATTAACCTAGTTGACTACATACAAAAAAGATGGATAAATTCCTAGAAAGTGGCAACATGTAAAGGCTGAATCATGAGAAAATAGACCAATTACTGGTAAGGAACTTGAAAACTTGAATCAGTAATAATGATTAAAAAAAAAAAAAACTTCCCAACAAATAAAAGTCCAGGATCACATGGCTTCATCAGTCAATTCTATCCACTGTTAATAATTAGTTCTTCAAATAACAGGAGAGACAGAGACACTTCCAAACTAATTTTATTGAGACCAGCATTACCAAAACCAGATAAGACCACCACTGTAAGAAAAAATATAGCCAATATTTGAGATGATTCTAAATGGGAAAAAAACCTCAATAAATCATTAACAATCTAAATTCAACAATATATTAGAAGGACTTGTCACTATGATCAAGTAAAGTTTATTTCAGGAACACAAAGATAGTTCAACATTAAAAAAATCACCATGGTATACCATAATAACAAAATGAATGATTAAAATCATATTATCTCAATCAATGTGAAAAACAACAAAATTCAATATCCATATATGGTAAAACTCTTTCTAAAGTGGGTGTAGATGGAATGCATCTCCACATAAAAAGGCCATATACAGCAAATCTGCAGCTAACATCATTTTCAATTATTACATGCTGAATGCTTTGAGATCTGGAATAAGACAGTTATGGTCACTCTTAGAACATCTATTCAACATAGTTGTAATTCAAGAATTTAGGTTAAAAAAGATTAAGACATACAAATTAGAGAGGAAAAAGAAACAGTTATTATTTGTAGATGGCACAATGATATCTTCATATAATATAAATATACCAAGATCTATTAGAAATAGTAAATGAGTTCACTAAAGTGGCAGTGCATAAAATCAATATACAAAAACTCATTGTATTTCTATACACTTAAGTAATAATGGCTTAAAAATAATGGGAAAGTGTGATTTAATTTTCAAATGAAAAGTAGAATGTTGTAAATGTACCAGATTTATTTCAAGTAGTTCTATGAGCACTTTATATTGGGTCATTTTAGGATGAAAACCTTATCCATTTCCTTTAAATTATTTGAAGAACTTCAATAATGTTTACTTTAGTATCTCATGATTTTTACATTAGAACATGCTTCCAATAGTTAACCCAAATATCTCTTGTAGTGTTTCTTGCCTGTCATTTACTGTGCAATTTTCAGCGAAGAGAGATTATTTACTTATTACCAATCATTTGATTCCTTCAAAACTTAGTCACTCCACTTTTTAAAAATATTATTTATTTAGCAACAAAAAGCCAATGACCCCATCCAAAAATGGACAGAGGATATGAGCAGAACATTCACTACAGAGGAGATCCAAAAGGCTAACAAACATATGAAAAATTGCTCCAGTTCGCTGATTGTCAGAGAAATGCAAATAAAGACAACACTGAGATACCACTTCACTCCTGTGAGAATGGCATACATCAAAAAGGACAGAAGCAACAAATGCTGGAGAGGCTGTGGGGACAGAGGAACATTTCTGTACTGCTGGTGGGAATGTAAATTTGTCCAGCCTCTGTGGAGAGCAGTCTGGAGAACTCTCGCAAGGCTAGACATGGACCTTCCATATAACCCAGTAATTCCTCTCCTGAGGATTTACACCAAGGACTCTATAACTCCCAACCAAAAAGATATGTGTACACCTATGTTAATAGCAGCACAATTCATAATAGCTAAAACCTGGAAGCAACCCAGGTGCCCAACAACAGATGAGTGTCTGAGAAAGCTGTAGTATATATACACAATGGAATACTACTCAGCTATTAAGAACAATGAACTCACCTTCTCTGGTCCATCTTGGATGGAGTTAGAAGGAATTATGTTAAGTGAGCTAAATCAGAAAGATAAAGACAAGTATGGGATGATCCCACTCATCAACAGAAGTTGAAAAGAAGAACAGAAAGGGAAACTAAAAGCAGGATCTGACTAAATTTGGAGTAGGGCACCAAAGTAGAAACCCTGGGTTGAGGGTGAAGGTGGATGTTCAGTTTCATGGGGCAGGGGTGGGGGAAGGAGAGGGAGGGTGGGATGGAACACAGTCTTTTGGTGGTGGGAATGGTATTTATGTACACTCCTATTAATTTATAGTAATACAATCACTAAGTAATATGAGAGGGGAAAAACTGATTGACTGTCTCAAACTTTTTAAAACACAGACTGAGTCTTTTTAATACATAGGCTGAGTCTTTGTTGTGTTGACCCTCTTGAAAGCTTCATCCAGGGAGAACAGAAGCAACTGGTGGCACAGCTATATACAAATAATGTCAGAGGACATAAAATATGGTGATGGTGTGTATGATACAGCAAATCCTAACCAAGGGATTTTTCAAAATTAGCCCAATTGCCAAACAATGTGATTATAGCAATAACTATCTATTGTCGTCTTAAATCCAACGACAGCAGGAACCTCCAGCTTCCTCTACAGAGCCTGTATTTCCTCCATACCTGGAACCTCTGGGGTGGGGTTTACTTCACTGCATGTTTCTCTCAAGTCATACCAAATGAAACTGCATCCACCGATCCCAACCTAATCAATGCAATGAGTACCTCCTCAGCATGCTTCACTTCAGACTGTCCAGAGACTTCAGGAGTGGAATGTTAACCCTTCACCCTCATTACTCAGGTGAGACTTTTCCTTTCATGGTATTCTCTAATTTCATTCCAGGTGGTTCACTTCTTAACAAAGTCCCAAACCTAGATATAGACCAGATCCTGTAAGATAGAGCATATGTTTACATGTATCCATAAATTAGGGCAAAATATATACCTGAAAGTAAAAATACACAATAGTCTGTAGTGAGTCTGCACAAAGTTCATAATGAAATAGTGTCCACCTAGACTTAGATAACCTCCTCACTTACTTCCTATTACAGTTCTCTCACTCACTCCAAAGCTAACCTTATCAAAGCAAGGACTGCAAAAGCTGAATAAGGGCAGGATACTGGCATACTTTAATGATGACTCTTTAGTCACTATCAGGCTATTCCACCAGCTGGGGCCTTAATCGGGCAGTCCTGAGGTTCCCAAACAGACTTGATGGGTCTAGGCCTCAAATAAATCTCTCTCTCAATTGTTACCAGTCATTTCTATCAGGAACAACACAATAGACCCTTTTGTGGGCCCTCATTGGATCTTGCCCTCAACTTTGATCAACAATGGTAAAGAATGTTCCATCCTCTGAAGGGAGGCTGGACAGCATACTCTATGCTACACCTGAGGAAGATGGGTCAATATTGGGGCAGCATGGAATGTTCCTACTCATGACCACAGAATGTGAACTCAGATCTAGAGGGATGCAGAGGTCACATAAGCTCCTATGCTGATTATGGGCCCCAGATTACATCAGATCAATGGGGTTTACAGTCAACAATATTTATACCCCCGCCCCATTTTAGGGAGCTACTCTCTTCCCTGATCCAGCTTTCTGGTCTTTTTCCAGCCATGATATCATCTCCCCAGACAATAATTTGGATCCACTGGCATATCAGATTTCAGGCTCAAGGGCAAAAAGAAAAAGGAGGAAAAAAACTAGTATAGCCACAGGCCCTTTAGAATATAACTAAAATATGCCTACTAGCTATCTACAAAATGGAGGACACCCTCTTCATCTGCACTATTCCAGCCCTTGGGTCCATGACTGGGCAATAATTTGTTTGGCTTTGTATGTTAACTCTCTTGTCAACCACCAGGTTCCAGATGCTAGCATCATGCTGACCAGACTTCCCTGGACAGACAACCCCACCAATGTGTCCTGGAGCTCCACTTCCCCAGAGCCCTTCCTCATAAGGTAAAGAGAGAGACAGGCTGGGAGTGTGGATCGACCTGTCAACACCCATGTTCAGCAGGGAAGCAATTACAGAAGCCAGACCTTCAACCAAGCTATCAGGGAAGGGGATGGGATACATAGTTCTGGTGGTAAGGATTTGCCGGCCTAGCTTCCCTGGCAGGAGAGAGATGACCAGGGACTCATGGCTGAGCTGGGAACGCAGTTAAATCTTTATTGATGAGTGAGGATGCAGTTCAACAATCCTGTCCTATATATCTTCTGAGGCGGAAGTGTCAGGAAGAGGAAGTACATAGGATAGGGGGTGGGGAGAAGGAAAAATCGAGCAAACCAGTGGGGATTAAACCAGTGTGGGCAAAACAATGATTATGTAAATAGACCACAGTGGCAAGCAATGCAACAGAAGGGGTCTTAGAAGCAGAATTTAGAAGCAGACCAACAAGGATTGTGCAAAATCTACTCCTCTCATCCTACAGTTTTGTCAATGTTTCCTTTTTATAAATAAAAAAAAATATTTATTATTGGAGAGCAGTTGAGAAGGGAGAGAGAGGTAGGGAGTGTGAGAGAGAGATATCTGCAGACCTGCTCCACCTCCAGTGAAGCTTCCATCTTGCAGGTGGGACCAGGGGCTTGAACCAGAGTTCTTGTGGACTCTAATGTGTGCACTTAACCAGATAGGCCACCGTCTGCCCCCTACTCCTTTTATTTTTAAGCCAAGCATATTAAAAACTTTTACAATCTTTACTTTAGAATTTATTGCCCTTTTTTATTGTTTTAGTTATTGTTCTTGTTATTGATGTCACCATTGTTGGATAGGACAGAGAGAAATGGAGAGAGGAGGTGAAGATAGAGAGGGGGAGAGAAAGAGAGACACCGGCAGACCTGCTTCACCGCCTGTGAAGCAACTCCCCTGCATGTGGGGAGCCGGAGGCTTGAACTGGGATTCTTCAGCTGGTCCTTGAGATTTACAACACGTGCATTTAAGCTGCTGCGCTACCTCCGGACTCCCTTCTTTAGAATTTATTTATAGATCTGATATTTCCCCTTTAGTTGTTTCTTTCCAAGATACATATTAGAGGTTAGGGGAAGATGACCAGGGGACCCTGAACCCCAATTCCTCTGGGACCTGAAATCTGTGTCATCAGAAATCTTTGTTTTTATATCATTACTGAAAGCGAAGAGAATATGAAAAATGCCAAAGGAAGTCAGGTAGTGTCTCCCCTGTCTGAGAGAAGAGAAAAAAGAAAGGACATTCATAATAGCTTAGGTGTGACTTAGAAAGGAAGTGAAGGTAGGGCTGTGGAAGTGAATACAAAGGGGCAAATAGATACAGAGATAGAGATAGACTTAAATATGTACTCAACTCATATCTGTGACCTTGGAACAAGTACTGCAGTGAAACTGGAGGAAGATGGGGACACAGAACTCTGGTGGTAGGAATGGTGTGGAACAATACCCATATTAACTTCTACTTTGTAAATTACTAGTAAAAATATCTAAAGAAAGATATACATTAGAGTATTTTTTCTTTTCTTTTCTTTCTTTCTTTCTTTCTTTCTTTCTTTCTTTCTTTCTTTCTTTCTTTCTTTCTTTCATAACCAGAGCACTGTTCAGCTCTGTCTTATGGTGGTGCAGGGGAATGAACCTGGGACTCTGGAGCCTCAGGCATGAGAGTTTTGTAACCATTATGCTAGCTACCCTCCACCCTAGAGTATTGTTTCTTAAAATAAGATACTAAACTACTTGCATCAGAGTCCCATTTATCTGGTTTTTACTGCAAAGAAAAAGTTGCTCAAAATCATTCTGTATATTCAGTTGTGCAATATCTCATTCTGTACAAAAACAAAAGTAGCAACAATAATAAAGTGAATGTTCTATTAATATATTAGTTTAGATTGTGTTCCACTGTGAGTCCCAGATTTTCTCCCTGTTACCTGTTCATGGTATTAAGAAAATTCTCTAGTGGTCAAAGAATTTTCCTGTTAGTTTTGAGGCATTCACTTGCTCTTCCCAGTTCAGTTTAGATTCTCCTTTCTTCCATGTGCTCTTTTAGTTTCATGACTTTAAATATAAGTAGGTTGGTAGCTTCCAAATTATAACGCCAACTCAGTGGCTCCCCCACTGAGACCTACATATTCTGTCTTCTACTTTTCATATCCATTTAAACACTTAACAGACACCTCCCATTTTATATGACTAATTTTCAGTTTTCATCCCAGCATCAATCATACTTCTTCGTGTCTTTCCCTTTCCAAGATGTGGCATTACATTCAATTTCTGGGAACAAAACCTTGAAGTAATTTCAGAGTCTTCTCATTGCTCTCATTCCCTACATCCAGTCCATCAGATAGTCACGATGGCACAGTGCCTCCTGTGAGTTCTGAATCTCATTACTTTTTGCCCCTTTACCGTTGCCCTGTTGCTCCAAGCCACCACTACTCTTTGATGAGTGCTACAATAGCTTCTATCACTACTCTCATGGCTTTCTCTCCTTTCCAGTAGTAGAATCACCTTTTTCTAGTTTCATTCAGAGAACATTTCTCCACTGCTCAAAATCCTCCGGGCACTGCCTACCATTTTATTTATTTATTTTTTTGTAAAGCAGCACCCTAAGTTGACTCATATGACATACAAGGTCTACATATTAAAGCCTGCCTACCTCTCTCACCTTAACTCCTACCTCTCTGGAATATGACCCTGCCTCAGGATTGCCACACCTTTTTTTTTTTTTTTTTTTTTCTGTCTAGAAGACCATTATCTCCCACATCCTCCTGTCTTTCTCCATCATTTCTTTAAAGTCTTTGTCCACATATAATCTTATTCCAGGGGGTCTTTCTTATTTCATCACCCACCCTTTGTGCCCTCTCTGTTTCCTTGTACTGCCTCACTAGCCCCACCACATATGCATATATATACTAACATATATATTTTCCACCAGAGCTATTGCTGGGGCTAGTTAACAAGTTACCAGCACCAGTAATCCACCATTCCAGGCCACCATGCTCCCCCCATTTCTTTCTCTTTTATTGGATAGGACAGAAAGAAATTGAGAGAGGAGGTGGAGATAGAGAGGGAAAAGGAGAAAGAAAGATAGACACCTACAGACCTGCTTAATGGTCGGGTCACGAGTCCATCCCTGCAGGTGGGGAACGAGGGTTCGAACCCTTTGGTCCTTGTGACTGGTGATACGTGCACCTAAGCAGGTGCCCACCACCTGGTCCCCATACTTAACTATTTTTCATGCATTTGTTGCCTATAGTTCTTGCTTATGCTACTGTACTGGATGAGGCTGAAAGCAGTACCGGCATATAATATTGGTTGAATTCATGAATTCAGTTGAAGTCCCTTCTTTAAGTTATGCCATTTAAAAAAATTTCCATGACCTTATATGACAATGACATGACTCAGCTCATTTGCCTTTACTTTGCTTTCTTATTTAAAAGTGTTTTTTTTTAGTCTTTAAGCTTTATTCTCTTACTGAGACTCCTGTCTTTGTACTGAGTGTTCTTCTAACCTCTTAACTAGGTGTCTCAGCAATCTAGACCCAAATCTAAATTACAACACATTCATAATTGCTTTTATTATTTGATATCACTATGAATCTGTGAATCTAAGTTATCCACCTAATTTCCTCTAAGGCATTTCTGCTTCTTGTTTCCTGATTTATCGGTTAGACATATTGTGGACATGCTTAGTCTTATTTTACTCCAGAGTCGCAAGGAAATATGTTAAATTGGATATCAGAGATATTAAAAACTCCCTTTTTTTAGCTTGGTGTTATCAGCCATGCTTATGTAGGTAGTTGAATATATTATGCTTAGAATTTAGTACATGCATTAAATAAGATACAGTTCACAAGGAAATGTAAAAATAGAACAAAATACAACACTTTACTTGCAGATTGGAGGTGAGGTGATTGGTATGTTAATTAAAGGTGACCTCAGCACTCTTAATATTAACCTCTTGATTTTCTCCAGTGTTTCAGGTAGAAAAAAAAATTACTCTTCAATATTCCTAAGAATGAGATTGGATAAAGGACACAAATGAAGTCCAGACCAAGTACAAAAACATGAGCTTCTTCTCCAGGCTGCTCAACTAATGCAGACTTCGTCTGGGGAAGAGATAAGTATCTCAACAGCTAGTCCATCACTCAGACTTCAAATTATAGTAATTATGACGATTTGTGCCAATAGCCATGAGGTGGGATTTTTGATGTGGTTAAAAATAACATCTGTGAAACCCAATAAAAATTACATTTTGCTAATTTTCTGATAAGATACTGTTTTAACTATACTATGTCTATAGCTGCTGCCCATTTTCAATTAGAGCATTCCTTAAAAAAAAAATTAACCCATTTTGTCTCCTGTGTCCAGTTCCATCCTCAGAAATGCATTTGTTTTAATGCTCTTAATTAATTGTTTTTTGGTGTGTGGATTTTGCCTTTCAAATGGATACTAATCTTGGAGACTTTATTAATTTGCTGATTGCAAAATCTTGATACAAAAGCACCAATAGCAGGACTCAGCTTGTTCTTTCTGGCTTAGAAAACAGTTTCCATAGAAGCCTGCTTAGCCAAGTCAGTGCAGAAAAGGACAATGATGAAGTGAATAATGGGGAAACTGAAACAGGTTGGGTCTGCAGTTCTATCTAGTGTGGAAATTGCTAGCTCACTCTCAGGACAGAGCTATTGGACAGAGGGTCTCCCTAATATACTTCGTTGCAGTGTATTGTGTGTCTACCTATGTGTGCTGTGTTCCAATCCTTTTCTTGTGGTACATTTTTAGTTAAAAAAAAAAGAAAAAGAAAAAAAGGAATATATATAGCATGCTGTGGGCACACACATGATTAAATGGAACCCAAAGAGATTAAGTAGAATATCTGAACTCACTCAATTGATAAATGAGCACCCAAAGACCCTATGAGTCTCCTTCCACTGATCTTTGATCAAATCATATGTCCTATAAGCCAATATAATTATAAGAGGCAAGAGACACCCCTGGCTTCTCAGAATCTATTCTCCTTTATTTTAGCCCTTATGTCTACTCCTTCTTACTAAACAAACCCATACTCTCTTATGATCCTGAATCATAACCTAATCTCTCTTTGTAAAACAACAACATCACTTTATGTATTTATATTTACAGAGGGAGTGATACAGAGAAAGACCAGGCCACTGCTCATCTCTGGCTTATGGTGGGGCTGGGCACTGAACCTGAAATCTCTGGGGCCTCAGGCATGAAAGTCTTTTGCATAACAATTATGTCGTCTCCCCAACCCCCCAATCGCTCTCCTGCATCCCATTTATTTATTTTATTTTATTTTTTATTTGTAAAAAGGAAACATTGACAAAACCATAGGATAAGAGGGGTACAACTCCACACAATTCCCACCATCAGAACTCTGTATCCCATCCCTTCCCCTGATAGCTTTCCTGTTCTTTAACCTTCTTCAAGTATGGACCCAAGGTCATTGTGAAGTGCAGAAGGTGGAAGGTCTGGCTTCTGGAATTGCTTCCCCGCTGAATATGGGGGTTGACAGGTCAATCCATACTCCCAACCTGTCTCTCTCTTTCCTTAGTGGGGCAAGGCTCTGGGGAATTGGGGCTCCAGGACACTGGTGGGGTTGTGTGTTCAGGGAAGTTTAGTTGGCATCATGCTAGCATCTGGAACCTGGTGGCTGAAAAAGAGTTAACATATAAAGCCAAACAAGCCGTTGACTATCCATGAACCTAAAGGCTGGAATAGTGCAGATGAAGAGTTGGGGGGGGGGGGTCTCCATTTTGTAGATAGCTAGTAGGCCTATTTTACTTCTATTCCAAGGGCCCATGACTATACTAGTTTTTTTTTTCCCTGAACCTGAAATCTGATATGCAAGTGGATCCAAGTTATTGTCTAGGGAGATAATGTCATGACTGGAAAAAGGACGAGAAAGCTGGATCAGGGAAGAGAGTAGCTCCCAAATATAGGATAGGGGTATAAATACTGTTGACTGTAAACTCCATCAATATGATCTGATCTGGGGCCCATATTCATCTTAGAAGCCTATTTGACCTCTGCAACCTTCACATTCTGTGGTCATAAGTAGAAACATTCCAAGCTGCCCCAGTTTCAGGACCCATCTTCCTCAGGAGTAGTATAGAGTATGTTGTCCATCCTCCCTTCAGAGGATGGAACATTTTCTGCTGTTGTTGATCCAAGTTGAGGTCAAGGTCCTATGGGGGCCTGCAAATGGGTCTATTGTGTTGTTCCTGATAGAGATGACTAGTAACATTGGGGAGAGAGATTTATTTGAGGTCTAGGCCCATCATGTCTGTTTGAGAATCTCAGAACTCCCTGACTAGGGCCCCAGCTCATGGGGTGGCCTGATAGTGACTAAATAGTCATTGTTAAGGTATGCCAGTTTCTTGCCCTTATTCAGCTTTTGCAGTCCTTGCTTTGATAAGGTTAGCTTTGGAGTGAGTGAGGGAAGTGTAATAGAAAGTAGTTGAGGAGGGTATCTAAGTCTAAGTAGACACTATTTCATTATGAACTTTATGCTGACTCACTGCAGACTATTGTGTAATATTGCTTTCAGGTATATATTTTGCCCTAATTTGTGGATACATGTGAACATATGCTCTATCTCACGGGACCTGGTCTATATCTACATTTTGGGACTTTGTTAGGAAGTGAACCAAATGGAATGGAATTAGAGAATCCTAGTCCAAACAGAGTCAATGTTTATCAATTCCAGTCTTTCCTCTCCTTTGCTATTTTCACTGCTCCATTCTGGTCCTTGTCTTTGTTCTTTCAATTAGGTAGGTGCTGGGTGAGATGGGGAACAGGAAATCATCTACTCACCCATCCATCAAATGATGAGGGCATTAAAATGAGCAAGACAGACACAATTCCTGTCCTCACTGAATATATACTTTGTGTTTTCAGCCTGAGGTAAATGATTAAACCTTTTCTTACTTTCTCTGATTCCCTAACTCTTACCTCAAGTATAGTTTTATAAGCCTCTCAAAAATTCTTAACTCTGGCCTAAAACCACAGGCGACCACATTTAATGCATTTTTGTTGAATGTGTTTTATTTTTGTGACTCACAAGTACTGTAAACAAAGTAATGACTGGAGTTTCATTGACACCATGTAAAACTGGAGTATTACACAACAGTCACTGAAGCATCGGAGATAGAACTGTCAGTATGCTAAGAGTAGCTGAAGAAATAAAAGTAGAATTAATGGAGGCAATTGATTAGGACAACACCAATTTCAGACTGCAAGAGAAAGAGGTGAAGAATCACCATTTACATTTATATCAGAAGCTTTATACATGTTGTAAAGAGGTTGGTTTAATATACATAAATCAATCAACATGACCCACCAAATCAATAAAAGCAAGGCCAAAAACCACATGGTCATATCAATAGATGCAGAGAAAGCATTTGACAAAATATAACATCTCTTTATGATCAAAACACTACAAAAATGGGAATAGATGGAAAAGTTCCTAAGATAGTGGAGTCTATATATAGCAAACTTACAGTTAACATCATACTCAGTGGTGAAAACTAGAAGCATTTCCACTCCAGATCAGGTACTTAACAGGGCTGCCCACTATCACCATCACTATTCAACATAGTGTTGGAAGTTCTTGCCATAGCAAGCAACTAAAGGCATACAGATTGGAAGAGAAGAAGTCAAACTCTCCCTTTTTTGCAGACAACATGATAGTATCCTTAGAAAAACCTAAGGAATCCAACAAGAAGCTTTTGGAAATCATCAGGTAATACAGTAAGGTGTCAGGCTACAAAATTAACATTCAAAAGTCAGTGACATTCCTCTATGCAAATACTAAGTTAGAAGAAGATGAAATCCAGAAATCAATTCCTTTTACTATAGCAACAACAAAAAAAATAAAATATCTAGTAATAAACCAAACCAAAGAAATAAAAGACTTGTATATTGAAAATTATGAGTCACTACTCAAGGAAATTGAAAAAGACACAATGAAGTGGAAAGATATTCCATGTTCATGGCTTGCAAGAATTAACGTCATCAGATGCACATACTACCCAGAGCCATATACAAATTTAGTGCTATCCCCATCAAGATCCCAACCATATTTTTTAGGAGGATAGAACAAATGCTACAAATGTTTATCTGGAACCAGAAAAGACCTAGAATTGCCAAAACAATCCTGAGAAGAAAGAACAGAACTGGAGTCATCACACTCCCAGATGTCAAATTGTATTATAGGGCTATTGTCATCAAAACTGCTTGGTACTGGAACATGAATAGATACACTGAACAGTGGAATAGAATTGAGAGCACAGAAATAAGCCCCCACACCTATGGACATCTAATCTTTGACAAACGTGTCCAGACTATTAAATTGGGAAAGCAGAGTCTCTTTAACAAATGGTGTTGGAAAAAAAGAGTTGAAGCATGCAGAAGAATGAAACAGAACCACTATATTTCACAAATTTGAAAGTAAATTCCAAGTGGATCAAGGACGTGAATGTTAGACCGGAAATGATGAGATACTTAGATAAAAACATTGGCATAACTCTTTTCTGCATAAATTTTAAAGGCATCTTCAATGAAACAAATCCAATTACAGAAAAGACTAAGGCAATAATAAGCCTGTGGGAGTCGGGCTGTAGCGGGTTAAGCGCAGGTGGAGCAAAGCACAAGGACCGGCATAAGGATCCCGGTTTGAACCCCGGCTCCCCACCTGCAGGGGAGTCGCTTCACAGGCGGTGAAGCAGGTCTGCAGGTGTCTTTCTCTCCTCCTCTCTGTCTTCCCCTCCTCTCTCCATTTCTCTCTGTCCTATCCAACAACGACAACAACAATAATAGCTACAACAATAAAACAACAAGGGCAACAAAAGGGAATAAATAAATAAAATAAATTTTAAAAAATAAGCCTGTGGGACTACTTCAAATTAAAAAGCTTCTGCACAGCAAAAGAAATCATTACCCAAACCAAGAGACCCCTCACAGAATGGGAGAAGATCTTAACATGCCATACATCAGACAAGAGGCTAATAACAAAAATATATAAAGAGCTTTCCAAACTCAACAACAAGAAAACAAATAACCCCATCCAAATATGGAGAGAGGACATGGACAGAATATTCAGCACAGAAGAGATCCAAAAGGCTGAGAAACACATGAAAAAATGCTCCAAGTCTTTGATTGTCAGAGAAATGCAAATAAAGACAACAATGAGATACCACTTCACTCCTGTGAGAATGTCATACATCAGAAAAGGTAACAGCAACAAATGCTGGAGAGGGTGTGGGGTCAAAGGAACCCTCTTACACTGCTGGTGGGAATGTAAATTGGTCCAACCTCTGTGGAGGACAGTTTGGAGAACTCTCAGAAGGCTAGAAATGGACCTACCCCATGATCCTGTAATTACTCTCCTGGAGACTTCACCATTTTCAACCGATCTTGAAAAATTCATGTTAAGTGAAATAAGTCAGAAACAGAAGGATAAATATGGCATGATCTCACTCTCAGGTAGAAGTTGAAAAACAAGATCAGAAGATTAAACACAAGTAGAACTTGAACTGGAATTGGCATATTGCACCAAAGTAAAAAGACTCCGGGGTGGGTGGAGGGGAGAATACAGGTCCAAAAGGATGACAGAGGACCTAGTGGGGGTTGTATTGTTATATGGAAAACTGGGAAATGTTATGCATGTACAAACTATTGTATTTACTGTCAAATGTAAAACATTAATTCCCGAATAAAGAAATTTAAAAAAATGTTGCTAGAATAAATTTAATACTGGAATTAAAGGAATACATTACAGGACCCCAAAGTTTGTACTTTTATGCAATTGATTTATATTATTCTTTTACTTCAGAGTTTATTACACAAAACACACATTCTAGAATCTTTTGAAAATAGTATTTAATTTTTTCTTCTAATACATTTTTTTTTTTAAAATCACTCTGCACTGCAGCTTACACTGCAGTTGTTAGCACATGGGAGTAATATGAAATCTTAAAGACTTCTTTCTTTTCTCTAGTTACATTTTCACATTGATGAAATGACTGAAAAAATAATAAAATGGGGCCTAAGCAGTAGCGCAGTGGGTTAAGCGCACATGGCACTAAGCTCAAAGAACAGGTGTAGGATCTGTGTTTGAGCCCCTGGCTCTGCACCTGCATATTGGAGCAGGGCGGGGCAGAGGGATGGGGAGTATGTAGCTTACAAGGCAGTGAAGCAGTTCTGTAGATGTCTGTCTTTCTCTCCCCCTCTGTCCTATCCAACAACTACGACAGCAGTAATAATAATAAATAATAACAACAACAATGATAAACAATAAGGGCAACAAAAGGGAAAAGAATGGCCTCCAGGATCAATGGATTCATAGTGCAGGCACCGAGTCCCAGCAATAACCGTGGAAGCAAAGCAAACAGACAAACAAACAATCAAAATGTGAAATTCTCCTTTAATTTTGACCACATTTAAGAGTATAAGTACTTTAGCAATTAAAAAAAGAATCTCAAGTTTGTATTGATTATTTTTGACTTTTTAAAATATTTATTTATTCCCTTTTGTTGCCCTTGTTGTTTTATTGCTGTGGTTATAATTGTTGTTGTTATTGATGTTATTGTTGTTGGATAGGACAGAGAGAAATGGAGAGAGGAGGGGAAGACAGAGAGGGCGAAAGAAAGACACCTGCAGACCTGCTTCACCGCTTGTGAAGCAACTCCCCTGCAGGTGGGGAACTGGGGGCTTGAACCCAGATCCTTACGCCAGTCCTTGAGCTTTGCGCCACCTGCGCTTAACCCGCTGTGCTACAGCTGGACTCCCCATATAGATCACTTTTATGAATTATAATTGTAATCACTAAGTGGTGCCTTGCTAACTAGACCATTATTTATAGAACATTGTCACACATTCATTTGAATGATTTTCACCCTCCCTCTTTTTCCACCAACGTTTTGTCTCCAGGGTTATTGCTGGGCAAAAAATTTAAAAAATCATTTACCATGGTTTAAAGTATTTTAATATTTTATTTTAAATACTTTTAATTTATTTTAATTAGCTAGAGACCTGAGTACTGCTCAGCTCTGGTTTATAGTAGTACTGGGGGATGAACCTGGGAGTTTGGATTCTTAGTCATGAAAGTCTTTTGCAGAACCATTATGCCATCTCCCACCCCATACTTTAAGGTCTTAGAGGAGTATTGTTTTGAGTGTAATGCACATACTTATATACATGTATATACCCATTTAGTACATGTAACTCACCACACCTTCCACCAATATCCCATGATATTACATATAGTTTCATTGATATGTGCAATATAAATAACATAAACAAACAAAAAAACTTGCCAAAAATCATCATTTTTTCCAGATAGAGAGGCAGAGACAAGTGGAGAAAGGGGAAGACATCACAGTAGCAAATCTTCTCTCAGTGTGATGGGGATTCTGCTTAAACCTGGGTCACGTACATGGCAAAGCAGACAATATTGTTTATTTCCTGTTTGTTTTTTTAATTATTTACTCTTTTTTTGCGTAGAGACAGAAAGTGAGAGGGAAAGAGAAGTCAAAGAAGCAGACAGAGAGGCACCCGCAGATCTGTTTCACTGCTTGTTAAGTTTCCCCGATAGCGGGGACTGGCAACTTGAACCAGATCCTTGAGCACTGTAACATATGCACTCAATCAGGTATGCCACCACCTGATCCTTCATTTTTATTTCCTTGTAAAAGAACTGTCTATACCATTTTTTTTATAGGGACTGTATCAGCTTGTATTCATACCAACTTTGCTTCTGAGTTCCTATTTTTTCCCCACATATTTGCTGATATTTCTTGTTTCTACTCTTTTTAACATAGACTGTTCTCTTGGTTTGAGGTGATCTCTCATTGTGATTTAATTTGTATTTCCAGAATATAAGTGATGTTATATATTTCTCATATGTCTGTGGGCAACATTTCTTTAGAGAAATCACTATGTAGATACTTTGCCCACTTTACTTTTCAATGGATTGCTTGGCTTTTAATTTTTATTATTAACTTTCATATGTGAGGTGGCAAAGTCTCATATTCTTTTTAAAATAAAAAATATTTATTTTTGATAGAGATGGAAAGAAATTGAGAGGGAAACGGGAAAGAGAGAGGAAAAGAGATAAAGAGACACCTGCAGCACTGTTTCACGAGTTGTGAAGCTTCCCCCCTGCAGCTAGGAACACAGGCTTTGAACTGGGGTCCTTGCTCATGGTGACATGTATACTCAGTGCATGTGCCACTACTCTGTCCCTGGATATATAATTTATTTAGTATTTATTTTTGTATCTTGATAGGACAGAGAGGAGAAGGGGCACTAGGTAGGGAGAAAGGGAGCCCATTGGTGGCTTACCTGGTTTAGCTCACACATCATAGTGCTCAAGTACCCAGGTTCAAGCCCCTGATCCCCACCTACAGGGGTAAAACTTTCCTCTCTACCTCCTTGTCCCCTCTCTATTTGGCTCTGTATTTTTCCAATAATAAATGAAAAGACATTTAATTAAAGAAGAGAGAGGGAGAGACACAGAGAGGCACCTGTGGATCTGTTTCACCCTCATGAAGTTTTCCCCTCTATAGGTGGAGAGAGCGGTCCTGAACCTAGGTCTTTGAGCAAGGTGATGTGTACATACATACAGCTGGGTGGCCCCTGTATTATTAATTCTGACTTTTTTTTTTTTGGAATTTGATACCTTGAAGGGCATGTGATATGTAACTATATGATTTTTCTGATAGCTGGGAGCCTTTTTATTTTTGTGATTGTTTCTTTGATGCAGTCTCATTTATTTGTTTTTGTTTGAGCTTTCCTTGCCAATGTGGTTGAATCTCCAAATACATCTCTGACGTCAAGGTCTGGAATGTATCACCTGTTCTCTTCTGTGTATTCCATGGTTTGGGGACTAATATCTAAGTCTACAATTCATTTTGAGTTCATTGTTGTGTATTCTGTTAAGTGATAGTCTAGTTTTAATTATTTTTTTTTGCATGTGTTTGTCCAATTTTCCCAACATGGTTTATTGAGAGGTTTTCTTTTCTTCATTGTATAGTTTTGGATCCTTTGTCATTTATTAGATACCCAAATGGATGTGGGTTTATTCATACTCTACATTCACTTCCACTGGTGTGAGTGTCTGTCTTTGTTCCAAGTCTACGCTATTGTATAATACGTACTATTGCTGTGCAGTAGAGTCTGAAGGTAGGGACTGATAGTCCATTTTGTTTTCTTTTCTCCCAGAAGTACTCTTAGTCTTTAAGGGTTCCATAAAATGTATGACACTTAACTTTTTTTTCCTTTGTTCTACAGTGTCAAATCCTCCCACAAGTGTGTGTGTGTGTGTGTGTGTGTGTGTGTGTGCATATTCAAGTGGAGAAACAGAGAGACACCTCAGATGTTACCCACTTCCCACTCTCATGTGCTGTTGGTTCTGGAATTCTGGGTGTGGGATGGCAAGGTGATTACCCTACTCGGAGAGGCTTCAAGAATACCAACTAGACTTTCAACCCCCCCCCCCCGCCCCAAAATAAGCCAATACATGTTCCAGAGGTTAACTTGTGGCTATCTTTTGAGATTCCATTTTCCATCAGAGCACACATTTCTCTTTTGTCTTTTTTTTTCAGTGAATATTTATTTTTAAAATTTTATTATTTTATTTTATTTTTTCCAGAGCATTACTCAGCTCTGTCTGTGGTGCAGAGGGTTGAACCTGGGACTTTGGAGCCTGAGGAATGAGAGTCTTCTTGCATAACCATTATGCTATCTACCTATCTACCCCACCCTCTTCAATGAATATTTATGCTAAAGTAGTTTTCAATTTAAATAAATATTGAAAAGATAGTGCCCTCTTCCATTTCCCTGGATGATTTCTAAAACATGGTCTCTCTCTCTCTGTTTTTAAATATTTTATTTATTTATTAGAGAGAGAAATCAGGAGGGAAGGAGATAGATGGGATAAAGAAGAGAGACACCTTAGCGCTGCTTCATCACTTAGGAAGCTTACCCCCTGAAGTGGGGGCTGGAGCCTTGAATTCAAGTCTTTGTGTATAATAACATACACACTCAACTTGGAGCAGCACCGGCCTACAAAAATGCTTTATTTCTTACAAATTTTGTTTTTGGATTAGGTGTTGAAAAAATGTTATAACAAAGTACTTTGTTATAAGCTGATGCTAAACTTTGTTTAGTGGGTACAGGGCCTTGTGCATGCAGAATTTCTCAGATAGGCAGAGAGTTAAGGAGGAAGGAAGAGACACCACAGCTCTAGAGTTTCTCTTGGTGTCATGACACTTCCCATGTGGGATGGGACACACGCATGGGCAGTACTCATGACAAGGTGTGCACCCCACCGGGTCAGCTATTTCTCTCACCTTAGTTGTACATTTTTGTTGTTGCTAAAAACAAGAGCCTTGTCAGTCACATTTTATTTTTTCAAAACAAGGAGTTAAAACAAAATCATCATTGCAGTTAACAGATGAATTGATTGATAGGCATAGTTCCAGTTAGATCAACAAACTGGAAAGTGTCATAACTCTTAGGTAACAGCAAGATTTCTAGCAATTTAATGTGAAAATGTTGTGAATTACTTTATGTGCATTGACAGTTAATTTTCACAGAGATTTTATTTCATATATAATGAATGCTAGCTTGCGAGCTTTTAAGATTTTTTTTTTTATTAGACATAGAAGTTAAAAGTGATAAGTTCAGGGTTGGCAAAAGAAAAAAAGAGCTCTCTTGGATAGTACGGCTGCTTTGTCATGCTCATGATGTAATTTTGAGCTTGGCACCCACTGCGTTGGAGAAAGATTTGGTGTTGTTCTCTCTCTCTTCTCTCGGTTTCTCACTTTTTGTCTGAAAAAGTCAGCTGAGAGTGGTGAAGTTCCAGTGCTGAAAAAAGAAGTAAGCAATTCACATACTGGGACAATGTACATTGAGATAAATGTTCCATTTATTAACCCCATTCGATGCCATTAAATCATCCATGAAAAGAATCACTAGTTGCCAGGCGTTGGGTGGAAGAGAAGGACGAATAGTTGGAAACAGGAATTTTCAAGGCAGTGAGCCTACTCCATATGGTGCTGTAACAGTAGATAGAAGACATTACACATTTGCCCAAACCCACAGGAACACCAAAAGTGATCTATTGCATCAACTATGGACTTTGGGTCCATGATGATGTGACAATGTGGGTTTACTGATTAGAACGCATATGCTACTCTGGTGTACAGTGATGATGGTGAGGCAGGCTATGCATGTGTAGAAGTAGGAAATATATGAGAAATAATTGTACTTTATGTTCAGTTTTGCTGTGAACCTAGAAAATTTATTTATTACAGGCTATCTAGTGTGATTTGATTTAAACACCAAACAATGCCATGATATTTAGGGAGTATATCTGTCTAAACTTTCAATTTCAAGCATTTGGTCATATGGGCAAATGGTTGATTCCTTTCTTGTTCATTTTTATTTGATTTGTGAGACGAGATGATTTGTCAATAGACATCTGTGGGCTGATTTGCAGGTTCAGGTAAAGGGAAGGTAAAATCTTATCCAAAGACTAGAATTTAGGCATAATAGAATTTTTTTTCCTTTTCTTTATAATCAACTCTATTGGAGCCATGCAGAATCAAGTTAGTCCTCCGAGTTTAAAAATTATTGTTTGAATAGAAGTTTTTATTTGAAAAATGTATTCAGTAATAAGAAAATCTAAAGTATAGTTAAAAAGAAAATTATTGAAGTTTGAGACCTCAGAGCGCCTCAGGCCACCATCATCCTCAAGTCAACTATTGTTTTCTTGATGGCTTTGGGCCAATCACTTAGCCCATTTACCTCAGCTTCTCAGTTGCCAAAATGGGAACTGTTATAGTGTGATTAATTTATCTCCTAAGGGGGTTGTTTATATTAATTAACTGCTGTTCAGGGCTTTGAAGATGAAAAGTGCTAACTTCTTATGCCATGATTAGCCATGGAATAGTGGAATATGATAACTGCTTCACTAGATAAGTGACTAAACCTGATATACACCAACTGTGAAATCTGTGGGAGGAGTTAAGACCCAGGGAAGTGAGATATCTGAGCATTCAACCTCAAGACATGCTGGTTACACTTGAGTCTTGTTTTAAATGCTTCAAACTACTGTCTGAAATGTGTTTAAATGGCGTAACATTGGCACCACATCTTTTTTTTTTTTTTTTTGCCAGTATCTGTATCTGGACTTATTCTTCCCACCAGCCTAACTCAATCTATCTTGACTCATTCTGAAAAGCATCGATTATTTTCAATTATGTTTTGCATGTGCTCTCACAGACACCCACAGGCAACTCACAGATTGCTATGGCTGACAGGATAGAACATTCTGTTTTTATTTGCATTGTTCAAAGCAATCCAAACACATTAGTGGAACATAAGCGACTATTCCTTTGAGCCAATGAATATTTAAGGATATTAATTTACTTCCTCTAATAGTCTTTAAGAAATTTTAAAAATAAACAGATGGAACAAAGGAATGAAATGTCAGACTTAGCTTGAGCTTCTGCTGAGGACTGTGTTTTACAGTTGACCGTATCGTCACCTACATAGTTATGAGGTCATATTTCTGCATAGTTCATCAGAATTTATCTTTAATTTTTATCACCAACTATAGCTGCAGAGCTAATATGTTTTGGTCAACATTTATTGCACTGGCATATTTGGTTTAAGATAATACGTTCAGGAAAACTGAAGAGAGAGTCTCTAAGTTTCTTTGGATTGAGACACTAAAATTATATTTCATTCAGAGTGTTGTTTTGGGAACTTTCTTTAGGATTCTAATGATTCACAGATAACATGAAATTCTGTTTTGTTTTAAGACAATTTAGAAACTACCCCCCCAATTTTATATATTTATATACAAGCCTGTTATTTTTTAAAGGATTTAAAGCAGCCTTATTTAAAGTTTATGTTTATAGTGGGATATAAAGAAAGAGTAAATTTAAATTAATTCTCACTAAAAAATGGGACTACTTAATCTTTTTGCCTATGAGTAGTCACAGTGTAGTGAGAAGAATACCAAAATTGGAGTGAGAAAACCCAATTTTATATCCAAATTCTGGTACTTTCTACATTGACAAATCTCATGACCTCAGTACTCCTATCTATAGCACGTGAATAATACAACTTCACCACAGATTTACTCTGAAGGTTGATCTGAACATCAGTTATGAGAAAGTGGCTGGTATCTCAGAGGTAATACCTAACATTTATTCTTCATAAAACAGTATAAAACAGGGAGTCGGGTGGTGGCACAGAGGGTTAAGCGCATGTGGCGCAAAGCGCAAGGACCTGCGTAAGGATACCGGTTCGAGCCCCCGGCTTCCCACTTGCCAGGGATTCACTTCACAGGCGGTGAAGCAGGTTTGCAGGTGTCTCCCCTTCTCTGTCTTCCCCTCTTCTCTCCATTTCTCTCTGTCCTATCTAACAACAATGACATCAGTAACAAAAACAATAACTACAACAATAAAACAACAAGGGCAACAGAAGGGAATAAGTAAATAAATAAACATTTAAAAAAACAGCATAAAACAACAACAACCTTGTCTAAGGACAATTGTAGAGTTTTATCTTAGAGCTCATATCTGCATTACTTCTAAACTTTGGGAATAGTTCATTTTTAAATAATTTCTACAACTATACTGTGACTGTATCTTTTTTATGCCATGAGTCATAACATTTGTATGTAGTGCTAATTTGAATTTTTTAAAAAAGAATTTAATCGTTTCTTGTCTTTATTTCTTTTTCTCCCCAACATAGTTATTATTGGGACTCAGTGCTTGTGTGAATCCACCATTCCAGGTGGTCATCTTTTCTCTTTTTGATAGAAGGTAAGGGGCAGAAATAGATCGAGAAACTGAGACAAAAGGAGAGACACTGCAGCACCGTTCCACTGTTCATGAAGCATTTCCCCCACCCCCACAGCATGTGTTCCCATAGGGTGACTGGGGCTCAGGCTCAGATTTTGATGTAAGGTGGCATGTGCACTTTACCAGGTGAACCACCTGTCAGCTCTGAAAGAATTTAATCATAAGAAAGAAAAAAAGGCTTATACCAAATAAATTTCTCAAGTGAGAAATCAATGATGTAAAATCTCACAAGGGGTTGGGAGTACATAGCATAATGGTTATGCAAAGGGATTCTCATGCCTAAGGCTCCAGAATTCCAGGTTCAATCCCCCACACCACCATAAGCCACAATTGAGCAGTGTTCTGGTAAAAAAAAAAAAAAAAAAAAACCAACGCACAGGGTATTATGATGATTTATTTATTTTTTAAAGGTAAATTTTCAGGATGGTGAGCTGAGGCTATGTCTATATAGTTTCAGTCTATCCATTTAAACCTCCACAACCTTTAATTTAATATGCCTCTCAATTTACCATTTCCAGACTCCAGTTACTAAATGAGTAAAACATTAGGGCAAATGACAAGGAAATCCTCCCTTAGCCTGAAAAAAAGAGAAAGGAATGGGGAAGTGCCCTAACCTCACAGAGGAATAAGTCTTCTCAGAATGCAAGCCCAGATAAATATTTGAACAGGAATGGTATCTTTATGTATGGGGTGGAAAATAGGTCTGTTTCAGGCTGCACATTCTGGCAGGCTGGTGTGTTGACTTATAACACCTTGGGATCACTGGGGTTCCTGATGCCTCCCCACAGGTGTCATTGTGAATGCATGTATCCCCCTCCCCGACCCTGGGGGAGACTGCAGGCCCAGGCCTGTGGGCCACTCCCAACACGGAGTCCTGGCCTAGCCCTGCCTGAGCTCAGAGCCTCTCTAGGACCCCAGCTTTCAGTTCTCTCCCCCTCGTCTTTGAATCACTTTCCATCATACGCCATTTCAGTTGCATTTGCTAACCTTCCCTAGTAGCATTCTCTGCACAACAGATAGAATGGACAACATTTCTTTTTAGATTTTTCTTTCTTTTTAAAATATATTTACTTTTATTTATTTATTGGTTAGAGACAGAGAGGAATCAAGAGGGAAGAAGGAGTTAGGATAACAGAAAGAGAGATACCTACAGCATTTACCACTCATAAAACTTTCCTTCTGCAGGTGGGGACTGCGGTGGGGGCTGAAACGGTAACATGTGCTCTTTACCAGGTGTACCACTGCATGCACCACTACCTTTCTGTCCTGGAAAAACTTCTACATTCCTTGTTTTGATTTTATTTTCCAAACTCCACACATTTGGATGGAGAGGAAAGGCAAGAAACCAGTTAGACTTTTTGAAAGTTTGAATGTCAGACTAAACTAGAAGGAACCACAGACTAAAAGTCTGGTATGTACAGATCTTTGTTCATTTATTTGTAGTTAGAGACTGAGAGGCAGAGAGAGTGAAGGAGACCACATTTCTGAAGCTGCCTTCACTGTGGTGTGGGCCAGGTTCAAACCTGGGTCACACACATGGCAAAGCAATGCACTATTCAAGTGAGCTATTTTGTTGGTCGAGGTACAAATCTTCTACAACTTTTTCTGACAGTGCAGTGCACGTGTTAGAGAGCCATTGCCATAATAGGTGTGGAAAATGTTCAGACTCCTGACTACTTATTGACTTAATTAAGAACAAAGGTAGATTCCAGACCTGATGTCTGAGGGCAGAAGACTACTCAGCACCAGTGCTGAGATGCCTGCCACCAGTGGCACAATGACTCAGTGTGACAAATGTCCAGCATTTTGTTTGAAAAAAGCCATTATACTCTTTTATGAAATAAAAATGCTACAAATAAATTCCTGTTCAAAGCCAACTATCTGTTGTGTATATGCATTTGTGTCTATTTGCAGTGTTTTCATATACTAAACAAATTTGCTTTCTTTTGAAAACCACTCCATAATTAAAATGGCTAGGCTACATGCTTCTTTCTTAACTTACCCTTGATTTTCAGAGATGAGTAATATTAACAATCATGATTTTTATTTTTGACTTTTCAAGACAGAGATCAGAGATCTACTCTGGCATTAGGAATTGCTGGGGATCAAACCTGACCCCCAGGTATGCAAGACCTGTACTCTAATGCACTTCGCTGTCTCCTCAGACCTGCTTGTTATTTTTAAATGGCTATTATTTTAATATAAAGTTTTCATAGTGTGTCATTAGTATTTTTTCTTGACTCCTTAATGAAACTTCCTCCATTTGCCATATATGATGTTGTTCTAGACTGACTTTGGAATTATCAAGACTTAAGCTTTCAATAGTCAAATAGTTGGTGAAGAAACGATTATGATGTCCACCTTAGTACCGTATTACTCAGAGTAGATGATGGAAGAAAATAATCTTTTCATTTGTAAAACCAGGATGGTCTTACCATTACCTTTTTCGTGTGGAAAAGAGAAGAGGAGACAGAAGGAGAAAGACAGTGTTAAGATACCACAGCACCAGAGCTTCTTCCAGTGTAGCTACACCTCCACTGTAGTGCTGAGATTCAAACCTGGGCATTCAAATGCTTCATTAGGTGAGTGATCTCTCTGTCATTAAACAATCTACTTACTAATAAGAACAGGATGTTAGTTTCTGCAGAGTATTCATAGAAATCTGCTGAGTCAAGCTTTCAGAACCTTGTCCTTGACTTCATGGACATGTTGTAAGCTTTTTTTTTTTTTAATTAATAAGTCAAAATGAGATCATACTGCTACAGGGTTGGGCAAAGAGTCTTGTACAAAGGAAGAACTAAGTAATTAGAAGTCACTATAAGACCATTAAAGTAAAATGCTAAATATCATTCAGTTCTAAAAGAGGGAGCCATGTGTTAAAGGGATGGGGGAAGGGGGGAACAGCATCACCTGTCTTCCCATCCTAGGGGTTTGTCATACGTATCTCAACAATGAATTGAAAAGAGAGCATGATTATCTGGGTAAATTAAACCTTTATTGAAAAACAAAGCATGTTAGGGCATGGGAGAGAGAGAGATTGAGAAAGGGACCAACTCACATTCTTATTGGTCACATGGTAACATGATAGTCCCAGAAAGAGAGAGAGGCCCCCCCAAAGTTCAGTTCTTTTAAACCCAAAGTCCCCACCTACTCTTGTAACCACTCCTACTTCTGGGTGGTACCTTCTCTCTCTCAACACATGCAAGGTCATTGCAATCACTAACCTTGTAGCTCTTCTGTACTTGAATGTAGATGCATAATCAACTCTGCTTGGGTTACAACGTTCCTAAGAAATCTATACCTGGACTTACTCTAGAGAAAGAATCAAGCCACCCCTTCTTTGCACCAACTCCCTCTGTTCTGACTCCATCTATTTGACACTGAGCTCATTGTGAGTTGAGCACACAGAAGCTTGGTCCTGGAGCCATATCACCATTTTGGTCACCCAAAGACCAACATTAGTCTTTGCTGGCAATGTATCTCTAGGTTTCAGGATGCATTTTGAGTTTACCAGATTACTGTCAGCAGTTCACAGTTTACTTCATTGTCTTGACCTGATTCTATGTTTATTGTTTACCACCAGAGCTTTACTGCTCCAAGCTGACTCTTTCAGACAGAAAGAGAAAGACAGAGGGACAGAAGGACAAAAACACCACAGCACAGAAGTTCACCCCCCCAGTGAAGTGTAGGCAAGGCTCAAACCTTGGTTTCTCCTGTAGTAAAGTAGGCATCCTCCCAGGAGAGCTATCTTGCCAACTTATCACTTTATTCTTCACCAGCCATGGTTGCTGGAGACTCAGCCTGTGGTCTAAATTCTGAAGTGGTGCTTTACAAGAGGGCATCTGTGTTCTGGCTGTGTATGTATCCAAAGCTTCACTAGGGAGGGGGAATTACTCAAACTTGCTTGTATGTGGGGGAGAGAAGGCAGGAATATGGTTGCCCAGGCTCAAATTGGCTTATATCCCAGGCAACCATTGACTTTTCTGAAAGTGAACTATGATTTTGTGGCCAGTAACTTCAACCTGACCTTTTAGACTTGATAACTGTGTCAAAGTAAACAGGCCCCCCCCCAGAATCCAAACATCTCTAGAGTTGTGCACCCTGAAGGCTTTGCTAACCTGTTAACTCAGCCATTCTGCTTCTGTGGTCATTCTGACTTCAGAAAACAGAAAATTCTGAAATTCCAGGACTGGTTTGCCAAGACCTTAGATGACCCCAGTGTCCTCTCTTCTGAGAAAAGCAGCAAGAAAGCCATTTTTTGTCATTTATATGTTCTGTCTTCATGGTGGATGTGGGACAGTGTGTGTGTGTGTGTGTGTGTGTGTATGTGTGTGTGCGTGTGTGTGTGTGTGTGTGTGTGTGTGTGTGTGTCCTAAAAGAAACTAATTGCAGTTTCAGTGATTCAGTTCAAGGAGAGTTCAGCATCTTTGTCATAACGGAGACCAGCTTAAAGTCGAGCTGGCAAGGGTGGCACTCTCACCTCTTTTTCTGACTTTCAATCTTTTACTTCCTGCCTTACTTCCTATAGTTCCACCATTTTCTTCCTATTTCTTGGTGTCTTCTTTTTTTTCTTTCTTTCTCTCTTTCTTTTAAATAAGTCATTTTGTTGGGAGAGTAATCACTTACAGTATAGTTGCTGACACAACTATACTGTAAGTTTTTTTTTTAACAAGACCCAAGAGATGAACATTATTAGGCTAGAAGTACTGGCTAATTTAGGGAAAGGGATAATATGTTAGTCTCTTTAAAAGTTGTGTTTTTATATAGTGTTACTTGCCGCCATAAACAATGCTTTTGATCTATATATAAACAAACACACCACACACCTCCCTTCACTTCTTCTTCTTTATTTATTTATTTATTTATTTTTTAGCTCAAATGTGAAAATGTGATTCCTTCCATCACAGGTCAAAAACATTTCTATTTCCCAAATACTGTCTTCTTGGCTAGATTGTGATCAGACTAATTGGTCAAAATAATTCCACTAATGTGTGTGAGAAGTGTTGTTGGGTGATGTTGACACTGAAGATTACCCAGCCAATGGCTTGAGGGTGTTTGAAGAGCAGTTGGCCTTGGTGCTAATCCTGCTCCCACTGTTTGCTCTATTCAGAACTTCCGAGCATGTCACTTCAAATGCCTGTAGCTTTGCCTTAAAATTTTCATCTTGCATTTAAAAAAACAAAACACTATTTTTTTCCTAACCTCACAGGGCTCCAAAAGTACTGAAAAGAAGCCCCCCTTTTTTTCTTAGTTTGTGATTATCACTGCATTTCTTTCAGATGATGAGATGTAGGAAGGTGAAGAGAGGGAAGGAACACCTTAATTCATTTTCAAAGGAAAAAAAGAGATATGTTCATATTGACCTAGATGTCACAAGTATGTTTTTTTTCCTCACAGGGATAATTTTTAAAAGTTCAATAACTACCATGTTGTTAAACACTAAAATCTAAAAGAAAAAGAAAACTGTTTTGTATTCTTTATAGACTAGTACAGCCTAACAATGGTTTCCCTACTGTCATTCCACTTTCCTCAGAGGACCATGATGAAGCATTGACTCCCTCAAGGACGCTTCCCTTTGTCACATCAAGTCTGTAGACTGTGTTCTTGTACCAAACTCTGTTTACAAAATAGGACATCTTAACTGAGAAGAATTAAAAGCTAATTTAAGAAGTAGAATGTGAGTGAAAGTACAGTTGTAAACAAAGCTAATCTTTTCTGTTTAAAAAATAAAAGTAGCGTGTAATACAAGGAAAATTAAATCATAACATTCACCTGGACCAGTTCTTTCTCTGCATCTTTTAAAATTTCTTTCTTTCATAAAAAAATAATTCATTTGACCTATGTTCATAACCACATAGCTGGCATGGTTATCTCAATCAAGCACCAAGAAGATACGAAGTTAAATCAACAGATCCTGATTTGTTGGCTCAACCAAGTATAAACTAGCTACTGGAAAATCAAGTTGAAAACATACGACAAATATATGAGAGGGACAAGCCACAGCTTGCAGGAAAGAAAATGTTTGCTGAAAACTCCAGCATTACAGGTTTATCTAAGGTGTGGTCTCAAGTAAGCCACAGTAATTACCCAGGATACCACAACTAGTGGCTGAAAAATGAAGTGCTTCACAGATTTAACCCTTTCACCAACACCTACATGATTGTTTAGAGGAATTCACACTATAGCCAGGGTTCAGTCAGGAAGGATTGTTTTTATTGTAGTTGATGTAGGGTTTTTAGTAATCCCTCTTACTTTCTACTACTACTCTGCAATCAAAAAAAGATGATATTGTGTCCTTTGGGACAAAATGAATGGGACTAGAGGTGCTTATGCTTAGGGAAATAAGGAATGAAAGACAACTACCAGATAGTTTTACTCATATGTGTAATCTAGAGATCTAATTTACAGGAACTTACAAAACAAAAATTAAAACAAAGCAACCCCCCCAAGCAAACAACAAACAAATAACAGTATCAAGCAAACTGTAAGACTTGGGAGAACTATGGTGGTTATCTTTGGGAGGTAGAAGGGTTGGAACACAGAACTTTGGTGGTGGGTGTGGTGTAGGAATATACCCTATAATTTTACAATCTTATAGTACTAATAGCAAATACAATTTTTGAATGATTATCTATTTATATATATATTTTAATGGAAGATAGTGATGGAGTGAGAGAGAAGGGATTGACTAGAACATTATGTTCTGGTCTGGTAGAAGTAGGTGCCTGTGATTGAACCTGGGACATCTGGAGCCTCAGGAGTGCGAGTTCAGTGCCCTAAGACTGAACTATTCCCCCAGACTTAAAGATGTTTTAATTGTGTACTATATAAGGCTGTATAAGACTGCTAGGTTACTTTTCCAACTACATTATTTGATGGGATACTAGCTAGATAGGTATTTTTAGTTTCTCTTGGAGATATGTAAAGGCTAAAGTCTCCCCCTACCTTACCCCACTTTTAATATGGTATTGACTGGATAAGTTTACATACCATAGTTGAAGATTTTACACTTCTTGGAAATTTTGTGGTTAGGAATGATGTGATTAAGGCAGAAAAAAAGAGTGAAATGCTACATTTAGGTCAAGTCTCAACAGCCTTAGGCTCTATGTTTCCCATCTAACACAGGAATATTATACTGTCTTTTATTTTATTTATTTATTATTTATTTATTTATTTCCTTTGTTGCCCTTGTTGTTTTATTGTTGTGGTTATTATTGTTGTTGTCGTTGTTGCATAGGACAGAGAGAAATGGAGAGAGGAGGGGAAGACAGAGAGTAGGAGAGAAAGATAGACACCTGCAGACCTGCTTCACCGCCTATGAAGCGACTCCCCTGCAGTTGGGGAGCCGGGGCTAGAACCAGGATCCTTAATGCCGTTCCTTGTGCTTTGCGCCACCTGCGCTTAACCTGCTGCGCTATAGCCCGACTCCTTATACTGTCTTTTTTTTAAAAAGAAAAATTCTTTAGTGGGGGATTAAGGGTTTACAGTCAACAGTAAAATACAATAGTTTGTACATGGATAACATTTTCACATAACAATGCAACCCCCACTAAGTCCTCCTCTGTCATCATGCTTCAGGACCTGAACCCTCCCCTCACCCAGAGTCTTTTACTTTGGTGTAGTACACCAACTCCAGTCCAGGTTCTGCTCTGAGTTTTCCATTCTGATCTTGTTTTTCAACTTCTTTCTATTATCTTTTATTTGATAGGACAGAGAGAAACTTAGAGGGGAGGAGGTGGAGAGGGAGAGAGACAGGGAGACACCTGCAGTACTGCATCGCCACTTGTGAAGTGTCCCCCCCTGCAAGCAGGGACTCTTGATTATTTTTAGTGCTTTCTTTTCCAGTGAGATTTTAGCTCCGCATCAAATTCATAGTTGAGAGAGAAACTATCTAATATTATGTCTGTTGCTTATAGAATCTACCATTTCATTCTGCCTTTATATATCTCCAAGAGAAACTAAAAATACCTATATAGCTAGTATCCCATCAAATAATGTAGTTGGAAAAATAACCAAGCAGTCTTATATAGGCTTGTACCTTATTCATTGGGTACTTGTTATAAAATCAGGCACTGCACTGGGCATTAGTATTTATTATTCATTCAGTTCTTAAAATGGGCTATGGTAGAGTAGTTATTATTTATTTTGCATACTGGAAAACCAGAGCATAGGAAATTGAAAGAAGTCTACAGACATATAGATAGATGATTAATTTTGGCAAAAGAGCCAAAGATATACAGTTAAGAAATGGGGTCTGTTCAGTAATTGTGCAGAAAAACTAGACAGCCACATGCAAAAAAAAAGTTAAAGCAAACTACTTTTTTTAAAAGTGAAAACTAACAAAACTAACTCAAAGGGTTAAAGTATTGATGTTAAGATCTGAAACCATAACACTTCTAAAAGAAAACATAAGCCACAGTCTCCTTTACACCAGTCTTTGTAGTGATTATACATTTGACACTGAGAGCAAAGATACAATAAAAAAGTGGTAGAATTGGCAATCTTCTCTTAGCTACTGTATCTCCCTGGAGTATGAGAAGAAAAGTATCTGGAATATTTGGAAGCAGGTAAAAACATGATGGCATTAATAGAGTTACATTAAAGATGGATGCTGGGCCCAGAAGCATGCTTACTCTACAGCATATGTAAGTGTGTGTGTGTGTGTGTGTGTGTGTGTGTGTGTGTGTGTGTGTGTGTGTGTGTGTGTATTAATAGGCAATCTCTCTCTTTTTTGTCTTTCTCTCCCTCTCTCCCCAACCCTCTCTCTCACACATCTGGGAGAATACCTGTTATTCGGAGAGTCATGAACACACCATTGTAAAGAATAGTTTGATTTACAATAGAATTCACCTTCTTCCAGTGGCAAGTATGAGAAGGAGAGAAACAGGTTTATAAGCTTCCATGAATCTTGGTCATTACCATTGAGGAATCACTGCAGAACATTTCTCCATAAGTTCACACAGTTTGGCAGATAAGAATTGTGCTCAGGTGACTGCTTTTGGCAAGTATCATCAGGGAAATTCACACAGTGAGAGAAAGCAAGGGTCATGTGATCTGAAGGAAACTTTTGTTTTAAAGGCTGTTTGCATACTGTGATGTTGGTGCCGAATACAGGTTCAGGGAGTAACTGTGGGATGATTTGCCTGGTAATATATTTATATATATATTTAAAGATGTGCCATGATAGATTATGTTTCCTATTATAAAAGCAAATTAGGACTCTGTTACAAAACACATTGATGAATAAATATGGCTTTATTCAAACTTTCAGTATGCAAATACTCAAATGATCAGTCCCAACAAGGATACATCATCCTTAAAAGCCCAGAGTGCAAATGGAAGTTGTATCTCTTCAACTGTCATAAAATTTCTCACCCTCTACTACCAGTGCCTTTTAACCAGGCTTATAACAATTTGACAGTGAAACATTTTGGAGGGTTTCATGGGGTGACAAGGCTTGATCCAGAATACCCTGTGGTCTTGACAAAGATTGGGCAACTGACTGAAAAAATATAAACTTCCTACTTTGTTAAGTAGTTTCTTCTCCTCCTTCTCCTTCTCCTCCTTCTCTGTCTCCTTCTCCTTCTTCTTCTCCTCCTCCTCCTTCTTCTTTTTTTTTTATGAGGATGTGAATTGTAATGATTTATTTTCTCTAGGAGGCTGTTAGTGAGAGAAAACTGGGATCATGATTAAATATAGGTTATATGTTTTATTCTGATCTGTTTTTATCAAACATAGCTGACATTTCTTTGGTAACAGTCAGGAAGGTCAGAGTGTGTGGTAAAAGACGGGGAAAGATGAGAGGTCGGAAGCTGTGCAGCCAGTGCAGAGAGCACTTGTTCTGATGAATTTTGCCACCGGAGCTCCAAGGACATTGCAAGCTCCATGGCAAGCTCCATGGGTGGTGCAGCTGTCCTTTGGTATCTCCCTCCTCCTCCTATCTCTATCCCTGCTTTCTTTTCACCTCTAAATAAAAGGAATGAAAAATTTGACCTCAATAGGCCACTCAGTGCTCAATGGTTGGAAAAACCCTGAGTTAAAAAAAAAGGCAGGGGGAGGGTATGAATGAAAGGAGGATGAAACAAGACCTACGCATTATTATTTATCTATCAGAATATCAGAATTTTGGTTGTTTGCCATTGTGCAACAAGTTACTCCCAATTTTTATAGTTTCAAACAATAAACATGTCGTACTATAGTGTCTTTAAGTCAATAAATCAAGACTGTCTGTGTTGCTCTGGATGATTCCTGTTTCTTGTGAAGTATACATATATTTATAACTTATTTTAATGAGAGGGAGAGAAACTGAGAGGTAAGAGAGTAAAACCGCAGCACTGATCAGCTATGGTTTATGGTGGTGTTGGGGACTGAGCCTTGTACAGCATAACTACTATGCTGTCTCCCCAGGCCTACTTTACTTTTTTTATAGAGACTATTGAGCTCCTGCCACATTGCTGGTCTTAGCAAACAGTGGCAAACAAGATGGGTGTGGTCTGCCTGTAGGCATTATTTTCTGGTAACAATGAGAAACTACAAGAAGTGAAAGCACAAACAATAATTGTGAAGTCATGTCACTTCTGTGTAAGATAAGAGAGAAATTGGTGCTTCAGGCTAATAGGGGATTACAAAGTACCTGTCCCAGAACTGGATTTTTCAGGTGATCTCTGGAGATAAGATGGACATATGATCAGAGCTCAGACCTCACTGGAACAGGGATCAGTACTGAGCATATCTGTAGCCTTCCTGGGACATATCCCACAAAACCCAGACTACGTATTGCTACAACTCAAAGGAGCACAACTTGCCTGTAAGGAAGGTTGTTAGTCATCGTTTCACTCACTGACAGAATGAAGTGGGCTCTTCTGCATCTCCTATGGGGAATACTGTGCTCCGGCTGACTAGAGGGATACAACTTAAAAAGAAACAACCTGGAAGGTAGTAACCTGTGACATGCACTTTTCTACCCATCCCAACATAGTTTTGCCAACTTTAGAATTTGCCAAGAAATAGATTGAGGCAAGGACAGAAGCTGAGGAGAAGACTGTTTCAGGTGTTCTGCATCTATCACTCCTGTTTGGAGTCTTGATGGAGCTGACAGAGGCATGGGTGAAGAACAAAAGATGGGAAATGAACATTAGACTTGCTGACAGATTTCCCAACTGTTTATTCAGGAACAGGTTCATACCCAGACTGTGATATTTGGATATTCACTTGCATACTTTAAAAATTCTTTTCTATCTGGAACAAGTATTCTGTATGGCAGATTTACCTTAGTGATCTTGGTCTCTGGGCTATTTCCTAGTTAAAATTTTAAAGCCATGCTTTAAAAAATATTTATTTATTAAAGAGAGATCCAGACATCACTTTAGCATATGAGATGCTGGGGATTGATCTATGAACCTCATGCTTTTAAGTCCAATGCTTTATTCACTGTATCACCTTTTTGGGCCAATAAGACCATGCACTTGATTTAATTATTTTGCTATTCTTATATCAGAGCTATAGTGGTAGTTCTTAGAATTCTCAGCTTCCCTAAGTAATCATAGAGTTGAGTGAAAAAAACTGGTCCACTTGTACTTTTGGGGGAGAATAAAAGATAAGGTGAGGGATTATTTCTACTAATTCCTTTCTTCTGAAGTCTGGCAGAAGTGTTCTTCACAAAGGAAGATTTTGCTGACAGATCCTTGAAAGCAGAGGGCATTGGGAAGTCATTATGGATGTATATTCCTCCTCACTCAGGCCACCTCTGTCAGAAAAAGCTGAATGATCTTATAACAAACACCTGAGCAAGCTCAGGTCCCACAAACTTTAAAAAGCTACCCCAAGACCCCCAAATTCCCACCCCCAAACAATTTTATTTATAATATGTTTCTCATTTGAATCTCATTAACAATAAGTGTACCAATACAAAGGCACACATCCTGGGAAACCACAAAGCAGAGCAACACAACTGTTGGGCAGTGGGCCCTCTGTCCAGGAAGTCCAGGCCATTGTTTCCATGAGAGTCTGAGCAGGTAGACCCCAAGCTCTCCCCTCTTCGGGTCAAGACTATGGCAGGTCCCCCCAACCTCATGAATGGATGGACCCCTGGATAGGGATGCCTTTCTACACATGCCACTCCTCCCTCTCTTAAAACAAAGGCCATGAATTTCTGTGTATTGTTTATGGCCAAACTTGAAAACCACTGAAAACATCCTGTTATTAAACTGCTCCCTTCCCCCCTGCCCTGAAATGCCTGTAATTTACCCCCAGAGAAATATGCATTGTGAAGCTCATGATCAAGCCTTGTATAGTAACTTTCCACTTGTGATCAAATAGTTTGTAGGTCAAAATGTGACTATGCATTGTATTGCTTTGTCTTTGGGTTAATGATTGCTTCAAACTTCTCCCTGGTCAATGGGTATATCTGCTTGCTTTCTCTCTCAATAAATGAGTCACCCCTCTGAGGCCTTTCGCGGAGCTGGATGAGTCTGGCGTGATTCTCTCTTCTCCATGCACATCACCCCCAGATATGCAGAGCCACCCCAGGACTCCCAGGGGGCCATTCTGACCTCTGTTAACCAACGGCTGAGGGAGGCAGGGGACCTGGAGCGAACCCACACACAATGTAGCTTGGCCAAGAAATGTACCCAGCAAATTGTTTCAGGATCATATTATCTACATGAACCCTCACTGTTGTCATTATATTTGTGACTTAGGACCACATACCAGGTTTGCTCTGGCTTGCTGCTGTCAGTGTGTGCAGACAGGAAGTGGGGCATAGCACATACATCCCAGGACTCACACTTATTAGAAGTCTGTTATTTTGATACTGGCATTAAATATAACTGAGGTCCTTGACCTTGAAGGGGCCTGAACCTCAGCTTTGTGGCTCATCGCATTTGGAGACTTGTTTCCCAATGGGAATACAAATAAATGCTATATCCTCTCCAGTCATGCTTTAAGAATTTGTTAAGATAACTTCAATAACACTCTTTCAGGGGCTGAAACGATAGCTCAGTGGGTAAAGTGAGTACCTTTTCATGCCCACAGTCCAGGAGTATCATGGCACCAGAAGAAGCTCTTGCTACTGTGCTACCTCTCTATTTCTCTTTTACTAAGTGGAAAAAGTGGCACAGGTGCTGTTTTCTGTGTTTGAGAGGGAACAGGAGAAAGGAAGAACATCTAGACATTGTAACAGGTGTAGGTGTGGCCTAGAAAGTAAGTGGAGAATCAGCCAAATTCCAAATTACCTGGTTATAATATTTACTGTCTATTGCCTTCTTAAACCCTAAGACAGCAGGAACTCTCCACATCCTTTATAAAACCCATATTTCTCGCTGTCCTGGAACCTCTGGGGTGTGACTCGATTTTCAATAGGCTTCTCTCGACCCATACCAATTGATACTGCATCTACTGATCTCAACCTAATCAGTGCAACCAGTACCACCTTGACATGTTTTACTTCAGACTATGCCTACAGATGACAGACCTGTGATGTCAACCTGACTCCCCTGGGCAGATGACCTCACCCATGTACCCTGGAACCCCATCTCGCCAGAGGCCTGCCGCACTAAGAAAAGATAGAAACAGGCTGGGAATATGGAATGACCTGCCAATGCCCATGTCTAGTTGAGAAGCAATTATAGAAGCCGTACCTTCCACCTTCTGCACCCCATAATGATCCTGGGTCCATGCTCCCAGAAAGATAAAGAATAGGAAAATTTCCAGTGGAGGGGATGGGATATTGAACTCCGGTGGTAGGAAATGTGTGGAATTTTACCCCTCTTATCCTATAGTTTTGTTGATATTTTCTATTATTTTATTTTATAATTAAATTAAAAGAGAAAGTGAGTGAGGGCAAGACTTTAGATGTGAATAAAAATGGGCATCCACTTCCATGTGAGGTCAGCCATCTTTGCCCAAATGGCCACATGCTTCTCTGGTACATGCCTTTACACTCTCCTGATTAAAAAGTTTAAAATACCTGGTGGTGGTAGAAGAAACTTAGGAGGAATACTTAGAATTAGGGGGGGAAAAAGCTTCTAGCAATGGAATAAAAATCACTAATTTGAGTTTTATAAATAATAAGTCTTGGAATATATAATCAGTAAAGCCCTACTCAGCAGTTTAAAAAAGCTTATCATGTGACCTTAGGGACTAAATGGATGGGATTGAGAGCAATTTTGATTAGTAAAGTAAGAGAAAAAAGTCAAGGACAATTATGGGATGATTTCACTCATATGTGGAATATTGTAACACGGCATAGCGCTTTGGTGATGGGAGTGGTAGGGAATTATATTGCTACTATTTCATGATTTTGTAAATCACTGTTAAATCACTAATAGAATTATATATTTAAAATGAAAAATAAGTGACTCAGAAGCAGTGTGCAAGACCCCAAGATAAAAAAGTATTATTTTTATGCAGTATTTACTTATGGAATATTATTAATAGTTGCTACACAAGTGTGTGTCTTCCTTTTCACAGGTAGATTTTACATCTGTTATCAAATTGCTTCTCTCATTGCGCTGTTCTCTATGAGTTATATTGTTTTCTTCAGAGCTGGTATTAACAAATCTATTCAAAAAGAGACTGCAGCATTATCTCAGGTCCATACTGCTACAGACCACAGTGCTAGGATTATACCATTATTTTTTATTTGGATACCCTCAATAATACTGTTAATGGATGAATATAGGCCAGTGCTGAAATTAAGCTCTAAAAGACTCTTTCAGATGAAACTTTTTTTAAGGCAACTAGAGTGCAATTTTGGGACGCCATTTCAGCCATGCAACAATCTTCCTATTAGCCATTGTATTAGTCTAGACAACCTTTTGAGAAACCCTAGCTAAAGACTTTGTATTATTTAACATTCACCTTAGAAGATCTGGGAATAGTAGAGCTGATTGGAAAAGGCAATGGGCACTTCAAGTTCAATGTAAGTTATCAATGTGGTTTAGCCCAAGTTAAAGACCTCTTTAACTCCTTGGTACTTAATATGAAAAGCATCCAGACTCACACAATAGGTCACACTTAAATGATTCTCTCCTTAAGAATTAAACTGTCTCTGGACCACACATTGGTGGTAGAAGATAATAAAGTGCGGCTCCCCTAACTGAGTCTTTCTTAAAGGAACTGACCAGGTAAAATAATGGAGTTACTGTGCATGAAAAAAGAGAAATACAAAAATAATTTGGCCTTCTAAAAGAATCAATTTTTCTGTGTAATGGAGCAAGACGCTAACAAGCATAACAGTGAGCCCTTGAGCTATTGAAACACTCTGTAAAGGCTTTGCTTCTGCTCAGAAGGCATCCACAGGCTGTATTACAACGTGGAGAGATGCTGACTGCCTAGGTCTGAATTCACAGAGCTTTAAGATAGAGTATGTCTGCAATACCAGGGCTTCACATTAGTTACAAAATTGTGTATGTGTGTGGGGGGTGTGGGGGGGGGAGAAGGGACTACTATGAGATTAAGGGTTTAACCCCCTAGGAAAACAGGGTATTATTTGTATCTGTGACTGCCAGCCACCACAGAAAACATCCCTCAAGTTTGGCCTCTGTAAGAGTGGATATTTTTGTGAGCATTTGTTCTCATCTGAATAAGGTGGTTGTGTATGGGGCTGGATTTGAAAGGGGCTTGATTTTTGTAGTGAGGTTGCATAAAACTGCTTGAAAACTCTTAGCATATTTTCTTCCTGTCCTTTTCACTGCTACTTCTTCTCCTCCTCCTTCTCCTCCCCTCATCCTCCTCCTCCTCTGCCTTCTTCTCTTTCTCTTCCTCCTTTTCTTACTCCCCCCAGACTCTCTCCTAGAGTACTACTCAATTTTGGCTTGTAGTGATCCCAGGGGCTTGAATCTGGGGCCTCAGAACCTCAGACATGAAAGTCTGATATATAATCTACTCTTCTACTTCCTTGGCCTTCTGTCTCTCTCTTTGTCTGTCAGTCTGTCTCTCTCTCTCATGTGTGTGTTCATTCCCTGGGACTTCACTCCTGCAAGTGAACTTTTTCAGATATAGAAAGAATGAGAGAGGAAAAAATATCATAGTAGTGAATCTTTCTCTTGTGAACCAAGGGCCAGGCTCTAACCTGTCTTACTGGTGTAGCAAAACGGGCGCACTATCCACGTGAGCTGTCTACTGGGCCCCACATCCTGATGTATTCTTCACTGAGTAGACCATTTAAGTTTTTCATACATTTGAAACCATTTCATTGCCAATTAAGCAAAACTATGTATTTGCATTGACTGTGAGGGAATACTCACCATTCTATGTAATGATTTTTCATAGAAGTCAATTGCTGTAGATTGGGGCTGGGAGAGAGTTCACCTGGTAGAGCCCACTTCAGTGCATGGGAGCATCTGCCCTTGAGACGCTTCATGAGCAGTGAAGCAGTGCTCTGGTGTCTCTCCTTATCTCTCTGTCTCTCACCTTCTATATAGGAAAAAGAAGAGAAAAAAATTTCACTGGGAATGGCAGAGTCATGTAGCTGTATCCAGTCCTGCCAGAAACAGCAAATCTGTGTTTCATGATTTTAGTCATCTCCAAAATATCATTTTGCTTATATCTATTTTCTTTACTGACATGAACAATTAAAGTTTGTTTATGATACTGTGTAGGTTTTTGGAGTACAACTTTACCTGTCATCAAACATCCCATTGCCCACTTGACCCTTCTTCCCACTCCACCTCATGCCACTTAGGTGACACAACTTCCCTCTCTGAATCCCAGGGTTTGTTTTTGCCTTTTCTCCATTGCTTGGCATTGTTCCTCTATGTGCCACAAATGAGTGAACTCACCTAATACTTATCCTCCTGCCTTTTCACTTAGCACAAGCACTTTTAACTCTGTCTGTGTTGTATCAAAGAACTGAAGTCCATCCTTTTAGTTGAGTGATATTCTGTTGTGCATATATACCACATTTTTTTTATCCGCTTACATTCATTTTTCTTATTAAATACTCACAATAGCTCCCCCTAAGTCAGAGGTAGATCTTTTCATCACCATATCAACTAACTGAGATGTAGAGAAGAAGTTTACACAAATAGCAATTGAAAAAGTAGGGACTCAAGCCAGGTCTGCCCAGTTCTAAAGATATTTTTTGGTGGTTTGTGTGCCACTGGAGATGGGCTTATGTTGATTTCCTCTGGTCTTTCTTGCCCCCTGATGAGCTACAAGGTTCCCATAGAAAGACTGGAAACAAACCCTCTATTGTTTCTCAAGGAAGAGGGTTCCCTTCATAGCATGGGACCATTCAGTTTCAAGACCTAAAATATGTCTGCTGTGTGTGAGTCATGACTGTGCATATGGAGGCATAGCATGGAGTATCCTCATTGGAGCTGACAGACAATACTGCCTGTCTGGTCACCCTAAGACACAGAGAAAAAGTGGGCCTACAGTCCCCAGGAGTTGATACAGCAACCCAGACATGATGGGCAGTTGAGAATATATTGGCTATGTAGAGGAATCTTTTCTTTTACATGGTTAAAAGTATGTCAGTGTCACTTAAAAGCTCCAGTGTGGGAGTCAGAGACTCTGATCTTTAGGCAGCCCTGTTTGCCCACTAAGACCTTCTGACAGGCTTGTCAGGCCTACCAACTTCTTGATCAGTGCTGAGATTAGTTTTAATGGCAGTGGAGGAGTAACAGCAGATCACATGGAAATGCCAGCTAACAAAATAAACATTGTGTGCAAAACAGAGACATAGCTAAAGCCACAGAGTGACTGAAGCAACTGAAAAAGGGTCAGCTGGCTGCCTCCTGTGACTCGCCCCATCTATACTGCTGCCTGTGGACTGACTACTTTCTGGGTAGAGTTCTTGTATACTCCATGCCTGAGTGAATCATCCCATTTCTCTCCAGCTATTCAGCTGGACTCCATCGGAAACATATACCTATGTACTCCTACCTTGGGCATTTTATTTCTTCTGGTGGAACCCAAGCCTCAAGGATGTGCCATTTCACCACCATATGCCACTTTTCCATTCAGAGAGAAGAGAGAAAGATGAAGAGACGGAGCGACAGCTTGGCACCAAAGCTTCCTCCTGTGCCATAGCATCGCCCATGTGGTGCCAGGACTTGAACCTAGATTGTGTGTAGAATCCTTGGAGCTATCTCTCTAGGTCCCCAGGCTATAGGTACAGATGGACTCACACATACCTTGCAAACAAAATGATGGATCCAAATCATACGTTAATTTGAATTTTTTTCATTAAAAATTATTTATTTATAAAATGGAGACACTGACAGATCATAGGATAAGAGGGGTATAATTCCCACCACAAAAGCTCCATATCCCATCCCCTCACCTGATAGCTTTCCTACTCTTTTTTTTTTAATTTTATTTATTTTCCCTTTTTTGTTGACCCTGTTTTTTTTTTGTTGTTGTTGTTGTTGTAGTTATTATTGTTGCTGTTGTCATTGCTGGATAGGACAGAGAGAAATGGAGAGAGGAGGGTAAAACAGAGAGAGGGAGAGAAAGACACCTGCAGTCCTGCTTCACCACCTGTGAAGCGACTCCCCTGCAGATGGGGAGCCGGGGGCTCGAACCGGGATCCTTACAACAGTCCTTGCTCTTCACGCTACATGTGCTTAACCCATTGAGCTACCGCCTGACTCCCCCTACTCTTTTTTTTTAAAGATATGTTCTTTAATTTTTTTATTATTTATTTTCCCTTTTGTTGCCCTTGTTTTATTGTTGTTGTAGTTATTATTGTTGTTTATTTGTCATTGGATAGGACAGAGAGAAATGGAGAGAGATGGGGAAGACAGAGAGGGGGAGAGAGAGAGAGAGACCTGCAGACCTATTTCGCCGCTTGTAAAGCAACCCCCCTACAGGTGGGGAGCCAGGGACTTGAACCGGGATCCTTAGGCCGGTCCTTGTGCTTTGCACCACATTGCTTAATCTGCCGCCCTACTGCCCGACCCCTTAGCTTTCCTACTCTTTAACCTCTTGGGAGTATGGAGCCAGGGTCATTATGGGGTGCAGAAGGTCTGGCTTCTGTAATTGCTTCCCCACTGAACACGAGCATTGACAGGTCCCTCAATACTCCCAGCCTGTCTCTCTCTTTCCCTAATGGGGCAATGCTCTGAGGAAGCAGGGCTCCAGGACACATTGGTGAGGTCATCTGTCCAGGGAAGTCCAGATGGTATCATGGTAGCATCTGGAACCTGGTGGCTGAAAAATAGTTAACATATAAAGCCATACAAATTGTTTATTAACCATGAACCTAAAGGCTGGAATATTGCAGATGAAGACTTGGGGTCTCCAATTTGGAAATAGCTAGTAGTTCAATTCTAGGTATATTCCAAAGGGCCCATGACTTTATTAGACTTTGCCTGAGCCTGATGTCTGATATGCAGTTGGACCTAGGATATTGTCTGGGGAGATAATGTCATGACTGGAAAAAAGGCTAGAAAGCTAGATCAAGGAAAACAGTAGTTCCCATATATGGGAAAATGTATAAATATTGTTGACTGTAAACCCCATTGGTTTGATCTGGGGCCCATATTCAGCATAGGAGTCTATGTAACCTCTACAATCCTATAGGTCCAAACTTGCATTCTGTGGTCATGAGTAGGAACATTCTGAGTTGCATCAATTTCAGGACTCATCTTCCTCAGGTGGTAGTATGTTGTTATCCAACCTCCCTTTGGAGGATGGAACATTCTCTACCATTGTTGATCCACATTGATGCCAACCGGACTTCCCTGGGCAGACGACCTCACCAATATGTCCTGGAGCCCCACTTCCCTAGAGCTCTGCCCCACTAGGGAAAGAGAGAGACAGGAGTATGGATTGAACTGCCAATGCCCATGTTCAGTGGGGAAAGCAACTGCAGAAGCCAGACCTTCCATCTTCTGCACCCCGTAATGACCCTGGGTCCATACTTCCAGAGGAATAAAGAATAGAAAAGCTATCAGGGGAGGTGATGGGATACAGATGGTGGTGGGAATTATGTGGAGTTGTACCCCTCTTATTCTATGTTTTGTTTGTCCATGTTTCCTTTTTATAAATAAAATTAAAAAAAAATTTTTTTTTTAAGAATTCATTTGTAAAGTCATCTGGTTCTGGACTTTATTTGTTGGGAAAATTCTTTTTTTTATTTTTTATTTAAGAAAGGATTAATTAACAAAACCATAGGGTAGGAGGGGTACAATTTCATGCAATTCCCACCACCCAATCTCCATTTCCCACCCCCTCGCCTGATAGCTTTCCCATTCTCTATCCCTCTGGGAGCAGGGTGGGTTGCAGAAGGTAGAAGGTCTGGCTTCTGTCATTGCTTCCCTGCTGAACACGGGCGTTGACTGGTCGGTCCATACTCCCAGTCTGCCTCTCTCTTTCCCTAGTAGGGTGGGTCTCTGGGGAATCTGAGCTCCAGGACATATTGGTGGGATCTTCAGTCTAGGGAAGGCTGGCCAGCATCCTGATGACATCTGGAACCTGGTGACTGAAAAGAGAGTTAACATATGAAGCCAAACAAATTGTTGAGCAATCATGGACCCAAAGCTTGGAATAGTGGAGAGGAAATGTTAGGGGGGTACTCACTGCAAACTCTAGTGCACTTCTGCTTTCAGGCATATATTTTGCAGTAGTTTACAGATACGTGTGAACATATGCTCTCTCTCACAGAAACTAGTGTATATCTAGGTTTTGGGACTTTGTTAGAAAGTGAACCACCTGAGATGAAATTAGAGTATACTATGAAAGGAAAGGTCTCACCCGAATAATGAAGTTGAAGGGTTGTCATTCCACACATGAAGTCTCTGGACACAGTCTGAGGTGAAGCATGTTGAGGTGGCAATCGTTGCGTTGGTTAGATTGTGATCGGCGTATGCAATATCATTTGATATGGATAGGGAGAGGCATACGGGAAAGTGGGCCCTATCCAAGGGTTCCAGGACTGGGGGAAGTAGAGGCTCTATAGTGGAGATGTGAGGTTCCTGCTGTCTTAGGGTTCAAAAAGACAATCGATAGTTAATGTTATCATCACATTGTTTGGTAATTGTGTTAACTTTGAAAAGTCCTTTTGTTAGGGTTTGCTGTACAGTACCCAGTATCTTGTATATAGCTGTGCTATTGGTTGCTTCTGATCTACTTGGTCTAGGCTTTTGAGTCTGCATATCAGTTACACAGCCTATATATTGAAAAGATTCAGTTTGTGTTTTGAAAAACTTCGAGACATACAATTAATTTTCCCCCCTCTTGTATTAATTAACTAGTGATTTATATGACTACATTTTACTAGGAGTGTACATAAACACCATTCCCACCACCAAAAGACTGTGACCCATCCCTCCCACCCACTCCCACCCCCCAGTGTCCCAGGAAGCTGCATGCCTACTCCTCACCACAGGGTTTTTACTTTGGTGCCCTACAGGAAAATTCTTAATAACTGTTTCAATCTCTTTGTCTGTGATTGATACATTTAGGTTCTGTAGTTCTTCCTAGCTCAGTTTTGGAAGGGTATATGTTTCTAGGAATTCTTCCATTTCTTCCAGATTCTCTAGCTTGGTGGCATATAGTTGTTTGTAAAATTTGAAATCTTTATTTAAGAGGGTTGAGTGCCAGAAAGTAGAGAAATCGAGGACTAACACGAGTACTGTTGGGCCCAGCACCAAGCACGGCATTTGTTCTGAAATGTACAGACTAGTATTAGTTTAAAAACTGATAATGAAACTGATAATGACATTTTTTTATTAATTGTTATCAAAAACAAAAAGAGAATAAAGCTAGGAAAGTGGTATAGAAGGAAGGAGAGGAAGAAAGAAGAAAGGAGGAAAAGAAAAATTGTCAGTGAGTGTCATGGACCCTGAAGGCATTTGACTGTATGACATTTAGTTGTCAATCTAGATTTAGCCTAGTGTATACTGTGTACAATCTGGTTGGATCTAGGCTGGCAAGCAAGGTATTGTATAGTCAAGTACCTTCAGAATTTATGAGCTTCCCAGTGGCATCTCAGAGGGACAAGGAAATTAACCAAAGTTGTTATTGTCATTTCTAGTAAGTCAAATATGAAAGACCAACACAAATCTCTGAGAATAGGCTGGATTTGCTTAAAAGCAAATGGTTTTTGTTAGGGGCTTATTTTTCTTGTGTTAAAAATATGAAATTGTACTGCAAAAGGAAGTGGTGAAACCTTTATCACTCAAAACCTTGGGGATGTATCCACGTGTCCTCACTTGCTCAACAGTTATTGAAAGTGTGATTCTCATTTCATCAGTTAATCCAATACTTGGACGTAGTCAGCAGGAGCTTAGCCTTCTCCTCAGTTTTGATTTCTGAGCCACTGCAGAGAGCACATTCCACTGCAGAAGAAGAAAAGAAGAAAACTACCCTCAAATGTTTGCACTTCTGAAATCTGTTTTATGACCAACCAAGATTTATGTTTCATTATGAGAACGACGTGTAATGATTTCTGATTAATGTACATACCTGACTTAAGATTTCACTGGAGAGCATTTAAGAAATACCCCTTGAATTTATACATTTCATCTCTTTCTCAGTCTATTTATGCACATTTTAGAGGTTTCATCAAACATAATAAAAAGGAAAGTTGGTTTTTCCAGGAGAAATATATAACTAAGAAAAAAAAGTCTGAGAATGTAGATAAAATAAACTTTGGCCAAGTTTTTTTCAGAACAAAATTATCTTTGTTTTGTTATTCTCATGTTGTAAACTGTACAATTTAAATTTGGACACTTGTATAAGATCAGAAGAGCAAACACAAGTAGAGCCTGAACTGGAATTGTCGTATTGCACCAAAGTAAAAGACTCTGGGGTGGGGGGTGGGGGAGGGAGAATACAGGTCCAAAAAGGATGACAGAGGAACTAGTGGGGGGTTGTATTGTTATATGGGAAACTGGGAAATATTATGCATGTACAAACTATTGTATTTATTGTCAAATATAAAGAATTAATTTCCTAATAAAGAAATTAAAAATAAATAAATACATTTGGAAACTTGTATAGATGATAGAGGAAAACATTGCAGCAAGATTAATCCTAAAATGAAGCTGAACTTTGTGTTTTTGCGTTTAAAAAAACGTTCAATGCATCTGAGCTTTTGATATATTTAAATATAATATTTAAAATTAACAAGAAGAGCAATATGAGGCTAGTAATATAGCTTACTTGGATAGTGTGCTTGCTTTGTTATGCCCATGACCCATGCTCAAGTCTGGCCCAGACACACTGAAAAACCCTTTGGTGTTATGTTATCTTCCTCTTGTCACTATCTTCCTATATGAAAAGTTGACCTGGAGTGGTGACGCCACAATGAGGAAAAGAAAGGAGCAATATTCTATACACACATGTGTGTATCCACATATGGACACACATTTATACAAAATATGTGTATATCTATGTATACCTTTTATGGCGATATCAGGGAGTAGTTAAGTTCTTCTGATGTCTGTATACAGATGAAACTTAACTGACTTCAAATTAAGGAGTAACTTGCTCATTTCCTAGTTTCCTAGACTTGTAGGTTAAGTAGAGCAAAGGACCCTTTTATCTAGAAGCACATCTGATTCTTGAGAGCTTGTTTGGAGGTTCTAGCAGGGGAGCGCAGCTACTCATATACCCTCGACCAAAGATTCGTCCAGTCTCTATTCTGGGAAGGCTGTCCTCTTCGACCAACCGAGCACACAGCTTCAGCAGGGAAGTACATAGAGCGGTGAGGGAGGAAGGAGACACCCGCCTAGCCAGCCAGATCAGCCGAATCAACACTGGCGATCAATGGGGTGACAGATGTCTCAGCCAGATCACCCTCACATCCAGGACATCTGATTCTTAGATGACTCTTCTACTGACTTGAGAGAAAAGTTCAAAATGGCTCAAAGCTATCCATTGTCTTAAACATGGTAAAATGGCATTAAATATGCATTGCAATAGATGAATTATTCAGCATTGTGCAGGCTTGGTGTGTGTAGCAGTAGTATGCTTTAAACTATCTACATAATCACAAGACTAAAAGGAGAAAAAAAAAATCTACCAGTTGTCTTGAAACAACAATCATAACTGTATTTTAGTCTTTTTCTGATAGTAAAAAGTACAGATGAATAATAGATCATGCTTCCTTATGAGATGAAATAAAGATAGTCACTGGTACTTATTTGGTTGGTTTGCCATGGAAACATGCTGTAAAAATAGATTCTACAGGGAGTTAGGCCGTAGTGCAGTGGGTTAAGCGCATGTGGTGCGAATTGCAAGGACGGGCATAAGGATCATGGTTCGAGCCCTGGCTCCCCACCTGCAGGGGAGTTGCTTCACAGGCAGTGAAGCAGGTCTGTGTGTGTTTATCTTTCTCTCCTCCTCTCTGTCTTCCCCTCCTCTCTCCGTTTTTCTCTGTCCTATCTAACAATAATGACATCAATAACAACAACAATAATAACTACAACAATAAAACAACAAGGGCAACAAAAGGGAAAATAAATAAATAAGTAAATATTAAAAAATAATTGACCCTACATGGGACTTGGGACTGTACAGATCACACCATTGATGCAGTATAAAATATTCACTCAGCTTAGTGCTTATCTGGCATGATTTCAGTGAATAATGATTTTAACACTTCATAACTAGTATCACAATATTCATTATAACTAGTATCATAATATTCATTTTGATACTAGTGTCTTCATACTAATACACTATTAGTTTTGCTGTTCAGGGAATCTAATACGTGAAAGTGAAAGAAAATATCGTTAAAACCTTTGTCATCCAACAAGTTTCTGTACATAGTAAAGTGCCTTTCCTGTTAAAGCTATGATTTGCATTTTCTCTAATTCCTTTTTAACTCTTCTTAGTGGTGGTATGCCTAGTTCTTTAACGTGTTGATCCTCATGACTGCTGTACTTGTATTTGGCTATAGCTAATTTAAGGTAAACTAGTTTATTTATGCAAAAGGACTTGGCTTTTTACTATCTTTATTTGTGTGCTAATTCTTTGTAAAATAGACTATAGATCTGGAAATAAAATTTAGTGATAGCATCTTTTTTTTTTTTTTTTTGGCAGGGGGGGGGGGAAACCAGTGCCTTTCAAAAACTATGAATTAACAGAAAGTCCTTTAACATAAAGTCACCCATCTTGGTCTCTTGATGAAGCATGAAAATTGACATAGCAGAGTGCTGAGTGCCGTGTCAAAGTTTATAAAAGGTCTGCTAATGTGGATGGGAACTTCAACTGTAAAGACTTGGGAAAACTGGAAAGGACTGAGGAGAGGCCTTTATATAAAATCATATTTTCAAAGGAATTTTAAACTTTTGAACTTAATCCCACATTTTAAGAATGAGAAAAATATATAAAATCTTGGAAGAAAATTTAAATAACATAGCTAAACAAAAAGGATAGTACTAGTAACTAAGTTGTCTAATGCACTGTTGTGTAAATGTATATATATATATATATATATATTTTTTTTTTAAGGGCTAATCATTCAACAAATATCTATTGATAATTTTCTCTGTATCTGGTTCTGGGCAGTGATACAATTGCAAATAAAACACAGTTACTATTTTGAGGAGCTATTTATATACTTATCAGATCAAAAGAATAGAGTAAAAATAAATAAAATTACATATTCTGTGTCTTTATTCAGGATATATCACTGCTCCACAGCTAATAGAAAATTAAAAAAATTCTCAAGTGGCAGGAATGTTTGAGATGGAAAACAATTTTGTTAATAATTCCTTCAAATTATGGAAGTAGTAGGGGGTTATTAGATTTATTTTTCTTATAAAATTGGAAAGTGAAGAACTGGTATTCTCATAAATTTCATTTGAGAATTCACTTTAAAAAATGTAGTTTTATAAAATAAATTTTCGTTATTTTGATCCCCCATTCCTATTTTACCCATTTCTCTCAATTATAATGGAAAAATACATTCTCAGAGAAATTTGATTCTGTTTCAAGTGACTCATGGTAGAGCCTAAGGGAACTTATAAAAAGGATTTAGCTTTTCAATTTTTTTTTTTTTGGCAACTGAATAAAAGCTTTGAAAATTCAGAGTGAACAAAAATCAAAACTGAAGAGTTGAAGGAAATATCACCAACTCCAGAATTATGCCTTTTTAAAAAAATTCTCCACATTTCGAGAACTACTGACTTTAAGAGACTTCAATATGTGTAAATGAGAAAAATCACTGTTGATGTGTGATTACAGAAGTGTATAAAATAGATTTTTCAGCTTTGAACTTAGTGGAAAACACTGAAAATTTTTAAGTGTGGAATGTCTGGAAATGAGGTCTGAGTCTCATAAGAACTTGGCAAGAACCCCTGGTAAAGAACTGCTCAAAAAGGGATGAGAGGGCTAGGAGACAACTCACTAGTAGAGTTATGTGCCTTCTTATTCTGATAGAGACAGATAAATTAAGAGGAAAGGAACAGGTAAATAGAGAAGGAGACAGAGAGAGAGCTGTAGCACTGCTTCACTAGTGAAGTTTCCCATCTGAAAGGTAGGAAGCGAGGGCTTGTACCTGGATTCTTGTGCATAGAAATGGGTGTGCTCTATGAATTGTGCCACTGCCCACACACACACTACGTCTTTCTCCACCTCTCTTTTCTGTTTCTTTCACTATGTCTTTTTGTCTCTGTTTCTTTCTCTCTCTCTCTCTCTCTCTCCTTCTATCTCTCTTCCTCTCTCTGAAAGAATAACTAAAATACTGGGCCAGAAGGCTTCTTAATAATGGTTTTGAACATGTAAAAGCCAAGTTCATTTCATGGTCCTGAATTAAAAACAAAATAAAATCCAATGAAGATATGAAATCTGTCCATTAGCTCCTGAATTTCATTAAATTTACTTCAGAGATCACCATACAACATGTAAAATTGAGTTAAATTTTTCATTTATTTTTCTACTTATTTGATAGAGACAGAAAGAAATTGAGGGTTAGGGGAGAAGGAAAGATAGAGAAAAAGAGAGAAATAGACACCTAATGACTTGCTTCACCACTTATTAAACCTAGGGCCTGAACCCAGGTCCTTGGCACTGCGCCATGTAGTTCTCACAGGTGTGTCTCTACACTGCCCCTAAGGAGAGAGAGAGAGAGAGAGAGAGAGAGTTAGTTTAAAGTAGTTATAAAATGTTTTCTGTAGAATTTTTATTGGTTTTTCAGTTGAATCCTTGAAAACAAAATAAAGATCACACATGTTCAAGAATATATTAGAGCATCTATATAGGACCATAAAGGAAGCCCCTACATGAGTACAATTTACTTCTGTAGCTGTAGTTGCATGTATCAGCTATAGCCTTCTGCCCTTGTTGCCAATGGACTCTACAAGAGATCTTTGAGGTGAGCTGATGCCTCTGGACAAAGTCTCAGACTCCTTGAACAAAGCCAGCAACACCAACCCAACGTTCTCTATGTCCAGTCACCCCAACCAAAAGGTGTGCTAATTCTGTTGGAGAACTACAGTTCAGCTTCATTTTTATGAGGCTAATTTAACCTCACATTTGTTGACAGAGAGGACATGCATGTATTTTTAACTCTTCTGGTGACTTCAGAACTTTTCCCCATGATACATGCATATCCCAGTTTGTCAGAAGTTTTGCCACGTGGATGTCTCTCAGAGTGTTTATCCTAAACACAAAATAAATAGCAAGTTTGGAATGCAGCATTGTTTTTAGTACAAATTTGACTCAAACTATTTCTGCAAATATTGCAACCCCCCCAATCTGTGACACTTAACACAAAAGTTTCCTGTGAAACTCAGAGTGATGCAAAGAGATTATATTAAAACTCTACATTAATGCGAAATCCTCTTTTTTTTGCCTTAAGTTATCATACCAAAGCCTCAGAATTAAATATTTAGAAGTCCATATTCATACTTTTTTTCAAGGAAATAAAAAAATACTTGAAGGGACAATTTGGATGACACATGCATGAACAAGTTATTTGCTTGTTTCCTTGTAGTTATTTTTCAAATTAATCTGTCACATTAGGTGTAATAAATATATGTAAGTGAGCTCTGAAATCTAAAAATTAGGTTGCCCTTTGCTATTGGAAATCAGTGACGATAATGTGGGAATTATACCACAGGAAGGTATCATTCCCGTGAACAACCCCAGGCTGCCGAATTCTGATCTAGTTGCAACTCGGGCTCAATAGCTTGGAAAATAGCAAACCAGTAATTGTGTGAATCCAATCAGGGAACAAAATCACAGAATATTTCAGTAAGTAAGAAAATGGAGTTGTAAATATCAGCCTTGTTTATTTCCCATTACCACAGCTGGAGGCGAGAAAAGAACATGGTTTAGTATAATACAGTCAGGTGGGAATTATCACACACAATGAGGCTGAAAATTCTAAAAGAAATATTAGAAAAAGAAAGCTCAGTGCCTTCCCAAACTGTGCTTGGGTGTGGCTACCCAGCCCCGTAGCCCCATTTAAAAATCACAGCTGGTTTAAGAACAAATTATTTTGGTGTTTTTAGCAGTGGCAAGCCTGCCTTTTATTTTTGCCCCCCCCAAAAAAAATTATCAGAACCTTCTCATAAGCCATTATTATTTTTAAGAGATGGGTATCTTTTTCATACTATCTGCCTTGATGGTATACCCCACCCCATACTCTAGCTAATGGCTGGGTTGTTATTAACCAACAACCATAGCCAATGCTCAGAGGAGGACTTTTAGATTATTGTGGGAACAAATTTGTGTAACAACCCATTATCAGTGCACCATTCACAAATGCTGACGTGAAGTACTTGCTTAGTGTGTGCAAAATGTCTTTCAATGTAGACAGGGAGCTTGTGAACTTAACTTTCTCTTGAAACTCCTTTAAGAGCCTAAATTTCTCACATCGTTCTTTCTTATTTCTGCTACTGAAATAACCCCCTCATTTTCTTTGTGACAGTCATAACACTGACATCTTATAGGGAAAAAAAAAACTTAGCTTTTGTTTTTTCCTATTATTAATAACAGTTAGGACCCAATTTGAAAGGTGTGTTAAAATCTTAATCAGTCTGGTACCAAGTGTTAGTGGTTCACCAATAGCAAAGCAGTAAGAATAATTCCAGGGGGGTAATAAATAGAACCAAATGAAATCACATATTGGAGGTTAGGGCTTCAATGTAGGAATTTGAAGGGGAACACAGTTTAGGCCATAGTGTGGGGGTTTGGGAAAATCTTGGTCTAAGCATTCACATCACTGAAAAGAAGAGGAAAAGCTGAAAAATGGCATAATTCATTTGTTCATGAGGAAAAAAAAAACAATGCCTGAGGATAATACAACCCTGCCCCCATTTTAAGACTTGGTAAGGTCTTGACTTGCGAACAGGCAATTTGAGGATAGAACACAAGAGAGAACTGGCCAGTGTAACAAAGGGGTTTGTATTTGCAGCAACACTGAAGTCACAGCAGTGTTTGGATATGTTCAGGAACTGGAAGCTGAGAAACGTGGAATTTCAGTTCAATGTAGTTAATATTTGAAATAAGGTCCTTTAAGTTGAAGCAATGGATTGGAGAATCAGCGAAGACATCTCATTTTCTCAATGCAAGTGAAAAAGAGGAGACCTTTCTGGAGAAACAAAACCTTTCTTTCCTGAAAAGGGGCCAGATTTATTTATTTATTTATTTATTTATTTATTTATTTATTTATTTATTTTAACAATGAGGGAAGAACCTTGACAACACTGATTGAGACCAGAAGTCCAGCTCATAGGATTGAGTAAGATGCTCGTGGAGGAAACTTCTGCAGATGGAGTCTGGGACCAAAGTTGAGATGGTGATTCAAGAAATGGGAAGACGAGAAAGTATGAGCAAAAGCTGAAGGTAAAGTTAGTAGTACAAAACCAAAAAACTCTTTTTTTAAAAAGAAAATCCTTTACTTATTTATTGGATAACCAGAAATTGAGAAGGAGAGACAGAGAGACAGCTGCAGCACTACTTCAGCACTTGTTAAGCTTTCCCCCTGCAGGTGGCTTGAATCTGGGTCCTTGCTCATTGTAACATATGTGCATAACCAGGTGTGCCACCACCTGACCCCCCTAAAAAAACTTCTTTTTTCATCCCCATGAAAAGGTGTGTGTGTGTGTGTGTGTGTGTGTGTGTGTGTGTGTGTAAGCATTTGAGAGAGAGAAGAGAAAGAGGAGTTGTGGGAGAGGGGGTGGGAGAGAACAAGACTAACTGGTTAGATCTTATCCTTCAAATAACAGAGTCCAGAATATTGGATGGGAGATAACTAGGAGATTGATCAATACTTTTATTTGAAATTCCTAAACAAAGCTGCAGAAACTGTGACAACAATAGTACATTAGGCTTATTGAATTTAATTATGCAGAATGCATGTTAACACATTGAGTATTGCTGAAGTTTCTTGAGATTTAAGGCTTTAAATCGAAGAGGCTTTGCTCTTCGATTCATATCTGAGTATACTGAGACATGGAGGGATGAAATAACTTCCCAAAGATCATGAAGTGATAGTGGATAGTGTCTTTGTGTAGACTCAGTCTTCCAGGGTTACATCCAGTGTGAGCTCCTCCAAGCTCTACCATGATGCTCTTGAATGAGAGTTGAACAAGTTGTATCATATAGAGAAGGTTGGTATGGTTTTTGAAGAGAACCATCTATTTTAGCATGTAATTATTTGCACACTGTTCCCACAATCTTGTATCTACTTGCACTTTTAAAGATATACTCTATAACAATAAAAAAAAAAAATACAAAAACTGGCTGTTGAAGGAGGGAGTGGCTGGGTGGCGGTTAAGTGTGCATAGTACTAATTGCAAGGATCCTAGCAAAGATCTGGGTTCAAGTCCCTGGCTCTCCACCTGTAGGGGGGATGCTTCACAAGCAGTGAAGCAGGTCTGCAGGTGTCTATCTGTCTCTCTCCCTCTCTATCTCCCCCTACTCTCTCAATTTCTCTCTGTCCTATCCAATAAAATGGAAAAAAATGGTCACCAGTAGCAGTGGATTCCTAGTGCTGGGACCAAGCCACAGAGATAACCCTGGAGGAGAGACAGGCAGGCAGACAGGGAGAGGGAGAGAGAGAGAGAGAAAGAGAGAGAGAGAGAGGGAGAGAGAGAGAGAGAGAGAGAGAGAGAGAGAGAGAGAATGGCATGAGGCTGATTGTGGAGGACTTGCTTCACAATGACTACACAGGAAAAATGAATGAAACTGATAAAATGTATGGGACAGGCTGAAGGAAGGCTGAGGAAAGAAAGTGGTGATTTATTAGTGATTTACAGTACATGCATATAGAAGTATAACCTGTTTTGCTTTAATATTAAGAACAAAGTAGACTAGAATAACCTTGGAGATATTTTAATTTCAGTGTATTTTAAACTGAATTCTTTTTTTTTCTTTTCAGTGTTCAAGGCTCAGTCTATCATGTCAAAAGTTCTGTGTCAAGTATTGAAGAGAAAGTTAAAAGGCAGAACTGTTTTTTAAAGCTATTTGAACTTATTTGTTTCAACCCTAAATCATAATTATATTGAACAGTTATAGAAGAAAAAAGGCAAACTTTTAAGCTATTAATTTAACCCAGACTCAGATAAAGCTGCTCTCATTTAATAGATATGTAAAGATAAAGAGTAGTAAAATCATGCAGAGTGTCAAACATTGAAGATAGATTAGATTAATTTTATGAAAATAACCCTGGGTTCTGCTAATTCTTTTAAAAAATTTATCTTCATTCAGTGGAGATTTAGCAAACTGGAAATGAAATTAAATATATGACATGAATGGGAAGCATCACACTAATTATAAGTAAAATTCTAATGGCATTAAAAATGAGACAGTATATGTTTCATCTTTACTATAGTACTATCTCCCTCACATTCTGATACAAAATCACGAGAGTCTGAGTAGGTCAGGGGACTTGTAAACATAGTTAAGCTGGTTTTAGGCACACAACTTTTCTTGAGGGGGTATCTTGCCTGCTTTATAAGGGAGGAACTCAAAAAAGATTCATCACTTAAACAGGATAATTGAGACTATGGTAGAATATTCATAAAGGTATTACCATGGTGTAAGGTATAAGTAGAACAACAGAGGATGGTGAATAATTCTGAAATTTGTAACATGGGGTCTTATTATCTTAAGCATGAGGAGGCAGGGAGAGAGAAAGACAGAGACAGGGAGAGACAGAGGGAGAGAGAGGGAGAAAGAGAAAGAGAGGGGAGGGGAGGGAGAGAGAGAGAGAGAGAATAATTCCAAGACTCTAGAGAAAGATGGAAGAGGAAAAAAGAAGGGCAATTATGATATCATTTTACTCAGAGTGGAATATAGTGAATGGACACACATGAACTTGAAAAAAGGAAAAAATATATAGATAGTCAACCCATAACTAAGACATTGAGAAAACTATGGTGATGATTATTATTAGGGTGTGTGTAAGGGTGGGTGGATGGATACAGAACTTTGGTGGTGGGAGTGATGTAGAATTATACCCCTATTATCTTAGAATCTTGTCAATCACTAATGAAAACATAGAAAACCAGTAGTAAAAAAATACATTTAGTCATAGAAATCTCTCCTTTCCAACAATGTTTCTTCAAGGTATTTACCAATGCTTTTAATTAGAATTGAGAGGTATGCCAGACAATATGGAAAAAATTATGCCTTCAGAAAATAATCCAAAATTATCTTTTTGAGTTAACTTAATTAGAGAATGGGACCAGAAATCGCATAAGAATAAAGAGATGTTCTGAACTGATTTGACCTAACTTACAATTATCAATATTTTAATATGATAAACTATTCAAGATATATAAAGAACTCACAAAACCTAATAGTAACAACAAAAAATCATAATCAACTTATTCAAAAAATGGACAGTTTGCTGAAGAAGACGTACGGGTGGTCAACAGGTCCATGAACAGATGTTCATCATATCTTATTATTAGGGAAATGTAATTCAAAGTAACAATGAGATATCCCCTCATACTTGTGAGAAAGGCTATTATTCAAAAGGCAAGACACATATGTTGGAGAGGGTTTGGAGAGAAGGGAGTCCTTATATGCTATTAGTGAGGATGCAAATTAGTTCAGCTATTATGATGAGCAATATGAAACTTCATAAAAAATTAAAAATAGAATTTCAGTTCAGTTATCTCACTCACTTCTGGGTATTTACCTGAAAAAATGGAAAAGCACTAATTTGAAGAAATAGACTCACATCCACTCACATACAAATAATAGTTGTGATATTATTTGCAATAGCCAAGAACTAGAAGCAATATAAGTGTTCATTGACCAATGCCTGTACAAAGATATGGTGCAAATATGCAATGGAATATAGCTATACAAATGATGACATTCTGCCACTTGCAACAAATGGATGGATCCGGAAGGTACTATGCTCAGTGAGATAGAGAAAGATAAACCCCATGTGATATCTCAGATATATGTGGTATACGGAAAAAAACAAAACCCCCAAAGATGAGCTAAATAAAATAAAAATAAAAGTTTGGAATATCAGAAAGGAAAAAGGGAGACAGGTGAATAAGGTAAAAGGGAAATATATGGGAACTGGGTGGTGGGGCACCAGTAGAGCACACATGCTACCGTGTACAAGGACCCAGGTTCAAGTCTCAGGACTCCATCTAAAGGGAGGAAGGGTCATGAACGATGGAGAAGTGCTGCACATGTCTCTCCTCTCCATCTTTCTTGCCTACTCACTTACCATCTGCCAAAGAAAAAGGGAGACAAAAAAGAAGTCTACTAGGAATGGAGAAGTCATGCTGGCTCTGAGGCCCCAGCGATAATACTAGTGCCAAGTGAATAAACAAAAGAAGCAATTATTAGTAGAAGGAGAGAGACTTTTGATGGCAAACTTATTATAATATGTACACATGTTGCATATCTAAAACTTATATATGTTATAATGCAATGTCACTTCAATAAGAATTAAATTTATCAAGCTTGTTATTCAATTTAGATCTCCAAACCTTTTTACTAAAGTCATGATTAACAACAACAAAATCTGAGGTCATAGTTGTTTAAATTGACATTCTAATTTTTTTTTTTTTTTGCTTCCAGGGTTATCACTGGGGGTGGGTGCTTGTACTACGAATCCACTGCTCCCAGAGGCCATTTTCCCCATTTTGTCGGGCTTGTTGTTGCACTTGTTGTAGTTATTGTTATTGTTGTCATAGCTGTTGTTGTTAGGACAGAGAGAAATGGAGAGAGGAGGGAAAGACAGAGAGGGGGAGAGAAAGACAGACACCTGTAGAGCTGCTTCACCGCTTGTGAAGAGACTGCCATGCAGGTGGGGAGCCGGGGCTCGAACCAGGATCCTTATGCCGGTCCTTGCGCATTGAGCCATTTGCGCTTAACCCGCTGTGCTATCGCCCAACTCCCTGTCATTCTAATTTTTTTTTTAAATTTTTTATTTAATAAAGGATTAATGAACAAAAACATAAGGTAGGAGGGGTACAACTCCACACAATTCCCACCACCCAATCCCCATAACCCACCCCCTCCCCTGATAGCTTTCCCATTCTCTATCCCTCTGGGAGCATGGACCCAGGGTCATTGAGGGTTGCAGAAGGTAGAAGGTCTGGCTTCTATAATTGCTTCCCCGCTGAACATGGGCGTTGACTGGTCGGTCCATATTCCCAGTCTGCCTCTCTCTTTCCCTAGTAAAGTGTGTCTCTGGGGAAGCTGAGCTCCAGGAAATATTGGTGGGGTCTTCAATCCAGGGAAGCCTGGCCAGCATCCTGGTGGCATCTGGAACCTGGTGATTGAAAAGAGAGTTAACATACAAAGCCAAACAATTTGTTGAGCAATCATGGATCCCAAGCTTGGAATAGTGGAGAGGAAGTGTTAGGGAGGTACTCACTGCAAACTCTAGTGTACTTCTGCTTTCAGGTATATATTTTGCAGTAGATTATGGATACGTGTGCACATAAGCTCTCTCTCACAGAAACTGGTGTATATCTAGGTTATGGGACTTTGTTAGAAAGTGAACTACCTGAGATGAAATTAGAGTGTACTATAAAAGGAAAGGTCTCACCCGAGTAATGAAGCTGAAGGGTTGTCATTCCACACGTGAATGAACGTGGACACAGTCTGAGGTGAAGCATGTTGAGGTAGCAATCGTTGCGTTGGTTAGGTTGTGATTGGCGGATGCAATATTATTTGGTTTGGATTGGGAGATGCATACGGGAAAGTGGGCCCTATCCAAGGGTTCCAGGACTGGGGGAAGTAGGGGCTTTATAGTGGAGATGTGAGGCTCTTGCTGTCTTAGGGTTCAAAAAGATAACCGATAGTTAATGTTATCATCACATTATTTGTTAATTAGGTTAACTTTGAAAAGTCCCTTTGTTATGGTTTGCTGTACAGTATCCAGTATCTTGTATATAGCTGTGCTATTGGATGCTTCTAATCTACTTGGTTTAGGCTTTTGAGAGAGTCCGCATATCAAATACACAGCCTATATATTAAAAAGATTCAGTTTGTGTTTTGAGAAACTTTGAGTCATACAATTGATTTTCCCCCTCTAATATTAATTAACTACTGATTTATATGTCTACATTTTGCTAGGAGTGTACATAAACACCATTCCCACCACCAATGGACTGTGACCCATCCCTCCCACCCACTCCCACCACCAACTGACCCAAGAAGCTGCATGTCTACCCCTCACCACTGGGTTTTTACTTTGGTGCCCTACTTACAATTTGATCAGGTCCTGCTTTTAGTTTCCCTTTCAGATCTTCTTAGTCAGCTTCTGTTGATGAGTGGGATCATCCCATACTCATCTTTATCTTTCTGACTTAGTTCACTTAACATAATTCCTTCTAGCTCTGTCCAAGATGGGTCAGAGAAGGTGGGTTCATTGTTTTTGATAACTGCATAGTATTCCATTGTGTATATATACCACAGCTTTCTCAGCCACTCATCTGTTGTTGGGCACCTGGGTTGCTTCCAGGTTTTAGCTATTATGAATTGTGCTGCTATGAACATAGGAGTACACACTTCTTTTTGGTTGGGTGTTATGGAGTCCTTGGGGTATAAGCCCAGGAGAGGAATTACTGGATCATATGAAAGGTCCATGTCTAGCCTTCTGAGAGTTTTCCAGACTTCTCTCCACAGAGGCTGGACCAATTTACATTCCCACCAGCAATGTAAAAGGGTTCCTCTGTCCCCACATCCTCTCCAGCATTTGTTGCTGCTGTCCTTTTTGATGTATGCCATTCTTACAGGAGTGAGGTGGTATCTTAGTGTTGTCTTAATTTGCATTTCTCTGACAATCAGTGACCTAGAGCAGTTTTTCAAATGTTTGTTAGCCTTTTGGATATCCTCTGAGGTGAGTGTTTTGTTCATATCCTCTGCCCATTTTTGGATGGGGTCATTTGCTTTTTTGGTGCTAAGTTTGCTGAGCTCTTTATATATTTTGGTGATTAGTTTCTTGTCTGATGTCTGGCATGTGAAGATCTTCTCCCATTCTGTGAGGGGTCTCTCTGTTTGTTTAATAGTTTCTTTGGATGTGCAGAAGCTTTTCAATTTGATGTAGTCCCATTGGTTTGTTTCTGCTTTAGTCTTCCTTGCAATTGGGTTTGATTCATCAAAGATGTCCTTGAGGTGTATGTGGGAAAGTGTTTTACCAATGTTTTCCTCTAAGTATTTGATTGTTTCTGGCCTGACATCTAGGTCTTTGATCCATTTGGAGTTGATTTTTGTTTCTGGTGAGATAAAGTGGTTCAATTTCATTCTTCTGCATCTTTCAACCCAGTTTTCCCAGCACCATTTATTGAAGAGAGCCTCCTTTTTCCATTTAATCCTTTGGGCCCACTTATCAAAGATTAGATGCCATAGGTGTTGGGATTTACTTCTGGGCTTTCAATTCTGTTCCACTGGTCTGTGTGCCTCTTTTTGTTCCAGTACCATGCTGTTTTGATTATGATGGCTTTATAATATAGTTTAAGGTCTGGGAGTGTGAGGCCTACATTTCTGTTTCTTTTCCTTAAGATGGTTTTGGCAATTCTAGGTGTTTTCAGGTTCCAGATAAATGATGGTAGTGTTTGTTCTATTCTCTTAAAGAAGCCTGGTGGAACTTTGATGGGTATTGCATTAAATTTGCATATGGCTCTGGGGAGAATATTCATTTTGATGATATTTATTCTTCCAATCCATGAGCATGGGATATCTTTCCATTTCTTGGTATCAGTTTCTATTTCCTTGAGTAGCGACTCATAGTTTTCAGCATACAAGTCTTTCCCTTCTTTGTTCAACTTTATTCCTAGGTATTTGATTGATTTTGCTGAAACAGTAAATGGGAGTGATTTCTGGATGTCTTCTTCTTCATATTTAGTGTTTGCATAAAGAAATGCCACTGATTTCTGTACATTGATTTTGTAGCCTGATACTTTGCTATATTGCCTAATAACTTCCAGTAATTTTCTACTGGATTATTTAGGTCTTTCTATGTATACTATCATATCATCTGCAAATAGTGAGAGCTTGACTTCTTCCCTTCCAATCTGTATCCCTTTGATTTCTTTCTCTTGCCTGATTGCTATGGCAAGAACTTCCAATACTATGTTGAAGAGTAACGGTGACAGTGGACAGCCCTGTCTAGTCCCCGATCTAGGGGGAATGCTTTCAGCTTCTGTCCATTGAGTATGATGTTGGCTGTAGGTTTGCTATATATAGACTCCACTATCTTGAGGAATTTCCCATCTATTCCCATTTTTTGTAGAGTTTTGAGCATGAACGGGTGTTGGATTTTGTCAAAGGCTTTCTGTGCATCTATTGAGATAATCATGTGGTTTTTGGCTTTGCTTTTATTGATGTGGTGAATGACATTGATTGACTTACAGATGTTGAACCAGCCTTGCATTCCTGGGATGAGTCACTTGGTCATGATGAACAATCTTTTTGATGTGTTGCTGTATCCGGTTGGCCAAGATCTTGTTTAATATTTTGGCATCTATGTTCATCAGAGATATTGGTCTGTAGTTTTCCTTTTTTGTTCTGTCCCTATCAGCTTTTGGTATCAGGGTGATGTTGGCTTCATAAAAGGTGGAAGGGAGTATTCCTGTTTCTTCAATCTTATGGAATAGCTTAAGAAGTATGGGTATTAACTGTTTCCTGAAAGTTTTGTAGAATTCGTTTGTGAAGCCATCTAGTCCAGGACTTTTTTTGTTGGGGAGATTCTTAATAACGGTTTCAATTTCTTTGTCTGTGATTGGTGCATTTAGATTTTGTAGTTCTTCTTGGTCCAGTTTTGGAAGGGCATAGTTTTCTAGGAATTGTTCCATTTCTTCCAGATTCTCTAGCTTGGTGGCATATAGTTCTTTATAGAAGTTTTGCAGGATTCTCTGGATTTCTGTGGTGTCAGTTGTGATATCTCCTGCATCGTTTACAATTCTATTAATTTGAGTCTTCTCTCTTTTTTGTTTGGTGAGTCTGGCTAGGGGTTTGTCAATTTTGTTTAATCTTTCAAAGAAACAACATTTGGCTTCATTGATCTTTTGTATGGTTCTTTTATTTTCGATGTTGTTTATTTCTGCTCGAACTTTAGTGATTTCTGTCCTTCTGGTTGCTTTAGGGTTCCTTTGTTCCTCTTCCTCTAAGTCCTTGAGGTGTGCAGTAAGGTCGTTCATTTGAGCTTCTTTTTGGTGTTTAATATGTGATTGTATGGCTATAAGTTTCCCTCTCAGTACTGCTTTAGTTGTGCCCCAAATATTTTGATAGGTTGTGTCTTCATTTTCATTTGTTTCCAGGAACATTTGAATTTCCTATTTGAGTGAGTCTCTGACCCAGTGGTTCTTAAGGAGCATGTTGTTTAGTTTCCAAATTCTATGTCTTTTAATAATTTTCCGTTTGTTGTTAAAAGTTAGTTTTACTCCACTGTGGTCTGAGAAGATACTTGGGATGATTTCAATGCTCTTGAATTTATTGATGCTGTCTTTGTGGCCTAACATGTGGTCTATCCTTGAGTATGTGTTGTGTGGATTTGAAAAGAAGGTGTATTCCAGTTTTTTGGGGTGGAGGAGTCTGAAAATGTCCAAGAGGTCTAGTCTGTCAATCTCTTCATTCAATTCTCTTGTATCTTTATTGGTTCTCTGCTTTGTTGATCTGTCTAAGTGTGAGAGTGGGGTATTGAAGTCTCCCATTATTATTGTATTACTATTGATGTATTTTTAAAATTCTTAATTTCAAAATTTTGAAATTCTTAATTTTGAGATGCTTAATGTATTTAGATGGTCCCTCGTTGGGTGCATAGATGTTAATAATTGTTAAGTCTTCTTGGCTGATTGATCCTCTAATCATTATGTAATGTCCTTGCCTATCTTTTATTACTTTATTTAATTTAAAATCTATCATGTCTGAGATGAGAATGGCTGTTCCTGCCCTTTTTGTGGTCCGTTAGCCTGCATGATAGTTTTCCATCCTTTCACTTTAAGTCTGTGTTTATCTGTTGTGACAGATGGGATTCTTGCAAGCAGCATATGGTTGGGTTATGTTTTCTGATCCATCCCCCCACCCTGTGCCTTTTGATGGGTGAGTTTAAGCCATTGACATTTATTGATATTATGGATTTAATGTATTGTAGTGCCATTGTTCTAAAAAAAATTTGTTTGCTCTGATATATTGCAAGTATTATAGTGATGTTCTTGTTTATAAGAGGTCTTTTAGTACCTCTTTCAGGGCCGGCTTCTTGATGGTTGCCTCCTTTAGCTGTTGTTTATCTAAGAAGGTTTTGATCCCTCCATCTAGCTTGAATGAAAGTCTAGCAGGATATATTATCCTTGGTTGAAACCCTTTTTCATTCAGGGCTCGATAGATATCTTGCCACTCCCTTCTGGCTTTTAGAGTTTGAGTGGAGAAGTCTGCAGATAATCTTATGGGTTTTCCCTTGTATGTGACTCTTTGTTTCTCTCTTGCAGCCTTTAGGATCCTTTCTTTATCCTTACTTCTTCTCATTGTGACTATGATGTGTCTTGGTGTCTTCAGGTCTGGGTTGATTCTGTTTGGTACTCTCTGGGCCTCTTGAACCTTGATATCCTTTCTGTTATTCAGGTCTGGGAAGTTTTCTTGTATTATTTCCTCTAGAATGTTTGCTTCCCCTTCCTCTCTTTCTTCCTCTGGCAGGCCAATTATACGAATGTTACTTCTTTTGAGATCATCCCATATATCTCTGTTGTTGTTTTCAGTGTCTCTCAATCTCTTTTTAATGTCTTTCACCTCTTTCTTTGTTTTCTCTAACTCATCCTCTGTCTGAATAATTCTGTTTTCTGCTTCTTTTAGTCTGCTTTCCCTTGCCTCAGCTTCTTTCTTCATTACAGCTATTTCAGCTTTCAGTTCTCTAATTGCCTCAAGATAATCAGTATTTTCCTTGGGGGTCTCAACTGTTGTTTCCCTAATACTGCCATTCCTTTCCTCCAATGTTGTTTTCATTTCTGTGATTAATAAGTTTATTATTGCTTGCATACTTTTCTTATCTATGGTTACTTCTGACTGATTTGTAGTTTCTTCTGGGCTCTTGTCTTCAGTCATTGGAGTAGCAGTTTTATTTGTTTTTGATCTACCCATTTTTTTTTATTTATGAGTTTCTTTTTTTATGCTCTGTTGTTCCTCAGTTGTTGTGTCTTGAGTACAAGTAACACTGTACTAAATACCTTTATGACAATTGCACTCACCAACCTCCTGAATTACAGTAACAACTGAAGTAAGTGTTGAAGTATTTTAATTGTTACCAGTTAGCCAAACAATTTCTCCAGTCCCTGAAAAAATAGTAACCAAATCCCAGTGAAGAAAGAGAAAAGAAAGAGAGGATAGCAAGAATAGACAGTTATTCAAATCTACTATCCACTGTATATTCTAGGGGTAACAAGAGGGGAAAGGGAACTAGAGCAGAGATACACACATAGAGAGTCCACTCTGAGTCAGATTTCTTCCCCAAAGTAATTCACAAATTCAGAAAGGCAAAGAAGAAGGAAGAAGTGTATGACAAGATTTAAAAAAAAAAGGGAGAGACAAGAGAGAGAAAAGGGATAAGATAAGAAAAAGAGTTGTAATTAAAGAGCAGTGCAAGGAACTTCTCAAATGTGTATCAGTGAATTCAAAAAAGCACCCTGTTTGGTGGTATGGGGTATCCTGCTAGGTGCTGGTCCCCAGGGATTGCTTATGGGGGGGGAGGTATGCTTGAAAATTAAAAGGAAGAAAAAATAATTTTTTCCCCTACTCTAATTTTTAACCCAAATTAAGTTATAGTTACCTCCATGTCACCGCTATGACCCCTTATTGGCTGGCCTGTTAAAGGCAGAAAATCTTACTGTTCCAGGAGATGTGTTCGGAGCTCAGCGGCTAGCAGCTTCTCAGTCCGCCATCTTCCGGGAAACCCCCCCCCTCCAGACTTTTTTAAAGGATTTCTCGAAAATGAAAACTAGCTCCAAGTCCTTTGATCCAATGAGAGCTATACTTAAGAAGTCTTTGGATCCGCCCTCAGGGTCGCGGTGGTCCCTGGAGACTCCCAAGAGAAAGCCCCCAAGCTATAGTGCTCCCTCCGGGTCCTCTGCTGGCCACCCAGCAACGCTCTGCAACCTGTGGAGGAGCTGCCTTCCTGTGCGGAGGACAATGCCCAGCGCACCCGCCTTGCCTACCGCCGCCTGGGAAGTCTGGAGCAGCCCGCCCGCTAGTCCGTGCCACCTTTACTCTAATTCTTAACCCAAATTAAATTATAGTCACCTCTTTGGTGTCTCCACTAGGACCCCTTATTGACTGGCCTGCTAAAGGCAGAAAATCCTACCATTTCCAGAAGATGTGATCAGAGCACACGCTGCTAGCAGCTTCTCAGTCCGCCATCTTCCTGGAACCCCCCTCATTCTAATTTTTTAATTGTACTGTAGAAACAACTTGTCATTTTGGAAAGGGGATATTATCATTGCTTCAATTCTCTTATTTCTCTAATTTCACGTCTTGTACCAAGTATTGATTAACTTGTTTACTCAAAACTCTTTGTTTTCTGAATATTGTTGTTCTATCCTGTGATACGGAAATGGTGTCCTTGCATTGAAGTTTATGGCTGGATTGCTCTAAATATTCATTTCAATTTCGAAGCTTGATAATATTCCTGTTAACTCATGAATTTGTTTTTTAAACAAAAGGTTTAGTTTATGATGAAGTTTAATCAGCACTATAGATAACAATAAAGTCGCTCCTGTTTTTCCTTTTCATATCACAATGTGCTTTCTGATATTTCTGTTTGTATTTGTGTGTGTGTGTGTGTGTGTGTGTGTGTGTATGTTTGTTCCCTTAATGTCAGTCAGCTTATTTTTAAAAATTGTAACTGGTGTCACATATTTTAAGTGTACTGAGACCAGATGCCATTTATATAAACCTTTTAAAGATCCACAGTCCTCAGATGAATAAGTCTTATGTGCTCAAAGAAAAGGTAGCTGAGTTTCATAAAGTCAGTTTTGACATAGAATAAGTGTTAAAGAAATATTTATTGATTGAATACAATTTAGACTATTATCGATTTCTTCATATAACATTTGGAACAACTATATCTGAAGAAGTATCATAATAGACATTGAGTTTTCAAGCAAACAATTCACTCTGTCTCTACCCCTCTCCACCAGCCCCTATTCCATTCTCCCCCCACTCCATCATCTCAATCTATCTTTCTCTCTTAATAAAAGATATACTTAAGAAGAAAAAGAAGAAAAAATGACTGAAAGTGATTGGAGTTCTTTCTCATCCCAACTGTCAGTTCAGTGTTTTGTAAAACGTTACTACCTTTTACTTTCAAAAAGGTTTAGCCAGCAGTGCTTATTCTACTTTCTACCAGGTAAACCTCACCCACCTCTTAACCTGTAGGTCATTCCAATCATGTTATTCCTCCCAGAATGCTAAAAGTAATGGAGCAGGCAGGAAGTAAAGTAGAAGTTACATAGCTCTGCTGGTCTTTTGTTTGCTCCTCTGTAACTACCTTAAACTACTTCCGTCACTTCTTTGTAACAATAAAATAAAATGGCTCCATCTAAATGGTTTCAAAGCCAGTCCAGACTTCTACAACCTATTATTATGACCTTTCTCACATCAGTAATTGTTCAGCAATTTGTACCTAAAGAAGCCTATGGCATGCAATGCTTACTTCAGACATGGTGAATGTCGCTTGGAGAACCGTGCTGACAGTTACCATGCAGCATGGTATCACAGGTCTCCCAAACACAAAAAGATTAGAAGCACTGAAAAATATTTGAATAGTGAATAGTTATACACACATTTAGAGGCATCTTTTAATTTAATTTTAATAAATCTTTCTTGTTCATCAGAGCACTGCTAAACTCTGGCTTCTGGTGGTACTAGGGATTGAACCTGGGAACTTTGGCAGCTCAGGCATGAAAATATTTCTGCATAACCATAGAATAGTCATGGGCCCTTTGGAATATATGTAAAATAGGCCTACTAGCTATCTTCAAAAAGAGACCGCAAATCTTCATCTGCAATATTCCCTCCTTTAGATTTATCATTAGTCAACAGTTTGTTTGGCTTTATATGTTAATTCTTCTTTCAGCTACCAGGTTCCAGATGCTACCATGATGCCAACCAGACTTCCCTGGATAGACGACCCCACCAGTGTGTCCTGAAGCCCTGCTTCTCCAGAGCTCTGCCCCACTATTGAAAGAGAGACAGGCTGGGAGTATGGATCAATCTGCCAATGCCCATGTTCAACAGGGAAGCAATTACAAAAGCCAGACCTTTCACCTTCTGCACCCCATAATGACCCTGGGTCCATACTCCCATGGGGTTAAAGAATAGGAAAGCTATCAGGGGAGGGAATGGGATATGGAGTTCTGGTGGTGGGAATTGTGTGGAGCTGTACCCCTCTTATCCTATGGTTTTGTCAGTGTTTCCTTTTTTATAAATAAAAATTAAAAAATAGATTATTTAAATATATCAAAATATAAATGTGAGGGATGGGCAGTGGGGAAGTGAACACATTTTAACGCACAAGGACTCAGGTTCAAGCCCCTGGTCCCCACCTACAGGGGAGAAAACTTCCTGAGTGATGAAGTAGTGCTGTAGGTGTCTGTATCTTTTACTCTGTATCTTCCCCTTCCCCTCTTAATTTTTCTCTGTCTGTATTCAATACATAATAATAATAATAATATATTTAAAATAGAAAAGATATACCTCATGATAGATACAGAGTTAAAATCAGAAGCACATGAGTGCTGGGAAGCTGGATCAGAGAAGGGAGTAGCTCCCGAATATGGGATAGGTGTGTAAGTATTGTTGACTGTAAACCGGAGGTACATTTCTGATGAAAGCTCAGATAAGATGTTTTATGCATTTTGGTAGAATGTGAGGATTTAGTATTCAAGAAATAAACTGAAAATAAGAAACGAAGTAAAAATTAAAAGGAAGCAACAACATGAGATCGTATTTTAGTATTGATTGGTTGATTGGAAGTCAAAGGCTGTCATGTGCCCATGTGAGGTGACAGTAGAAACAAGCACCATGAGCAGCAGACACAGCAGCTGTAAAACGAGTAGTTTCCTCTTTACTTGAATTTGTGTGGGTTCCTCTGTTGTCTCACACCCTCCCCATGCTGGCAGTCCCCACCACCCTTGCCTTCTCCAGTAGTCAGAATCATAATATTCATCATGTCTGAAGTGCTGACTTTGATGTGCCAATCTGCTGTGCTTCTCTTGGATCATAGCCTCTTAGTCTGATGTGAGTCACAGAGAATTTAGAGATGAACAAAATACTAGGAATGGCAGTAGCCCTTCAAAGAAGTGCTTTTGGTTTTCAGTATGTTCAGTACTTGGGAGAATGCCCACAGAGCTTTGAAAAATAGTTGGAAAATATTTGTTGGCAGGAGGAATGAAAAAAGTAAATAGGCTCTTATATATTTTTGATTTTTACATTTGTGATTAGTAGTAGGTTATAAGATTGTAAGATGACAATGTCTAAGTTTCACACCACAGTTTTTTTTTAAATTTATTTTTTATTTAAGAAAGGATAAATTAACAAATCCATAGGGTAGGAGGGGTACAACTCCACACAATTCCCACCACCCAATCTCCATATCCCACCCCCTCCCCTGATATCTTTCCCATTCTCTATCCCTCTGGGAGCATGGACCCAGGGTCACTGTGGGTTGCAGAAGGTGGAAGGTCTGGCTTCTGTAATTGCTTCCCCGCTGAACATGGAAGTTGACTGGTCGGTCCATACTCCCAGTCTGCCTCTCTCTTTCCCTAGTAGGGTGGGTCTCTGGGGAAGTCTTTTTGAACCCTAAGACAGCAGGAATCTCACATCTCCACTATAGAGCCTCTACTTCTCCCAGTCCTTGAACCTTTGGATAGGGCCCACTTTCCCGTATGCCTCTCCCAATTCATATCAAATAACATTGCATCTGCCGATCGCAACCTAATCAACACAACGATTGCCACCTCAGCATGCTTCAGCTCAGACTGTGTCCAGAGACTTCACGTGTGGAATGACAACCCTTCAGCTTCATTACTTGGGTGAGACCATCAGAATTCTGTAGTCTCACCTTCCCACCTCTCAAAGATAACTACCATAGTTCTTAAAAAGGCTAAGAAACAGTTTTCTTGCTTCTGTTTTTTTTAAAAAAATCTTTTTATTGGGGGATTAATGATTTAGTGGTTTACAGTTGACAGTAAAACACAATGGTTTGTACATGTGTAACATTTCCCAGTTTTCCATATAACAATTCAACCACCACTAGGTCCTTCTCTGCCATGTTCCAGGACCTAACACCCCCCCCCCCACACACACACACACACCAGCCCACTTTGGTGCAATACATCAACTCCAGTCCAAGTTCTGCAAAGTGTTTTCCTTTCTGATCTTGTTTTTCAACTTCTGTCTATGAGTGAGATCATATCATATTTATCTTTTTGTTTCTGACTTGTCTCGCTCAATATGATTTCTTCAAGTTCATGTAAATCGGTTCTTTAGATTCCACATATGAATGAAACCGTCTGATAGTTGTCTTTCATCTCTCATTTTGCTAAGCACAATCACCTCCAGTTCCATCCATTTTGTCCCAAAGGACACAATATCATTTTTTTTTTTTATGGTAGAGTGGTATTCCATGGACTACTAATTTATCTGTGGAATACTACTTTATCATTTGATGATGAGCATTTAGGCTGCTTGCACTGTATTGTGAATAATGTAAATATAAACATAATGGTACACATATCCCTTTGAATTAGTGATTTGGTGTCCTTTGGATAAATGTCCAAGAGTGGTATGAATGGGTTATAAAGTGATTGGATGCTTACTATCAATGTATTCTAAGGTCTAGTGGGGTTCTTTTTCTAGTGGGGTTTAGGGTTGTTCTTTGATTTAATGTCATGTATGATACCACCATTCAATACCCGAGATATTCTTAAGGTCCTCTATAGTATCTGCTGGTTAGTTATTTCCCCAAGCACAAAGAAAAAACAATAATCTTCAGCAATTTAATTTGGGCTAAAATGTATATGTTATACTTATTATATGATTTTTCATAGCCCCTCGTTGTTCTCTGAATCTATGAATTCCTTTACATTACTTAACAATTGACAGTATAAAGTATTTTTAGACAGAAATCAAGTCATATCACACTGACATTGCAAACTCTCATGGCATTAATGACCCTGTGAAAGCAGGACACCAACCTAATCTATCATTCACAATGTTTGTGCACAGCTTTGAGAAGGTTTACCAGAGTTATTTACTCTGTCTTAGCCAAAGAAATGTAACTGCAATGGGGCTGAGGAAAGTATTCACGCAATGAGGTAGATGAAAAGTTTTGAAAATAAAATGTTGAAAGTGATGTTTGTTCCATGTGAACATGAAATGAATCTTTGTCAACACGAATCATTCAAAAAGACAGTAAATGAATCTCCAAAATCACAGTGCCTAAGTGAGTTGTAATAATTAGAGAGAAGGTACCTATATGAGGGGAAAGACTTCTTTGTTTTTTAGAAAAGACTCAGCCATTACTGACAGAGAAAATGGGGGGGGGGCAAGAAGTGGCATATCCAGTTGAGTGCATACATTGTCATGTGGAAAGACCCAGGTTCAAGCCTTTCTCCCTGCACCCTTGGGGGGGGGGGCGGTTTATGAGCCGTGAAGTGTGTTTCCAGGTGTCTCTCTTTCTCCCTCTCCCTCTCCTTTTACTCTCTTAATTTCTCTCCATTCTATCAAATATAATAGAAAGAAAAAAAAAAAAGAAAAAATGGCTGCCTGAAGCAGTGGATTCATAGTACTGGCACAGAGCTCCAGCAATAACACTGGCAGCAATGAGATAGAGAGAGATTGAGAGAGAGAGAGAGAGAGAGAGAGAAAGAGAGAGAGAGGATGCTGAGTCATGGCTGCCCTCATATAAAACCAGTAATACATAGTTGGTCAGTGATAGAGGACTTGCCCAGGTAGTGACCTAAGACTTGATTGTCACCTGGTTGAAGGTCATGCTATTGGAGATGCCCACTGTGTTGTCCACAAGCTCCAGAATGTCTTCACCACCACTGGCTTCTCCACAGGAAGTGTGTTTTTCTTGGTCTTGTGCAGCACAGAACCTTCATTCACTCTTTTGTCTCAGGCTTAGGCTTTCAGCTGCTGCTGTCTGGGTTTGTATAACTGCATCAGCTGCTCAGGGCATGTCCATTCTTCTTCTTCTTCTAGTGTGTGCCCTTCTTCCGTAGCCAGTCAACAGCAAAGCTGTCAGGAGCTGCTTGTTGCTGGCTTTGAAAGTGACTGGGATCCATGTGGATTCAGTCGGCTAGGAAGGATCGTCAGTTTCCCCTTCTTCTTCTAGTGTTTGCCCTTCTTCCGTAGCCAGTCAACAGCATCAGGTTGAGCCTAATGTAAAGTTTCGAGACCTCCTTTGAATCTGGAGAGGTGGCAGTCGTTGACTATGTGGGTCATAGTCTGTCTGTAGCCGCAGGGGCAGTTTGGGTCAGTTTCCCCAATGAATGGGTATTCACGGGATGCACCATGAGAAGGTCGATCCAATGCAGCCCAGGGCATGTCCATCAAATGCTTGATCTCCACAGGTGTGTCAGGGGCACTTCTGCCAGGATTCCACAATTTCGGCAGTCCTTTGGGGGGGGGGAGAAAGGGAGTACTTTTGAAGGAATGAGTAGGCAGAAGGTTTCAAGCCTTTCCAAGCAATCAGCAGCTGTTAATGGTTGTTTCTCCAACATAGTTGTATTTATTTATAGCGCACAGTACACTATCACTGTAAAATAGACAATCAGTAAAGCTCCAAAGAAGGTTTATTCTAAGACAAAACAATAGAAGAAAAGAAAAAACAAAAACAAAAAACAAAAGCTGGAGGCAGTGTATTCATGGAGATAACCATGTGTCCTCATTCCACTCCTTAAATCTCACGTCTATGAATTCCCTTATACCATTTTCTCAGTTCTATAGCAATAGGGAAGAGTCCAAGAGTGGAAAGTATTATGAGTTTTGTAGATTTCTGATCTATAAGTTCTTGAAGCCGTCTAATTTCTGACTTCATTTATGTAGGATTCTGAATTTGAATGTTGGCAATACGCATACAAATATCACTAATAACTGAGGAGAAAATATCCTTACGGTAAAAGTTTTCATTAAAAACACTTGTAAATTTGGATTTTGAAAAATCATATATATATATTTATTTTCTTTTTCTGGAGAAGAATGGTAAGATCATAATGATAAGATCATTATTAGTCTTTCCTTTATAATGTTAGGGGGTGGGGGTGGCTGGTGGGGATGGGACACAGTCTTTTGGTGGTGGGAGTGGTGTTTATGTACAATCCTATTAAAGTGTAAACATTATATAAACCACTATTTAATTGATATGAGAGGGGAAAAATTGATCATATGTCTAGAACTTATTAAAACACAGACTGAGTCTTTTTAATACATAGGCTGTCTTTGATAAGTTGACTTTCTCAAAAGCCTAGTCCAGGGAGAATAGAAGCAACCGGTAGCACAGTTATATACAAGATGCTGGGTATTATACCCCAAACCCTAACAAAGGGACTTTCCAAAGTTAACCCTATCACCAAATACTGTGACGATAACAGTAACTATCCATTGTCTTCTTGAACCCTAAGACGACAGGAACCTCACATTTCCACTATAGAGCCTATATTTCCCCCAGTCCTGGAACCTTAGGATGGGGCCCACTTTTCTGCATGCTGTGCTCTCAATTCAAATCAAGTAATATTGCATCCGTGGATCACAACCTAATCAACTCAATGAGTGCCACCCCAACAGACTGTGACCAGAGACTTCAGGTGTGGAACGACAACCCTTCAACTTCATCACTCAGGTGAGACCTTTCCTTTCATAATATCCTCTAATTCCATTCCAGGTGGTCCACTCCCCAATAAAGTCCCCAAACCTAGATATAGCCCAGGTCCCCTGAGATAGAGTATAGGCTCCCATGTGCCCATAAACTAGGGAAAAATATATACCTGAAAGCAGAAGTACACAAGAGCATGCAGGGAATACCCCCCAACACCTCATCTGCACTATTACAGTCTTTAGGTCCATGATTGTTCAACAATTTGTTTGGCTTTGTATGTTAACTCTCTTTTCAGCCACCAGGTTCCGGATGCCAGCAAGATGCTGACCAGACTTCCCTGGACAGAGGACCCTATCAATGTGTATTGGAGCTCTGCTTCCTCAGAGCCCCACCCTACTAGGGAAAGAAAGAGGCAGACTGGGAGTATGGATTGACCAGTCAATGCCCATGTTCAGCGGGGAAGCAATTACAGAAGCCAGACCTTCCACCTTCTGCAACCCACAACGACCCTGGATCCATACTCCCAGAGAGATAGAGAATGGGAAGGCTGTCAGGGGAGGGGGTGGGATATGGAGATCAGGTTATGGGAATTGTGCAGAATTGTACCCCTCTTATTCTATGGTTTTGTTAATGTCTCCTTTCTTAAAGAAAAAGAAAAAAAATTGTGCTTTCAAGTAGAACCTGAACTGGAATTGACATATTGCACCAAAGTAAAAGACTCTGGGGTGGATGGGGGGAGAATACAGGTCCAAGAAAAATGACAGAGGACCTAGTGGGGGTTGTATGGAAAACTGGGAAATGTTATGCATGTAAAGACTATTGTATTTACTGTCGAATGTAAAACATTAATTCCCCAATAAAGAAATTAAAAAAAAATAGGAAAGCTATCAAGAAAGGGGATGGGATATGGAGTTCTGGTGGTGGGAATTGTGTGGAGTTGTACCCCTCTTATCCTATGTTTTTTGTCAGTGCTTCCTTTTTATAAATAAAAATTAAAAATAAAAAAAGAAAGACCTAAACAGATACCATAAAGTTCCTAATGAAATACTGTCTACTTAGACCTAGATACCCTCCTTACCTATTTCTTATTACATTTCCCTCAGTCACTGCAAAGCTAACATTATCAAAATAGGGACTACAAAGCTGAATAAAGGCAAGAGACTGGCATAATTTAATGATGGCTCTTTAGTCACTATCAGGCCACCCCATCAGCTGGGGCCCTATACAGGGTGTCCTGAGATTCCCAAACAGATATGGTGGGCCTAGACCTTGAATACATTCCTCTCTCCATTGTTACTTGTCATCTCTATCAGGACCAACACAATAGATCCCTTTGTGGGCCCCAATAGGACCATGCCTTCAATGTGGATCAACAACGGTAGAGAATGTTCCACCTACAAAGCGGGGTTGGATAACATACTCTATGTTCCTCCTGAGGAAGATGGGTCCCGAAATTGGGGCAGCTTGGAACGTTCCTACTCATGACCACATAATGTAAGCTCAGATCTACAGGGATGCAGAGGTACATAAGCTCCTAAGCTGAATATAGTCTCCAGAACAAATCGATGGGGTTTACCATCAATAACATTTATATACCTTCCCCATATTTGGGAGCTACTCTCTTCCCTGATCCAGCTTCTTAGCGCTTTTTCCAACCTTGACAACATCTCCCCAGACAACAGCTTGGGTCCACCTTCATATCAGATGTCAGCCTCAGCAAAAAACTAGTATGGTCATGGGCCCTGTGGAATATACCAAAATAGGCCTAATAGCTATCTCCAAAACAAGACTCCAAATCTTCATCTGCAATATTACAGCCTTTAGGTTCATGACTAATCAACAGTTTGTTTGGCTTTATATGTTAACTCTTTTTTTCAGCCACCAGGTTCCAGAATAATGATTAATGATGAAAAGATTAATGATGAAAGAGAGTTATATAAATACACAATTCAGTGAGATTTACTCCTGAGCAGAAAAGAAAGGAAGGTGGGACTAGGTTTTGCCAGCAGTTACATAGATGCTCATTTACTGATACTGTTTTATTTCATACTCAACACACAAGTGCCACTAAATCAAAAGTGCATTTGAACCTATAAGATTCTTCCAGACTTGGTCAGATTGAAGTGTTTAAGGAAAAAAAAGGGTGAGGGTGTGGGTGGGGGATTTTAATCATAAGTCCTATAGCAATAGCATGTTTGAACGTAGAGTTGATTTTGAACTTTTTAAAGTTGGAAATACTTTCTTCAATCAGGCAGACCTTAAATGCCCATAATGTTTATTCTTGGGAATCATAATAATCTATAGGTCTTGTTAGGAATTTCAGTCCTTTGTGGAACAAAACACTTGGTAAATTCAAATTCAAGCTCTGTGGGAAGTGCAGTGTTGATCACAGGCACTTTGCTAAAATATCTAGTAACTTCCTCTTCTTCTTCCTCTTCCTCTTCCTCCTCCTCCTCCTCCTCCTCCTCCTCCTCCTCCTCTTCTTCTTCTTCTTCTTCTTCTTCTTCTTCTAGTTCTTATTCTTATTCTTATTACTTCTTCTCCTTCCCTTCTTCTTCTTCTTCTTCTTCTTCTTCTTCAATATTTTCTTTAATTTTTACTTAAATTTTTGTTTTTATTTGGTTGAACAGAGAAATTGAGAGGGAAGGGGTTAGAGAAGAAGAGAGACAGAAATATGCAGTATTGTTTCACAGTTTATGAAGCCCCTCTCCTGCACACACACACACACACACACACAAACACACACACACACACACACACACACACATCACAGGTGGGGACTGGGGGCTTGAATTCAGGCCTCAGCCAGGTGCGACATCACCCCTGCCCAGGTTTAATAAGACTTAATGAGACGGGCTTTTGTGCCCATTATAAAAGTAAGGAAGTGGAGACAGAGAAAGCTGAGAGCATTGAGGCAATTGCCCCAAGTCCAAATCCACAGTAACTGTAGACCTGCAATACCAGCCAAGGGCTGATTTCTCCCACTCTGCCCCCCTTGGTCCTCAGCATCTTCAGATACTATCTTCCCACTATACCTCACACAATTTTCCATACAGAAAGTGTATTATGAAGGCAATTCAAAGCAAGAAATAGGGTAGAGAGGAAACTCACTGTTCCTTCAACATGCACCCATCTGTTGTTTACTGAGGCCACTTGGTTCCCAGCAAGCAGTGTCTGCCTCCTGCGTTTTGCCTCTTTGGAAGATATTTCTTGACCTGCCCATCACCACCCACTTGCTTCTATCTGGTTTCTCTCTTGCTGGCCCCTTTCCATAGCAGTTAATGTTTGCCCTGTGAGTGCCAGAGCATTCATCTTTTCTTCCTTGAATGATGTGCCTATTTGCATATCATGCAAACAGCCCAGCTGCTAGAGTCTCAGTTAGAGTAAAATAACGGTCTCAGTGTTTATCCTGATTCCTCCTGGGGGCTTCTGGAACCTGCTGCACAACTCCAGGGAGAATATCGTTTAGTTGGGATCTCTGCTCAAATCTGCTGACATCATGAATGAGAAATTGTGCTGGAAAAGCCCATGAAACTATCTCCATGTAAATATATGCTTTTGAGTTTCATGGCCAAGAGGAATTCAGAGATGGAAAGGCATCAGACATTTTGCCTGAGCCTGACATCTAATATGCAGGTGGACCCAGGTTATTGTCTGAGGAGATGGTGTCCTAGTTGGAATTTTTCCTTCATTTTTATCTGTTCCTATTCTTTTAATTACTCAAACATTATTTTTACCCATTTTTCTTCTTAGGAATATAGTTTCTACACATCAAACCAACTGTCTTAGACTGCTGAGGCAATTGATTTTTGGGGAAGCTCTGCCCACTGACTTTGCCCTCAAATTCATAATTTATCCAATACAACTGCTCAATTTATTGACTCTGAACCATTGTGTGTACATGTGTGTGTACATGTGTATGTATGTGTGTGTTTGAGAAAGAGAGAGACCAATTGAAGCTCTCCAAATGGTGATTGCTTTAAGACTTATATTTTGTAATATAATCTCTATTCTGAATTTTTTCATGAGGTTAAGCTTTATAGTTTCTTAATATTTATGTATGCATATATGAATACACAAATATTTTCTAAGCTATCTGAGGCTATACATGTTTTTCTTAATGGAAGTCAGTTAGTAAGCTTCTAAAAATCTAGTCATTTAGATTCAGCCTCAATGAAGCCTGTTACAGGTAGTCAATGATCAGATAGTAGCAGCTGCTAACTCTCTGAGTAGCTTAATGGTAATCTCTAATTATTTTACACTTTAATGTCCTGGTATATTTGTGTCATTGCACTAGAGTGGTTTTTACTACCAACTGTTTTTGAATTCTGAGACTTGAAGTGTAAGAGATTTAGGTAGAAAGTGAAATCATAAATCAAGATGAAATTTATCCCAATTAATTCAGGTCTTTATTTAATGCTTCCTTTGTCTCTATGCTGGGCCCCATGGAGCCCACAGGTGAGTCAAATTGGTTACCAATGTGTAGCTTATAGTCTAGCTAACACCTCTAAGAAATGTGCTGGCATAGTCTATATGTCAGTCAAGAAACCCACATGTGCAAGAAAAATACCTAAGGTTTTTTTTGTTTGTTTGTTTTTTTACTATTTATTTTCTGACATCACTCTAATATGTACATGTCCTTCCTTAGCCAATTTATTCACCTACTTTCAAAATCCCACTGTGATCTCATAAATTAAAATGTCTATGAACCCCTGTATGGTGGGATATTGTACAGATGTGGTTGAGTTAGGCAGGACCCACAAACCACCATATTTCCATGTGAGTATTATTATTTACATATCAATCTTCTGCCTTGTTTTAAAAATGACTCCTCCACCACCACATTACCCCCTCAGGTAATCGCCCATTCCCTCAAGCTAAAAAACTATAGTAACCATTGCTACAGAAGTTTTCTACCTTCCCAGAATGCCTTGTTTTCTACACCCCCTTTCCTAGCCAATTCAGTCCCAACTTGCCACTTCCAGAATTCTATAAAAGTCACTCCTGTTTCCCACTCTCTCTCTCTTTCTATTCTGTGTCCTAACCTGGAGAAGACCTGGAGAAGGGCTGGCATGAATAGTGGGAGGTGGCCATTTTGCTAGCTCCACATGGCCTAAACCTGCTATGCTCTGGGGTGTCCGCATCAATAAAGAATTGTATTACCACACCACCACCAAGAGTTCCTTGTCTCTCTCTGGCGAAGTGAGCCCAGCACCTATATGCTTATGGCTCCCAAACATAGCACTTTGGTCTGGACCATCACCTGAATTCAAGATCAGTGTGCTCAACTACAAGATTGAAATTTCCACTTCAAAGTTCCATAAGCACCTCACACTTTACTGGTACTTGACAGTTCTTCTTCTTCTTGTCACCAACTTTCTTCCTCCTGTCATTTTCATTTGGGTCAATAGCAACCCTATTCTCTTAGCTTAAGATAAAAAGAGCCTCCATTTCATTATTTACTCTGACTTTTCCCTCCCATCTCATGTTTGATCTGTTGGTAGATTCTCTTGACCTTATTGTCAAAACAAATTCAACATTCATGTACTGCTCACTGTCTCCCCTAAAACCATCTTGTAGAAATTACTATCAGATCTTGCCTGGAATTATTGCAAATATCTTCTAATTGGTTTCTCTGCTTTGGCTTCTTCTTCACTTATCACTTCCCTTTACCTCAATCCACCATGCCTCTGGAGTCTAATCTCAAAGCAGAGAGGAATTATTACAGTTTAAGTCCAACCACACACACACACACACTCACACACACACACACACACACACACACACACACACACACACACACCCTCCATTCAAAATGCCTTACTTATTTCACTGGAAAACCATCAAAGGAGACTCTCTTATATTAAAAAAAATCATATTTATTATATATACAGAGATAAATTGAGAGTGGTGGGGGAGATATAGAGAAAGAGAGATACCTGAAGACCTGTTTCACCACTCATGAAACTCCCCCTCCCCCACAGGTGGAGGCCAGGGGCTTGAACCTGGGTCCATGTGCACCGAGGTAACCCCTGAACTTAATCAGGTGCACCTCACCCAGCACTGAGACTCTCTTCAGTCTGGTCTTTGCAGTCCAGTTTCAAGGACCATCACTGCCTCTACCTCTGTCCCTTTTATTCTGCTGGCAGCATCTAGACCAGCAGAGAACCCTCTTCTGTGGCCAGCACTGGGATAATAAGCAAAGCTGGGCTATTGTAATTGATTCTTTGCTTATACAGTGAACTGGCTTTCTACCTTTGATTCACATAGGTGAAGGGTTTGAAAGAATCAGGTTAAACTGTTTTCTCTGTTCAGAAACCACTTAAGAGTCTGCCTACTGAACCAGTGTCTGAGCAGAGAAATCATATATCAAGGAGTAGTTGTTAAATAGCTTCACTCATACGTGAAATCTAGAGAAATTAAAAACATGCACTTGGCAGAAAAAAAAAGTAGCCAAATTGCTAAAGACTTTGTGAGAACTGTGGTGGTTATCACTAGGAGGGTGGAGGCACAGAATTTGGTGGTGAATGTGGTATGTGAATCTGTAACTTATAAAGAATTATTAAATAATAAACATTTAAATAAAATTTATTTAAGTTATAAAAAATTTTCAAATTTTTAATGCCAACAAGGTTATTGCTGATGCTCAGTGCCAGCACTACAAATCTACCATTCTCAGGGGCCATTTTTACCCTTCCTTCCTTCCTTCCTTCCTTCCTTCCTTCCTTCCTTCCTTCCTTCTTTCCTTCCTTCTTTCTTTCTTTTTTTTTCTTTCTTTCTTTCTTTCTCTCTTTCTTTCTACTATACTTGATAGGACAAAAAGAAACTGAGAGGGGAATGCAGGTAGAGAGGAAGAAAGATGAGACACCCACAGACCTGTCTCACCATGAAGCTTCCCCCCTGCAGGTGTGCATGATACTGTGTATGTTTAGATAGGTTCACCACTGCTTGACCCCTCCCTTCAAAAAAATGATCAATTTTTAAACTCATCTCATACTTAGTGAATTGACACTTTTATGGAGAATTTTGAAGGGGGGGGGGAAAGGCCTGCATGCTGAATAAACTCCTTTGGTTATTCTAATCAATAGGCATTTTGAGACATGGTATCTCAAAACTAGCATTTGATGATGTCTCTTTTTTTTTCCTGTCCTCCTCAACAGGGCTTAACTGGTCTAGGTCAACTTTTATTCTGACAGAGTGAGATAGAAGAAGAAAGGGATAGACACCAGACTAAAGTTTCCTCCAGTGAGAGGGACCATGGTGCCCTACGTGGGGTGAAGAAGCCTTCTGGAGACCCCTGGAACGCTGCTGCTCGAGAGGATAGGCCTATCCGAAGTCAGTGAGCCACCGTGGCCTAGGAGGTAATGCACCGGCTCACATTGATCTCCACGGAACTGCCCGGCAGTGAGTCAGATCTGGAGGTGTGTCACAGCAACGCAAGGTAAGCACTACCATGGGACGGGCATTTAGTAAACAAGATTTGTTCATAAAAGGACTCAGGGAGTCCCTCAAGACACAAGGAGTAAGGGTTAAGAAAAAGGATCTCAAGAAGTTTTTTTTTTTTTTTTGTGAGTGATATTTGTCCGTGGTTTCCCTTATAGGGCACTATTGATGAAAAAAGATGGGTTAGAGTAGGAAACTGTTTAAGAGATTTTTATGAGACCTTTGGTCCAGAAAAGATTCCAGTCTAGGCTTTTTCTTATTGGAATTTAGTAAATGATATACTCAAAGTCTATAAACATTGTCCTGATGTACAGGGAGTCATAAGAGAGGGAGAAAAAGTCTTACAGGGACACTCCTGGCCACCTTCTGTTTGTGAGTCTGTCTCTATTCCCATGCCTGATTCAGGATACCCCACCCCTGAGGCTGCCATGGTCAAAATGGCTCCTGCTAAGTCCCCTCCTGTTAAGATTTATCCCTTTTTGACAACCTTAAGACCCCCCGCCAAAGAAGGGCCTGATGATAGTCTTTCTCCTGAAGAGGCCTTATCCCTTGATGAAGAGATGGCCAAATATCATAATCTTGACCAGCCACCCCTACGCTCTTCCTTGTCCAGACCGCCTTCTTATGCCACCATCCCTCCGTTTTGTGCTCCGGTCCTTGACTTGGCCAATATCACTGACTATACCACCAAGGCTAAAACTCAACTAGCACAAAAAACAGCTTCCCTTAAAAAATTAGTAAAAACAAACAAACAAAAAAACAAAAAATGAGAACATTTAAAATTAGTTAAAGAACTGTGGGCTCTTGATTTACCATTATCTTAAAATTAGCCAGCAAAAAAAAGATGCAGCTTTTTCCTCCTCTACTCTCAGAAAGCGTTAAACCAATTCTAAGTGAGATCTTATCTGGATAGCAAGCTATTATTTAAAGAAAGAATGAAATCAATCAAACAAGATGTTCTCTTTAACTTAAAAGCTATTAATCAGAGAACCAGCACACACTTTTGATATAAATTTAATGATTTGTTTCTTTAAAACACTAAAATGTACCTTAGCCCAGAAAAAGAACTTTCAAAGATTTTTCTCTGTGCTTCTCCCTGCGTGGCAGTAAACTAAGCCCACCTGTTCCGTCCGCGCAGCCAATCATGGCACAGAGCTCCTGCTCCACAGATTGGCAAAGACTTCAGTCAATCATCCCCTAACCCACAAACGCCCCTGGGCGGGGTGAGGTGGGGTGGAGAGGCTGTGTGTTAGAAATACAAAAGACGCTTTTCAAAGGGAAAATTTTTCTTTTCACCAAGAATGTCTGTTTTAACTTTATGTGCTAACCTTGTTTCCATTAATGTGTGTTAACCCCTAAGTAACTAAAGTTTGTTTTAAGTTTTAAATAAGATTTAGTTAAGCTAAATGTGGTTTTAAAGATCCCGACTCATAGAGTTGACACACCTTTACCAGAGTAAAATATAGGACAGTTTCGTCCTTCTGATAGCTAATATCAGCATCAATTCATTAGTTAAAAGATTTTATGAGATCTCTAGGCATGGTAAAAAGCCCCTGCAGTCTCTCTCACTCTTGTTAGAATTGTAAATCTTACCAGCACCCCAATACCAACTGCCACTGTTTGTAACAAATTCCATGTTTGACTGGCTTTCTAATAACCCAGTCTGGGTAGAGCAGTGGCCTTGCCAGGAAAAAAGGGTTAAACGTGCTATTCCTGGCCTGATAAAATTTTTTATTTGGCAGATGTGATTCAACAAAATTATTTAATGTAAAATGGTCATCTAAAAGAAATGTTAACAGTAAAAATTTATTTTGAAAATTTCAGCTATAAGGTTTATCTTAGCCTTTTAAGTCCCCTATCCAAATCAAAGTGAAATATCAATTAATTTGTGTACCCACCCTTGTTCATAGCTGCCCTAAGGGTGTGATAGCTTTGTGATAAGCAAAGATCCTAACAAAGTTTAACATTTTACTTAAAATTGTTTAAGTGACTCAAAAAAAAAAAAGTTTCCAACACAGTTCTTATGTGGTAACATAAAGGTAAAAATTCATTTGCTAAGAAAGCTAAAGATTTAAAGTAAAAGTCTTAAGTATTTAATGTGACAATTCTTCATCTCCAAATTGATATACAAATTATCTATGTATTTAACTGAAAAAGTTCCAGCACATTCTGGAGGGCCCCCAAAATGTCCTGTGAACTGTTTTGTGGATATTGGTCCACAGAAAATTTGATATTTGTCTGACACTAAAAATGTTTTTGAGAAGCAATGTCACTAATGTGTCACTAATGTGTGTTATTCTTTAAGTAACTTAAGTTTGTTTAAAGTTTAAAGAAAAATTTAGTTAAACTGAATTGGGTTTAAAGATCCTGGTTATGGGAATTGCGACAGGATGTTAAAAAGATAACTTTTAAATTTATGCTCTTTAAAATTCAAACAAAGCCTCTTAAAATTAGGTATCACACACTGTATATGTGTCTAGATCTTGACTGTGATAGGTAAAAAAAAAAGTTTTAAAATACTTTCTCAACTAAACAGGCAAAACTGGCTTGGGTTAGTAAAAGATAACACAATGGTTATGTTAATTATTTACATGCCAGAGGCTTTTGCTCTAATAAATGAGGTTTAATTTAAATAAGATATGTAAAAAAATTTTTTTCCCAAATATATCTTATCAAATAAATATGGGGCGGCCTAATGTAGAGCTGTATAGATGTTTTAGCTAATCTTTTTACATTTTATTCAAGAAGTATGCCCCTGGTTTCCCTGAGAAAGAACTTTAGATATTAAAACATAAGAGAGACTAGATAAAAACTTAAGACAGTTTTATGTCTGATATAGACAAAAATGCTCCAGTTAAAACTTTTATTTTAAAACTTGGTAAGAGATTTTTTTATCTTACTCATGAGTTAGTTACTTTTGCTTTTACAGTGACTCCTTTTGATAAAGTTGTTACTGAGATAACTCCCCTATTTAGAAAGACTACAAAAATTATTATCAAATAATTGGCTTTTGAAAATACAGATTCTACATGTCAAACTTTAATCAGTTCTTTTAGAGAGTAAAAAAATTATCTGGTTTGTTTTAACACACTGTCAGAGGTTTATTCTTGATAAATTAAGTTAATACACGGTGTTTCTGGTCTGAAAGATTTGTTTTGTCAAATCCTGATTTAACAAAATTAGTATTTTGAACATTTAAGCTATGAGGTTTTATTTTAGCCTTTTAAGTTGCCATATTAGAGTTCTAAAGAACAAAATCTATTAAGAGTTTTATATCTACGCTTACTCATGATAGCTTTGTGATGAGTAAAGGTCTTAGTAAACTAAAGTTATAATAGTGTGTTTAAACTGTCTAATCAGTTTAAAATAATGCTAAAAATGGTAAACATTTTATCATGTCAACACATTAGGTATTGACTTTCTATAACATATTGGTATATTTTAATAAAGAGCCGTCTAAAATCATATGAAAGAACTCAAGCCAATTCTAACCATTAGATCATCAATTAACTTGGTACAAGTTCTCTCCCTAAGTAAATAATTATAGGTACAATCTACAGATGAAGAACCGACTGCTCATATGGTAAGATTTAAAACTAAACATTTTTCTTTTTTTATTTATGGGTATATGATGACTCCTAAAGTCACTCATATCCTAAAATTTTTTCTCATTTATTTACAAGCCTCTTAAAATTTTAATGCTTGACCTACCATAGTGAGAGCACTTTACTAGCTCCTGCATTGTTTAATTAAGATCCTGCTATTCAGACTTTTAAGATTAATCTCCATTGATAAAAGCCAATGCTCTCTGGCAGATTGATGTAATTCACCTGCCCATGTTTAGTAAACAAAAACTTTTTTTTTTCTCAATTGGTACTTTTTCTAAATTTATGTGGGCTACAGCTCAAACAAAAAAAACTAAAACCCTTAAGCTCAATTAATAAAAAAAATAAGGGGAATGCACCCCCCCCAGTATTCAGTTGGCTAAAGTGTCAATGAAGTAACTATACTAAGCCTTTTTAATATTTACAAAAATTCGAATTGTCCATTTATTATATCTCATTGACAAAGCCACCCACTTTTCCAGCTATAGAGACATATTTCTTCTTTTTCTCTTTTTCAACACTGGATGTCCATGTTTTTTTTCCTTTTATTATGGTGGATGACATTATTGCTCTTGCAAAATCCACAGAGTCCCTGTTGGCAAGTCCTTACCACAAAGGACGCCATGGCAGTATATACTCCAGCTAACCGCACCAACCTATCCAAGTCTTCTCTTTCTGTTGACCTACCACTGCTGACTTCATCTTTGCATGTTTATTGACTGCTCACTTTTCTCAAAATATTCCTCATGTTCAAGGAACCTCACTTAATGTGTATGCACCTCCTCTGTGTTTTGGTATAACACCATTCTATATTTTCATGTCAATTCTTCTCTACCTGGTCCTTGCCTCCTAGTTTTGCTTGTTCCACAGCTGACCCTCTATGAAGAAGAAAAAATTTCATCAGTTGGCACTGACGACCAACCAGAGGACAAGACGTGCTGTGTTTCTTTCCCTGGACATCACATCCACTGACTGCTTCCCTTAGACTTGCTGGTGTCACACTAGGACACTCTATATATTCCTCCCATGAATTTTCTGACAAATTACAACAGGTTATAGACTCCACCACAAATAGTCTTGAGTCACTACAGAGCCCCTTATGGGACCCTTGATTAGTCTTTTGTTAATGATTACCTTAGGACCCTTTATTTTCAATAAGATTACTGATTTTATAAAACAGCAAATTGACTCCTTGGCATCAAAACCCTTACAAATATATTACCACAGACTTGATTTGGCTGACAGAGGCTTGGCTGAACCCGAGGGTGACAGACCTACTTTACAGATGGCATAAAACTCAGATTTATGCATTGAGGCATCCAACCTTGGCAGGGCAAGGACACCAGTAAGGGGTGCAAGGCTAAGCACTGCAGGGGGAGGACCCTATAGTCTGCCTCTGAGTCCCCCGTGAAGCAAACCTGATTTGCATGGAGGTTGGTGTCAGCAATAAAAATTTTGTGCTTTGAAGTTCTCTGTCACCCTGGAAAACATGGCTCTGCCTCCCCTCCCCAAAAGACACCAAGAGCCTTGTAAGATGTGGGAAGATTGGTTCTATATTTACCCCGCAGGAGGAATCAGGTCAATACTTCCTCCCTCTGGTTAATGCCCACTGAATTTGCTATTAAGGTCTCTAACCCTCACCCTCAATT